>NC_133333.1:195616546-195934761 GCF_042186555.1 Aquarana catesbeiana | reverse complement strand
GTATAAACCTTTCTATAGAAACATAATAGGACTGTAAAGCTGAGCTTTAAAATACAGTAAGTGCTCAGAACGCGTTTTCCTATCAATGTGATGATAACATGACTCATGCCGCGTACACACGAGCGGAATTTCCAACAGAAAAAGTCTGATGGGAACTTTTCATTGTATATTCAGACCGTGTGTATTCCCCATCGGACTTCTTCTGTCGAAAATTCAGACGGACTTAGACAGAGAACATGTTCTACATTTTTCCGACAGAACAAATTACTATTGGAAAAAACGCTCGTCTGTATGCTGTTCCGACAAGTACGAGACAGAAGCTATTGGCTACTGGCTATTGAACTTCTGTTTTCTAGTCCCATCGTACATGTTGTACGTCACCGCGTTCTGGACGGTCGGAATTTGGTGTGACCGTGTGTATGCAAGACAGCTTGAGCGGAATTCCATCGT
Source organism: Aquarana catesbeiana (assembly GCF_042186555.1). Taxonomy (NCBI): domain Eukaryota; kingdom Metazoa; phylum Chordata; class Amphibia; order Anura; family Ranidae; genus Aquarana; species Aquarana catesbeiana. The sequence goes on along the minus strand of NC_133333.1, from coordinate 195,934,311 downwards.
AAAAACCTTTAGAGTTTATTCCGACGGCAAAACCGGTCGTGTGTACAGGGCATCAGTCTGCCAAATGAGGGGTGTATCTAGTGAGTAAATGCACTTTTTAGTTAAAGAAATAGATTCCAGAAGCGAATAGTCAGTGAATGATTAGTGAATATGCTACTATGAAATGCACCAGAATATGTTCTGGAGGTTCTAAATTGTTTAAACTAAAAATACAGCAAGATAAATATTAGTGAAAAGATTTTACATTCTTATAATAGTGACTAACAGATCGGTCTGAGTAATTATTTGAAGAGCTTACGATAAATCTGAAGTTTAACAGTGCTTTCTCCTCTTCCTTCTGGACCGGTAGCGATACATTTGTAGGTCCCGGCATCTTGAATGCTGGCATTGTATATAGTAAGAGTGGATGAATAGTCATCACTTTTTATTACTGAGATCTGCTGTTGGTTGTTCAGTCTTTCTCCAGAAGGTGATTCCCAGTAGATTTCAGAAGCCTCACCAGTTACTAAGATACAGAACAAGAAAAAGATACAAGGAAAAAACAGTTAGCTGTCTTATTGATATAGTGAATACAAGTTAACTGTAATTTATTGCACAGAGATTCCACGTCAATGTTAAAACAAGAAATAGCAACAGAATGGAATGTTACATTTTGGCCAAGTTAAACTAGAACCAAGGGTTTAAGAAGGAAAGAGAATCAGTGTAAATCTTAAAAAAAACACCTTTGATATAGGAATGCTATAATGTAGGCATGTCCAAAGTCCGGCCTCTGTTCCGGTTTAATATGGCCCCACTGGTAATTTGGATATATATATTTTGTGGCCCCCAACGAATCCCTGAGCGCCGTGCGCTACAAAAGATATATACTGTGTTTATCTGCATATAACGGGCACTTTTTCACCCTGAAAATTGGGTGAAAATCAAGTGTGCACGTTATACGCCGATTGTTCAATTCTGGTTGCCTCAGAAGGGACAGGGAGGGGGTGGGATGAGTGCCGACAGATTACATACAGGAGAATCTCCTGTTTACTCGGTGGCCTCTGTAATAGGAAGTCCCCTCTCCTGGGCTGGCATTGGATGATTGTCCTGTCTATCATAGAAGGCAGTGCTTTGTAAAGCCGCCGAGTAAACAGGAGAGTCTCCAGTATGTAATCTGTTGGGGCTTGTCCCGGCCCCTCCCTGTCCCCTGTGAGGCTGCAGATGGGCATGTATCAATCTGCACTGATGGCAATGGTGAGGCTGCATTCGTGTCAATGGTGAGGCTACATTCATGGCACTTGTGAGGCTGCAGATGGGCACTGATTAGACTGCATTGATGGGCACTGGCCCTTATTTTGCTTCACAGTTTTTTATTTAAGATGTATGTTTTTTCCTGAAACTTCCCTTTTAAAGTGAAGGTGCGTGTTATACGCCTACGCCGATAAATATGGTATATCCAAATAACATGCCCAAGCTCATCCTTAGTCCTGAGTGGCTCTCTAAGATTCCTTGGGGGCCACAAAAGATATATATATATATATATATATATATATATATATATATATATATATATCCAAATAACACGCCCATCCTTAGTCTCCTCACCACACACAGCCACAAAGGCAAGAGAGTTATTGTTGGGCAGTTTATTAATTTGCATCTTTGAAAAGAAATTGGACATCCCTGCTATAATGCTTTAATTAATATAATAGGTATTTCTGACATTCTCTGTGCAGGCAGATCTAGCTGCTGGTGGGGTAGGTTTGTGAAAGAATTTTCAATTAACAGGTCCATATATTGTTTTTTCCATTTTGAAACCTCTCCACTGGGATGGGGGTTAAAATTACCAAATACAATTTAAGAAAAATAGCAATCCTTCCCTGGATAGAATCTCAGACATGATACATACATTATAAGTTCAAGTTATTAAAAAATTAAAAAATTAAAATACAACTGTACCTGTAATAAAGAGTGTAAATATATCCACCTGCCCACACTGTTGAACTCAGGAATGAGTTGAACTGTTCTGGAACTGACACTTCCAAAAATGAGTCAATTTCTTGCGCTTCTCACTGCACTCAGTGGCCCCTCCAGCAGCACCCTCTGTCATTACAGGACATAGTAGAGATGCCACTGCGCACAGCTGGGGACAATGAGATTGACACTCCTGGAGGTACCTGAGAAGACTTCAGTCTGAGCTTTCTCTTCATCAATCTGGTGATTGGTGGTACAGGGAGCAGGATGGGTAGGCATTTACTCTCCTCTTTACAGGTACATGACTCAGTTACGTCTTATCTCGTGGACTGAATCCATTTTGAAGAAACGTACCTTGACATAAGAAGAATTTAGATTCCTCCAGGGCTATTTCTCCTTGATCAGGAACTATTGTAACTTCTAGGGCTGCTGAAATAGAAATCATAAAAAAATTAGTTTTCATAAACCTTTTTTAGAAACCTCATCAAAATATTAGGGATTTATTGCATAAAATTAAAATATACATAATATAAAATATACATAACATAATATAAAATATGCACTTTTGACTCATCTCAGATACATAATGCTGGGTTCAGACTATTGTGATGCATCAATGTGAGCATGTCACGGAAGCCCATTCTGCCTAACCTACTAAAAAGGTGCATGAACAATAGTGCCTAATGCCCCGTACACACGAGCGGAATGTCCGACAGAAAAAGTCCGACGGGAGCTTTTCATCATATATTCTGATCGTGTGTATGCCTCATCAGACTTTTTACGAGAAAAATTCTGACAAACCTAGAAAGAGAACATGTACTAGATATTTCCGATGGAACCAATTCCTATCGGGAAAACCGTTCGTCTGTATGCTGTTCCGACGTACCAAAAACGACGCATGCTCTGAAGCAAGTACGAGATGGAAGCTATTGGCCAGGGGCTATTTAACTTCCTTTTTCTAGTCCCTTCGTACGTGTTGTACGTGACCACGTTCTTGACGGTCGGACTTTGGTGTGATCGTGTGTATGCAAGACAGTTTCATCAGAATTCCGTCGGAACTCCGTCGGAAAAACCTTCACAGTTTATTCCGACGGGAAAACCGGTCATGTGTACAGGGCATTAGAATGCTTTGTGGTATGTTGCAATGCCCAAGCAATGGCAAGATGCATTGGCGTGCTATAAAGAATGAATGGAACCATGATGCATCAACAAACAGAACACTTATTGTGCATTGCAGTATTGTGCACACTAATGCTTGTGCTGTCTGAGCGCAGCCTTAAACTAGGTAAACATGGACAGTTTTCTTTCAATCAGTGGGTTGAATGACAAAAAAGACCTGACAGATGCCTACATCCACACAAGTGCTGGGGATGTGGGAATTGTGCTATTGTATTCTGACAGCGGGGACCCCCCTCCCCCCCAATCAGAATGCATTAATCAGCACCACAGCCATTGGCCATTAGCCAGTCTAATGGGCTAACTGTTGAATAGAGAGGTATACACAAACATTGAAATACTGCCAGTTCCCGCTGACAAATTTCGAAGCTGAGGTGATTTTAATCTTACTTTTGTACTTACTGGAAGTCATGTCATTAGGCTACAGCTATACATTAGGCTAGATCTAGGAAAAAGACTTATAGTATTTTAATTGTGCTTCCAATACTGCTTCTGAATAATTGCTAGGAGTAGCAATTAATCATTCTCATATTTTCCATATTCATGTTCATGGGAGAAGCATTTACATCTATGTCTATAGACAACAAACAATTTTCCTAAAGGCACTAATGATGCCTCTTAGCTATAAAGTAAACATGGTATAAACCTGGATAATTCAAGCTGAGCATGTGATGAAATAATGTCTAAAGCAGGATAAGGTCTGCATATTAGAGTGATCAATAGATCCAGACATATGGGCCGATATCTACCAAAACATTTTCAGGCACTTTTATTTTTGGCTAATTATTTAGTTAGAAGAGTTACTTTAGATATACAAATAATCTGTTGTGTACAATGGTCGGGTTGTACGTAATTTAGATAAATGGCCAAAAATCTCCTTAGACATAAAATAAATATGAACAGAATTCAAACTGGAAAACTAAAAAAGACCTTTGTGAGCCTCATAAATGTATTTTTAGGTTAATTACTTATTTAGAAGATATTATTTAGATGAACAGATAATCTATTGTGTACAATGTATGCATAGCAGTACATCTGATTTTTCTTGTTAGCAGAAAGGGAAAATATACATAATAAATGTAATAACAATAAAATGAGTATTTTAGGAGAACATTTAACCAAACTCAGCATAATATGACAGTTTTGTCAAAACAGACAGTTTATTCTATGTAAAGCTAAATTCTAGCTATGATTTTTATTGAATAGTTACGCTGGTCTAGCGTGGATTAATTTATATATGCATTTCTCACACCTGATCGATCTTTGTGGAAACTGCAAATCACTGTAGCAGTCAATTATTACAATGGGAGCAGCAATTTTCCAGGGCCTGTGCTGAGTGGCTTCCCTCCTGCATAGGTAGGAGGTAGCTGCTCACTTAGCATTGCAAACATTCACAGAACTCCTAATATGACTAAAAGACATTCTCTGATTGCAAAAGGTTAGAGAGGCAGGGTGATGTGGTGACATCATGATCTCCTCCTCATCCAATCAGAGAATGCCTTGTATTTATGGAAAAAAATAGAAGGTGTTCTATGATTGGTGGCAATAATGAGCGAAAGGGAAGACACTCAAAACAGCACCTGGAAGCTTTTGTGTGGATCACTCAGAAATGAAATATGCTTATTTTCATTGGTCCAAGTTGGAACAATTTAACTATGCAATTAAAATCATATCTAGAGTTCAGCTTTAAAAATATAAAATTCCATGCTGTAAAATGTATCTGGCTGAAAGAGGATTCGTGCAATGAGTGACATTCATTCTGCAGCATATCATCTATGAAATATAAGACAAGTAGCAGATGGCTTTCCCAATAACAAAGTCAGAGGTTTAGTCAGAAAAAGAATCTTTGCCATATCAGATTATCCAAATCTTACTCAAAAGGACCAGACAACAAGGTATTTGTCCACATTATGATTACTATTTCAGAATATTATATGATACAATACTTGGTAAAGTATAATTAAACCAAACAAACTTCTTTTACTTGGCGTTTTTGGTCTAGTAAATATTCAGCTGAAAATGTTTTCTTATACCTGTCCAGGAATTTCAAAATAATACCTTTTGACATTGCCAGAAATCTTGTTAGCTGATGACATACAGTGCCTCTGCTGCACTGTTCTAATCTCTCAGTGGACTACAGAACAGCCCCCTATATTACAGAGAGAGGGAGCTTTTTGGGATTTAGACACATTAATATTAAAGATCCAAAGCTTAACATGACACTAAACTCACATTTATAAAATAAAATACTGTAAATAAAATAAGTCTAAATCTACGTAGAATGTACCTCCTAACTCTCTCTCCCTTTGTTTCATCTCTCAAATGCAAGCTTTTTTTGTTGCTGTTCTCAGCCTTCCTGGTCCAGGATGACTACATTTATTCCCATGCATGCCTTGCATTAGTGGACATTGCCACCCTTTCCTGCTCATCCTCCGAGATGGACTACACATGTATGTGCAGACATATTCACCTCTATGAGAATTGCAAAACACAGAGAGCAGAACATGTGACCAGAAATAACGGCACTGCTCACTCTACCCCAGTAGCATCAACATGCATCAGTGGAGGATCGATTGAATAGTCCAATTGTGGAGTGGAGGATCCATCAGTGAAGGATCAATTGTGTAGATGTGTAGTCCAGTGCATGGAGGCTATGGAAGGGGATTTTTCTAATACAGCTAGTAAAAAGCCCAACCTGAGTAGATCATATTCTAGACCTAGTACTGACAAATGAGGATCAGTTGTCTGATGCTGAGTCAGTAGAAAATGTGGGTTCTAGTGATTACCAATGTCTTTGGTTTGATATTAAAGCAAGAACTGAAAATCATAAACAGTAGTAGTATAATGACAGCAGTTGATATTATTTTGGTACTCTTAGGCCCCATTCACACCTGAGCTTTTTGTAGCTTGAAGCTACAAAATGCTGGAGGGGAAAAAATCAATTATTCTCTATGAAGATGGTTCACATCTCCACTCCAAAATGACTGAAGACAGAAGCTCCAAAACGCCTGAAGCTCAAACAAGTTCTGGAACTTTTTTGTTAGGCAGATTTGGGTGTTTTTCTGCTTTTGGGCATTTTTCTTTACATTGGTGACCTTTTGACCTGTACAAAATTGCGGCAAAATTGCAGCAAAAACACGATAGAAATGCGGCAAAAAATAGCGGTAAAATTGCGCGACTTTCTGCCTGAAAATGCTACGTTCAGGTGTAAATGGGGCCTTAAACCCTACTATCCTCAAGGCAACTAGATTTGATGTCAGGCAAATTAGTAGTAACAAATGGAAGAAAAAACAATATGGTTCACTAAAGAAGTAAGCAGGATAAAGGAGAAAAAAAATCAGCATATAGGAGATTCAAGGAAAAAGAAAGTGTAGTTGATAAAGAAGTGTATAAAAATAGGGGGGGCAAACACATTATCAGTGCTTTTAAAGCACAGAAAGAGAAGGAACTGGCTAAATATAATAAGAAAGGAGACAGAACCTTTTTAAGTACATCAGGTATGGAGGGAAAAATACAATGGGATCACTAAAATTAACACTGGGCACAACATTTATGTTGCGGGGAACCCAGATGTAGAAAACAGTTCCAAATAATGATCTAATAAAAAAAAAGTTGTACAAGCTACAAGAGGGGTTACCATGATTTCCCTACGTAGATCTTTAGTTAGACCTCATTTAGAATATTGTGTCCAGTACTGGAGACCTGCCTTACAAAAAGTTATTGAGAACATAGAACAAGTCCGGAGATAGGCAACAAAAATGGTGAAGAGTCTGAGGGATAACACGTATCGGGAGAGACTTCAGGAACTTAATATATACAGTCTGGAGGAAAGAAGGGAAAGGGGGACATGACTGAAACCTTTACATACATCAAGGGGGTGAACAAGGTTCAGAAGGGCACTGTTTTCAACATTAAGCCAATATCAAGAACACAGGGGCATCCTTTCAAGCTAGCAGAAGGAAAGTTCAAAACTAATTTTAGAAAGTATTATTTTACTGATAGAGTAGTTGATGCTTGGAATAGAAGCAGAGGTAGTGCATCACTCAACAATAAGTGGATTCACACATGCTTGGAACAAACATAAATCTATACTCAGACAAAACAAAGTAAAAAAAAATTATAAAAAAAAAAAATGGAGCAGACTCGACGGACCACTTGAACTATTTCCTGCCATCAATCTTCTATGTTTCTATGATAGGGAGCATGCATAGGACAAAAAAAAAGAAAAAAGAAAAGAAACCTGAACACAATGGTAAGAAACTTAACAAAAATATTTTATTAACCACTTCACCTACGGAAGGTTTACCCCCTTCCTGACCAGGCCATTTTTTGCGACACGGCACTGCGTTGATTTAACTGACAATTGCGCGGTCGTGTGACACTGTACCCAAATAAAATATATGTCCTTTTTTTCCCACAAATAGAGCTTTCTTTTGGTGGTATTTGATCACCTCTGCGTTTTTTATTTTTTTGCGCTAGAAACAAAGAACGACCAACGATTTTGGAAAAAAAAAACAATATTTTTTTACTTTCTTCTTTAAAACACATCGAATACATTATTTTAGAAATAAAATTTCTTCATCAATTTAGGCCAATATGTATTCTGCTACATATTTTTGGTAAAAAAAATCCCAAAAAGCATTATTTTTTTTTTTGAAAAGTTATTCTACAAACTATGGGATATTTTTATTTTTATTTTTTACTAGTAATGATGGCAATCATCGACTTATAGCAGGACACTTTTGACACTTTTTTGTGGACCGCTGACATCTAATACAGTGATCATTGCTAAAAATATGCATTGTCACTGTACTAATGACACTGGCAGGAAAGGGGTTAATATCAGGGACAATCAAAGGGTTAAAGGTGTGTCTAGCTAGTGTTTCACTGTAGTGGGGGAGGCGCTTTTACTACTGGAAGACATAGTGTTTGTGCTTCACAGAAACACAGGATCCATGTCTTCTGTACTCACAGAATGACAGTCTGCCTTGTTTACATAGGTAGACAGGCATTTTGTCAGTGTAGCAAAAGACGGTCGAGTCCCGGTGGACATCGGGTCTGTGGGACCTGGTGATCAGCTCCCGCTGTGTAAAAGCACAGCGGGAGGGAGCCAACGGTGGCGAGTGCTCACGCCCAAAACCCAGAAGTGCAGAATCACATATATATACTGCCCTGTAGCAGTAAATGCACTATGGGTAGTCGGGAAGTGTTTGACGAATAAGGACAAGGAACAGAACATTGCAACAGAATCAGACAGGTAATGAACAAAAATGTCCAGTACACAGCCAATAATGTAGAAATTACAAATGAAAAGAAGAATTGAGTTTAGTTTATCTTTAAAAGAAAAGATATCTAAATTTTCAACACTTTTAACCGACTATCATTTCCAAAACTAACCAAATGGATCAAGGCACCTGTCTGGTAGATTTTACAATCAAAAACCAGCATAGGCCAGAATAATGATTTATGGCCAAGAAGGTAAAGCTAGGGTCATTAACATGGGGATTGTACTGATGGACTGTATGAGATGTTTAAGAAGACAATGAGTCACTCAATAAACTCATAATACAAATATCAATCTAGAGAAGAATGAGGTCTTCAGCTTTCTAATTCTTAACCCAGGTTATTTACAGTAGGACTAGTACAAAATTGGCTTCTTGCTGGAATCCTACTTGTGCATAGTAGTCATCTTGGCTTGGCCCATATTATCCTTTAAGATAAAAACCTTATTAAAATGACTTAAATAAGTTATTTCAGAGAGTGAAAAGGTTTAAAAAAACTATTATAGTGACTTGATGATATTATATCATATTGCAAACATTTAATCCTCTAACACTCTTGTGTGCCTGATAAACAGCAGCATTGTCATCAGAGGTCAGATTGTACCTAATTTAGGTAAATGGTCAAAAATCTACTTAGACATAAAATAAATAAGAACAAAAAGCAAATTAGAAACCTAGAAACATTTAAATCACTAATGAAAAGTAATTCTGTAGAAATTACTCCAAGCTGGGTCACCTTTGTGAGCCTCATACTGTAGATGTCTACCTAGAAAAAAACTCACAGTACTTAAGCAGCAAATTTTGTTAACAGCAATGTGCCTGTGCTAAATCGTGAAATTATTGCGAGAACTAGAGTGAACAGCCCCTTTATTCCCTACCTATTTGTTGCTGAAAGTCATCGTGTTTAGGCAGCATACAGGGTTCAGGCTTAGGCAAAGGAGTGAGGAAATTGAAAAATAAGTACAACTAAAGGCTCCTATATGATAATCTAAACAAGTACCAAATCAATTTACTAAGTGCAAGCCTCATAAGGTAAACAAAAAAAAGTATTTTACCATTGCTGACTGAGCCAAATCCTCCTTCATTTGTGTCTCATGCACTCCCCTCACAGGCACTGCAGCTCACAGTGGGGGGGTTTCATCAGGAGAGGCAGTACTGTCAACCCAGAAAGCAATGGCCAAGTGTTGATTGACTTGGCAAGCTTGTGAATCAAAAGTGACAATGCTGACAGCCACTCCCCCTTTAACATTTTGTCATCCCAATGTAGTGCTAACAGGCACAGTCTACAAAAGAATAGCAAATCTGCTCTGAATTCAGGAGTAGTGCCGCATCATTGTCACACCATCGCAGGAAGATGCATTAGATGGACTTCACTGGCAGGATCAACATGTATTTGTCAGACTTTGCAGGACTAAAAGAAACAAGGCATAGGAGCTTAATTATAAAGACGAGCAGATATTGCTACCCACTCTTCATTATATTGTCCTTTCCTGTGCACACTGAGGCCCTTCCCATTTATAAAATTCAGGCTACAATGTGAAGCCAACAGAGCCCAAGGAGGTTTAGTTGGTTAATGGAGTAAAGAGAGCTCCATGATTGGGGGAGAGCCGGAGTCATGTGACTTTGACAGGTCACAAGACCGGGCTCTCCTCCATTTTGATTGCAATACGCCAACTTTGAACTCCCAAAGTTCACAGAGTGCCAAGAAAAATGACATCAATGAAAATCACATTAATCTGCTTTACAAAGGCATATTTTTAAAATCAGCAATATGGACACTGTGATCATTCTTTTTAAATAGGCAGCATAAAGACAAACTTTAGCCAGGCAACTAAATATATACCTGAACTACATGCGGCGACTGTTTTCACAGGATTTTTAAGGCTGTGAAAAGAGTTTTCAGATCTAGCTACCCTTGTATACAACACAGTAAGGTTCTCAACCACCAGTGCAGTACCATCACAGCTTAGACAAGAATCCTGGTCAAACCATTCTCCAAGATCAACTGGTCAATAATATGCAATAGGCAGAAAAATACCTGCTCACTCCTCCTGTCAGCATTTTCACTAAAAACACAGAGGCACTACAACAGAAACAAATTAGGTCAGAGAGCTGCAAACGTTCTTAGGAATCCACTACAGTGGAAAATATTTGGGAGTATTTACAGTATTTCAGATGATTGCAAAATGAGCAAATAGTTTGGCCGGGCAGTGGGAAAAGTGAATAGAATTCTAAGATGCATCACTAGAGGGGTAACCAGCAGAAGCAATGCAATCTTGCTTCCTCTATATACTGGAAATCTTGAAGCCACCCATTTTCAATCTCGGCCGTTTCAGCAGGACGTGGTTGAAAGTCAAACCATGTTTGGGCTGGCTGATTATACCCAAGTTGATCGATCAATACAGCAATAATCAATATGTTTACCAATAATCACTGTGTTCTCCCTAGCAATAATCACCCCCACTGTGCCACCTTCCCACTGTTTTCTCCACTAGCAATAATCACTGAGTTCTCCCGGCGGAACACTTATTTTTCTGTCATCAAACTTCTACATTTCTGCGTGTATGAAAATATAAATTTGATCTACATGAGAGGTGCCACCACAAATGTCAAAGTGGGAACAATAATTATAGGGTCAGTTAACATTGAACTAAACTGTAAAAGCTTGTCAAGTATTGCTTTCAGAGAATTTTGAACACCATGGTTTTTTGCAATTTCACAGGTAAACACATTAAAGTGGATGTAAGCCCGAATTATTATTTTTTTTATGTCATAATGTAGAGTATATGATCTCCTATCATTTGAGCCCAGTCTTGCCACAAAGAGTTAATCCAGCTCAGAGCAATCCTTTTTATTGTTCAGTGAGATAAAACTTGACAAACAGAGAAAATCTTTGTCAAATCCTCCCTCTTGCTGTGAGTGACAGGTGATTTACATATCTCGTGCACTAGCCTAAGACATGCATTATTTTTTAATTCCCTCCCCCACTCCTTTCTTCAGCAGCTCTGCAAGAATTGGCTGTTCCACACTTCACCATGATTTGGCATGCTGAAGTCATTTTCACTGGATGTTAGAGATCATAGCAGAAGTTCAGTGTAAGAAATACACAGGAGAAAATGCATACTGACAAGAGGAGTGTAGAGGTGGGCGGGGAGTCTACTGACATCACGACTCCACCCACCGAGCTCCTGACAACAGACCCGCCCACAGAATCTGCAGTTTTTCGGCTCTCATAACAGACAGAGGGGGGACATTTGACAGGTAAAGATACATGCAGGAGGCATGTATATCCTTATAGATAATCCCTATGGCAGTAGTTTAGAAAGGATGACATTGGGTTTACGTCCACTTTAAGGCTTTACATGTTTGGTATCTATTTACTCTACCCAACCCCTTCTTTTATATTTTACTAAAATATTAGGAATTATATTTTGTTTGTTTGCACTAAAATCTAATTTTGTGTATTTTTCCTGAAAATATGCAGTTGATAAACAGTTGCACAAATATCCTGCAACATAAAAAATAGAAAATATTCTTCAGGGCCTCTGCTTTCAGAAAATATATAATTGTTTGGGAGCATAAGGCGGTAATAAACCCAAAACCAAAAATTCAATATATTGCAGCTTACAAATAGTTAGATGTGCCTTCATTTTCTTTTTTGAGCCCTTTTTAAATACGCTAACAAATTGAAACCAATCTCCAGCTTTAAAAACTCCACTTTATAAACTTGCCAAACTATACTTTATAAGAAGTTACAGCACACAGTTTTTTGTTCTTTTGGGATAAAAGTTTTACATAAATAAAAGCTGATCATTAGCCACTTCATAACCAGTCACGTACCTGGTACGTCATGTGGTTGTACTGGGATGATGCCTGCAGCTATTTTTTAAAACTGGTACTCAGCTCTCTTAGCTGCTGAATTGCTTTTACAAGCAGTGGGAGGGGATGCCACCACCATATATATATATATATATATATATATATATATATATAGTATATTACCAAAAGTATTGGGATGCCGGCCTTTACACGCATATGAACCTCCAGTCTAATGCCCCGTACACACGGTCGGATTTTCCGATGGAAAATGTCCGATCGGAGCGTGTTGTCGGAATTTCCTACCGTCTGTGGGCTCCATCGGACATTTTCTATCGGATTTTCCGACACACAAAGTTGGAGAGCAGGAGATAAAATTTTCCGACAACAAAATCCGTTGTCAGAAATTCCGATCGTGTGTACACAAATCCGACGGACAAAGTGCCATGCATGCTCAGAATAAATAAAGAGATGAAAGCTATTGGCCACTGCCCCGTTTATAGTCCCGACGTACGTGTTTTACGTCACTGCGTTTAGAATGATCGGATTTTCCGACAACTTTGTGTGACCGTGTGTATGCAAGACAAGTTTGAGCCAACATCCGTCGGAAAAAAATCCTAGGATTTTGTTGTCGGAATGTCCGAAAAAAGTCCGACCGTGTGTACGGGGCATTAGTCCGTAGGGTTCAATATTGAGTTGGCCCACCCTTTGCAGCTATAACAGCTTCAACTCTTCTGGAAAGGCTGTCCACAAGGTTTAGGAGTGTGTCTATGGTAATCTTTGACCATTGTTCCAGAAGTGCATTTGTGAGGTCAGGCACTGATGTTGGGCAAGAAGGCCTGGCTCTCAGTCTCCGCTCAAATACATCCCAAAAGAATTCTATCAGGTTGAGGTCAGGACTCTGTGCAGGCCAGTCAAGTTCACCCCACTCCATATTTAACCCTACGGACTGGGAGGATTCCATTAAAGTTCATGTGCGTGTAAAATCAGGCGTCCGAACACTTCTGGTAATATAGTGTATATATATATATATATATATATATATATATATATATATATATATATATATATATATGGCTTTTTTTCTTGGAAAATAGGTGCAGGTACTCCTCCCTTTCCGAGTCACTCCTTTTCTTTATCCCATACCCACCTCCTAGCACCATCCCATGGTTCCACCCCCTACCCACCTCCCATTTTGTGGTGCTACATAATTTGTACTGAATTTGTTAATGATAACAAGGGAAGCAGTGAAATAGATTCCCTGCAACCAGCAGCAATAGACCCCCCCCCAAACAATAGATCCCGCAGCACCAATAGACCTCTGGCCAAAAACAATACCTCCCCCAGCAAAATAGATCCACTCCAGCAACAATAGGTCTCCCAGCATCCAGTATCAATAGACTCCTCCCCCAATAGAAGAACCCTCCCAGCAACAATAGATCCCCAGTCAGCAACAAAAGTCCCCCTGCAATAACAGATCCCCTCCAGAGATAACAGATCTGCCAACAGCCAACAATAGACCCTCCAGCACCCCTTGCCATTACATACAGCACCAGAGGTGCAGGAACTGTGTTCCCCTGCGGTCCCACTGAAATAAGTCATATATATATATATATATATATATATATATATATATATATATATACCACAAAAAAAAAAAATATATATATATATATATATATATATATATATATATATATATATATATATATATACATTTTTTTTTTTTTGCTGTCTAACAAGTCCATATACAGGACTGCAGTTAAGCTTTAGAATGAACCAACAAAAGCATTGTTAGACGTTATTGGGTAAAGCTGTCACATCGATAGTCGTCACACTATCCATTTTCAGAACAGCTTCACAACTTGCTACTGATCACATTAAAAAAAAATAATCTACAGCAAGCAGTGTAATTGAAAGTCACACAGCCATTTCGATTTCTTGATTTGATCTTCTTTCAAGAAAAATGTAAAAAGGTAAACTTTCCTGGGATGGATTCCAGCACAAGACCTCTGGACCGTAGATCCATGAAAAAGATGTTACAGCAGGTAGTATAAGAAAAGGTCGCATTGAAACAAAATGACTCATCAGTAGAATCTAAGTAGAAGGGAAAGGATTTCGAAGTATAGAGTGCAACAACAGCAGTGTCAGCTGGTGAGGCTCCCCTTAGGTCTGAATAATGGGAATCACCATGGAGATGGAACATTGAGTTAAAGGTTCTGTGTCTGTACTGCCTCTCTGATCTCATCTCTAGCTGACTGCAAGTAATTAAGGTTGTACCCTGTGGGATGCTGCCGAAATGACAATATCATACAAACACTGCTCCTGGGCTCACAGATCATTGCAAGAAAAGACATTATATGTTACAGGTGGCATCTTTATTCCGCTTTTGTTTTTCCATTTTTACACAAACTACCATCTTCCCGTAAAACCCACAAAGTGCAAACGTCACACGAACTGAAAGCAAATCATCCTTAATGTTTCTCTCTAATTTGTTTTTCAATCTATGATAACAGAATGACATATCCTGTGGTTATTCAATTAGATGAGTACAGGTTGATATTAAGCAACAGGCTGTCTGGATTCTATCATTTTAAAGGCGTTGCCCAGACAAGATTGTAACTACTGAGGTTCATTCAGTGCACATATTTAGGGAGGACCTCTTCCTTTATAACTATCTCATTTATCAATTTGTTTGTTGCAATCTATGATATGTTCCATTGCACTTATCTATTCTTTGGGCTAGGTTTTCCCATAAAAACAACAGTCCTGGCTCCTGCTCGAGAGTTTGGTCTACAGTGGAATCATTGGGTTAGCCATCCTACATTCCATTTTCATCTCCTTCAGCTAATGCAGAGAATAAATGAAGAATAAATATACCCCGACATGTGGGCTAAACAGACTGTCCAAATTGTAGGAACAGCTAATATACAGAAAACAGAAAGTGAAGCTACTGTATCACAAAATATACACAATTAATTGCACATGCAGGATAATAAAAACCATGGGACAATAATAAGGTCAGGTTAATAAAGTCAAAAGTTCTGGGACACTAGTGACATAGCTATCTTGTCACAGGTACTGCAGCAAGAAGGTTGGCATGACAGCCGATCAGCCTACGATTACAGAATGAGCCATCAGGAATTGCATATTCAATGTTTCTTTCGGAAACAGTTTAAAATATAAAGGTATACACACCTAGATTTAGATTTATAGCATATCAGTTAGCCGTGTCTAGTGTGCAGCTCCTACAAACATCCATCCAATGGCCTTCTTTTTATTTGGGTCTGAGTTGCAGCTGTACATATCGGGACACATAGTGGCCAGGGTATTAACTGGAATAGCATACTGTATACTTATGGCACAGTTGAGGCAGTAGTTGGGATAAATGACTCCAAAGAAACATAGCCTGTGACACGGGTTCACATTACTCTAGCTGAGAATTCTGGCAAATAGAAAAATGTATGCTCCTGTTCCCCTGATGAAACGCTGTGATGCAAAACTAGTTGGGCGGGACCACCAATGTGTGACGTCTTTTATGCTCGCTGATGTCGGCTGTCGGCGAAGCTCCATGTAGTTCGAATGCTTTTATTTTCCTGAATCATGTAAGTACATTGTGGTGTCAATAAACGTGTACTAGCAGTATTCACGCTATGTGCGGCCTATCTTCCTTTTCCTCTATGTTGGCTGTCTGAGTAAAAACCAAGTTGTGGTTGGTATTGGGGAATATCATATGTTGAAACCCACTGGACCATACCGATGCCATTTAGAGACACCCAGAGGAGTCAATTTTTTTCTCATGTGTGTAATTGGGAATCACAACCATCTAGTAAGAGGCTTTATTACGGTGCAGGGCACGTGTGTATGGTGGACTTCACGACGTTTGCCACCCGGTGGGATAAATCATTAGCTTGAGAAGAATTAGATACAACTTTGTTCCACTAAATGTTTTCATTGCTATTGGCACGTGGACTTATTTCCATATTGAACTTTATAGAATATTTAATTCACTGTTTGATTGTACATTGATACATTTTCAGTACTTCATTTCTTGCATATTAGTGCACTAATAATTATTTAAATAGAAACACCGCACTAGTCCATTCCATGCTTCCCATTTTGGAGGAAGCCACAAGTGGCTTGTTAAAAGGCAGTGAGTTCCACAATAAAAAAAAGAAGAGAACTGAAAGAGTGTGCTCCAGTCTGTATGAACAGGGTGGGCAGCATGTGTACAGGCGAGGGGGATCTCTGTGCAGCTAACAGATACCACACAATGCCAATGAGGCACATGTGGGAAAACTTAATGTACTGACTTTGATGGATAAATAAAAGTGGGCAACACTGTCCTGAAACCAACGTTTTATGAGTGCATTTTCTTGTACAGCATGTCCTCATTTTTGAAAGATTAATCACTTTGATATGTGTAAATTTAATTTGAGGGCCCTCTTCCAAAAGTAGAGATATCATAATAAAGGAAGTTGGTGTGCCCCCCCCCCCCCCTCCTTCTCCAGACTGATAAATAACTACCAGCATGCATAAAAATATATCAAACATACACACAATCTGATGATGAGTTCCCTTAGTAAACTAATTATCTCAAGATTCCATGTCTCTCTCAGCCCCATCAATAAAACCCACACAGCTGTCTTATATATTGGCATCATCTGTGTCTGGCTTCTTTCTTTCTCTCTGAACCAGCTCACTGATGATATCAATGCCCCATTTGTGCAGAAATAAAAAATGAATGGACTTTTTCGCACAATCTAATCTTGCAAGATCATGTAGTTTACCTATGAGAGCTTCCTGGGAGGTACTGGTGATGTAATCTTTTCAAGGGGCAGCTGGAAGGCACTGGCTATGTCACCAGTGCCCCAAAAAAGTTCAAAAAAATCAAATGCTAGTTATTTTTGCATATGATTTTAAAATGTTTATTTTTCAGCATGCATGTCTGTTTTTTATGTTTTGGGAGAAAAGTCATCTTTAAATAGGGGAACTCCAAGGAAACCTCTGTGTGTACTGGACCCTGCTTTTAGGGTCAACATTCTACATCTAGCAGTCCTTCTTTATTTACCTTTTATTTCTTGTAGATAGGTTATTGACTGGAAAACAATTAACACTGATAAAATCAGGCAGGCAATCCTTTGGAACATGGACTAATTTGGAAGCTGCTTTACCGCACTTCTGCAAAAAAAAACAACCTGTAGTGGTGTGATCGATGGAAGGCCAGTGGGTCAAAACTCTGCAGCAATGTGATTGATTAGTTAATGAGTTACTTGAGAAAAGTCTCCAAAAACAGGCAGCTCAGTTCTGAAGCAAGTGACTTCATTAACCCAAAAAGAAAAAAATAAAGCAGTGAACAGAAAGCCTTTTCCTTAGTCTTTCTCTGGAATAGAATTGAAGAACTGTTTAGGCAATTGTACACAGGAATTAGATGAAAATTAGAATGGGAGCTATCGGCGCTATTGGAATGGGCCTCAAATGCAGGAAAACATTAGTGTTACAAATGAATACAAGGCTTCCACTGAAATCATCCACCAGTCTATATCCATTGATAAAAATACAAGGCTTCCTCTGAATGCCTGAGAAGCTTTCAACCCCACTCAATTTTGTTCTGGCAGCATACTGAAATCACCCGTACTGCTGCTGGAACCTGGCGCTACATACTGTATGTAGCTGTTGCTGCTACAGTATGATACAGTACTTACAGCCGCCAAATAGTAATGGAAATAGTTAGCCCACATGAACTTTTTAAAATGGCATGAAACCTAGACTTTGGCTTTAAGAAAAAATGTCCCCAATAGCCACAGAAACAGTAATAAAACCCGACAGAGCATATGAGCCGTCCCCATTCTGTCCATTATTAAAAACAATATAGATTTAAATATATTTCCCAAATATATTAACCAATAACCACAAAGGAAATAAATATACTTTATGTGCACCAAAAGCATTGGCAAAAAAAAACAGTTATGCCGTGTACACACGACCGGACTTTTCGACAGCAAAGGTCTGACGGAACGAATCCGACGGACAATTCAATCGTGTGTGGGCTTCATCGGACGTTTGCTGTCGAAAAATCAGACTGACTTTAGAATTAGAACATGTTTCAAATCTTTCCGACGGACTCAAGTCCGGTCAAAAAATCAGTTTGTCTGTATGCTAGTCCGACGGACGAACAATGACGCAAGGGCAGCTATTGGCTACTGGCTATGAACTTCCTTATTCTAGTCCGGTCGTATGTCATCACGTTCGAATAGGTCGGACTTTGGTGTGATTGTGTGTAGGCAAGTCCGTCAGAACACCATTGAAAGTCCGTCAAAAAGTCCTTCGGAGTTCAGTCCGTCGAAAGTCCGCTCGTGTGTACACGGCATTTTTGCCTTGTAAATTGAGCTGTTCATAGCCTGTGCAGAGAGAAGAGCTGTGGGAGGGACCCAGCAGGTCCTCCCACTACAGGCTGCTAAAATAAAACTAGAGGAGGGTGTGGAGAAAAGACCAGCCACCCTGCACAGGGTGATTGAACAACACTGACTGGTTTCTATTACAGGAAGCCGCTGCACAGATGGAATACTTTACACTAGATTACTGAAAGGTTCTGGAAGAAATACATGAAGCACACCAAGAGTCAAGTAGAAATGCACATGACTCTTGAATTTAGACGATAACTATCCCAGGGTTCAGCTTTAAAAACGTTCACATCTATAGTCAAATAGATCAATGAGACCACTCTGATATTGTTCAACAGAGGTCTCCAAACTTTATGAACAGAGGGCCAGTTTACTATCCTTCAGACTTCAGATTGTGGCCAGAGGGAGTAGTAAATCAATGCCATCAATGGGAGTAAAGAATGCCCCATCATTGGTATTAGTGGGGGAGATATCGCCTCATTGTTAGTATCAAGGGAAAGAATAGTGTCCCATCATTGGTATTAGTGGGATGAATATTGCCTCATTGTTGGTATCAGGGGAAGGAATAGTGCCTCATCATTGGTATTATTGGGATGAATATTGCCTCATTGTTGGTATTAGGGGAAGGAATAGTGCCCCATCAGTGGTGTCAGTGGGAAGAATAGTTCCCCATTGTTGGTAGCAGTAACAGGAATTAGGCTCAATTGTTGGCATAGAAGGAATAGTGATTTGTATTAGTGGGAGGAATAGTGTCCCAAGAGCCTGATAAAGGTAAGCAAAGGGCCACATCCAGCTGCAGTTTGGAGATCACTGTCATAGAATACTGAATATTGTTTGCTTCAAATGGGGCTGTAGAAGTAATGAAGCAACCTGTGAGCAGAATCGGTGAAATATAGAAGTAAATACAATCTCTATGAAAACAACAGTAATTGGATATGTTTAATATCAAACGTGAGAGAGATTACAGTTTTCCAGCTTCCTCCTTGAACCCTGTGCCCTCGAGATTTATACTTGGAAGTGACAAAGCTTTGTCCATCAGCAAGCGACCTGCAAATTAGATCATTATATGGGTGACCTATGGGATTACTGCCTGGTAAAGGAATAAAATGTACAGCATGGCTCGAAGCTAGAACAATATACAGTAAAACATTCTGAGCAGTTCATAATGCAATGTGTCAGAAACAGGAGATGACCAGCATGGACCAGGCTGATAATGGTAATTATAAATGATCAGTGATGCACAGTAAGCAAAGCGCTTCTCTTTGTTTGCAGCTCTGTTTTTTTCTATAATTATAGTTTAGATAAAGCTGTGCAAATCAAAAATGTTAAATGCAGAGGCAGGCTTCCTGTCAAATGTGTAAGTGGAGCGGCTCAAAACCTTCAGTTATCTCTCTGCCAGCGTATTTCTGCACAATATTACAATGCTTTACAGTGCACTATATGTGTTTACTTTAATTCCACGCATAGATTTTAATATTAAATCTATACCCATAAAAATAGCCATAGATAAAGAGCAGAAGTATTACTGCAGAGAGGCGGGTGGGTTAGCATTTTCTGTTGTGTGTATTTGCTGGAGAAAAAATACTGCATGGGAAACCATTATGTTATGGGACTTTTATTTGCCTTTTTAAAAAAAATGGACTACCATGCCCTAAAATACAGTTCCTGACTGGTTTGAATCACTGAAATACATATGTGTTAGCTGTTCCTGTTTTTCAAATAGATTGAAATTCTATTCAGCCATTGCCCTGTGATACAGCCACTACCACCAGACACAACATCCAGATCCTGGACCTCACTGTAGGCTATATTGAATTAATCAAAACTTAGTCACACATATGTGTTTTGACAATTATGGAGCAGCCTAACACTACTGAAGTCAAGCTCCAATGTTCCCTCCTGTAAGTATATTTTCTATAAAGCAATAGAGTCCTAGATTGGCCCAGAGCAGTGACCCACCATCTGCCATTATCTACACAGGGAATGCAAATCAAATTAGGTTCAGAGAAAAGCAATTCTGTTAGATAATTGTTGTTAGCTGAAGAGGGATATTATGTGATTATAATGCAGGATCCACTTATAATGGTCTTGTTTTCAAATGATAGCTGCCATCTTTCTGGTGCTGGTCATATAATCAAATGCTACAGCACTAGTCATGGGGTCTCCACCAAAACTGTTTGGGGGGAACAGCTGCTCCGGCAGAACTGACAAATAAGTAGTTCTATCAAAGCTATGATCCTTACTTTTTGCAGAAACCCTATTACCACAAGCGGGGAAAACTGCTGGAGGACTAAAACATCTTTATTAGTAGGCCATTTAAACATTTCACATACAGTATCTCACAAAATTGAGTACACCCCTCACATTTTTGTAAATATTTGATTATATCTTTTCATGTGACAACACTGAAGAAATTACACTTTGGTACAATGTAAAGTAGTGAGTGTACAGTTTGTATAACAGTGTAAATTTTCTGTCCCCTCAAAATAACTCAACACACAGCCATTAATGTCTAAACCGCTGGCAACAATAGTGAGTACACCCCTAAGTGAAAATGTCCAAATTGGGACCAAAATTTCAATATTTTGTGTGGCCACCATTATTTTTCAGCATTGCCTTAACCCTCTTGGGCATGGAGTTCAATAGAGCTTCACAGGTTGCCACTGGAGTCCTCTTCCACTCCTCCATGACAACATCACAGAACTGGTGGATGTTAGAGACCTTGCGCTCCTCCACCTTCCATTTGAGGATTCCCCACAGATGCTCAATAGGGTTTAGGTCTGGAGACATGCTTGGCCAGTCCATCACCTTTACCCTCAGCTTCTTTAGCAAGGCAGTGGTCATCTTGGAGGTGTCTTTGGGGTCATTATCATGTTGGAATACTGCCCTGCGGCCCAGTCTCTGAAAGGAGGGGATCATGTTCTGCTTCAGTATGTCACAGTACATGTTGGTATTCATGGTTCCCTCAATAAACTGTAGATCCCCAGTGCAGCACTAATGCAGCCCCAGACCATGACACTCCCACCACCATGCAAGACACACTTGTCTTTTTACTCCTCACCTGGTTGCCGCGACACACGCTTGACACCATCTGAACCAAATAAGTTTATCTTGGTCTCATCAGACCACAGGACATAGACCCAGTAATCCATATCCTTAGTCTGCTTGTCTTCAGCAAAAAGTTTGGGGGCTTTCTTGTGCATCATCTTTAGAAGAGGCTTCCTTCTGGGACAACAGCCATGCTGACCAATTTGATGCAATGTTTAGCATATGATCTGACAGGCTAACCCCCCACCCCTTCGACCTCTGCAGCAATGCTGGCAGCACTTTTAAGTCTAATACCCAAAGACAACCTCTGGATATGACGCTGATCACGTGCACTCAACTTCTTTGGTCGACCATGGCGAGGCCTGTTCTGAGTGGAACCTGTCCTGTTAAACCACTGTATGGTCTTGGCCACCGTGCTGCAGCTCAGTTTCATTCTACTGGCAATCTTCTTATAGCCTAGGCCACCTTTATGTAGAGCAACAATTCTTTTTTTCAGATCCTCAGAGAGTTCTTTACCATGAGGTGCCATGTTAAACTTCCAGTGATCAGTATGAGAGAGTGAGAGCGATAACACCAAATTTAACACATCTGCTCCCCATTCACACCTGAGACCTTGTAACACTAACGAGTCACATGGCACCGGGGAGGGAAAATGGCTAATTGGGCCCAATTTGGACATTTTCACTTAGGGGTGTACTCACTTTTGTTGCCAGCGGTTTAGACATTAATGGCTGTGTGTTGAGTTATTTTGAGGGGACAGCAAATTTACACTGTTATACAAGCTGTACACTCACTACTTTACATTGTAGCAAAGTGTCATTTCTTCAGTGTTGTTACATGAAAAGATATAATAAAATATTTACAAAAAAGTGAGGGGTGTCCAAAGGTCTACTTTGAATCAATTTTATCATTAAAAACCTTGGACTTCTGGATATTTGTTTGGCGCTCTTGTTGGACTGTATGTATGTGGATTCTCAAATCTGGGTTCTTTACCTGTTTCTATTTGGTTTGCCCATTTTGTAAAGTGCCGACAAACTGGAGCCAGTGTGGCCAGTGACAATTTCAATGATTCCTAGAAAATCTGAATCCAGCATTCTGTTGTTTCATGTGTATGCAGGTATTTCAGGCCTTCGTTTACCATTTATTACCATAACTGACTATATTTGGCAGAGCAAATGAGCATCCAAATTAGATTTTTTTTTTTAGATATTTAAGCTAAGCTCAAATCACAACTCCAATGCCCCGTACACACGATCGGATTTTTCGACAACGAATGTTGGATGTGAGCTTGATGTCGGAAAGTCCGACCGTGCGTATGCTCCATCGAATATTTGCTGTCGGAATTTCCGCCCACAAATGTTTGAGAGCAGATTCTCAAATTTTCCACCAGCAAAACTTGTTGTCAGAATTTCCAATCGTGTGTACACAAGTCCGGCGCACAAAAGTTCATGCATCCTTGGAATCAAACAGAAAGAGCCGCACTGGCTATTGAACTTCCTTTTGCTCTGCTCATCGTACTTCTTGTACATCACCTCGTTCTCACATTCGGAACTTTGGGCCAACATTTCTGTGACCCTGTGTATGCAAGACAAGTTTGAGCCAACATCCTTCGGAAAAAATCCATGGTTTTGTTGTCGGAAAATCCAATCGTGTGTACGGGGCATTAGTTATCCTTGATGCCTCATTTTCCTACCTAGAAAGGAAAGCACTCACCAAGCTCTTGAATCCGTGTGTCAGTAGTGGATTACATTAAGTATATTAAGAAATGTCTACTTTATTCAGTTTAAGTATATTAAGCAATGGCTTCTTTGTACAGTTCTATACTGTCTATCCACAATTCAACAAACAGGCGCGCATTTGCCAGTTAAGTATATTACATTAAGGATCAGATTAGGCTAGGGTTTAATCTCTGGTCAGATTGTTGAAGATGTCTGGGACCTTGTTTTGGTAATCAGTGGCAATCCTCTCGTAATTCCTGGACTGGTAAAGCGCACAAACCTTTGTTATTCTATATCTATATAATAGAAATACAAGATTTACATACATAACCCTTGAAAAAGCAGGAATTAGAGCCGCAGTAAGTATTTTGTTTTCAAATTATGGGGAGTTAGGTGGTAAAGTAATCACAAAAGAGAGACAAAGATTTTCATCTTCTGATAACATTAGTTGCCTGGCTTGTTTTTTTTTTTTTTTTTTTTTTTACTAAGCTTTTATTATAGCTTATATATAGTAGACAAAAAAGGAAATTTTAGCTACAAAAAAGCAACAAAGGAAACATATATATATTTTTTTTTTTTTTTTACCAATCTTCATGCTATAAGCCCCTAATGACTGCTTTAAACTGCATATGGATTTTTTTGCTTACCAACCAACACATGCAAATGCAAGTCATTTAGCATGTCTTTCCGGAAATCTTTGACTGTGCTCTATTTTCCAATGCTCCCCACTGGAGGGCACTGATGAAACGCCAATGCACTGATGTGTGACAGAATCTAGGAATGATGGACACTGCTCTGCTGCTGTATTTTTTTTACTCTGCTGTGAGATGCAGACAAGGGATGAGAGGTGGCTCGACTAACATCAATTCATAGGAACAGGCTTTTTACAGAAATTCAGGATTTATATTCAGCATAAACCCCAGGAATTCTTCAGAAAATGATTGCTATGCATTTTTTTCATCAAGTCCAGGAATTCTTCAGGAAACAAACACTATGCATTTGGTTACAGATCATTTCGACGTTATAAGAGTCTAGGTGCATGAAAATAGGAAAAAAAAAAAAAACATGGCTATGTAGAACCTATTAAATTCAATGCCATCATTGCTGTTACTAAGGAAAGAAATGATCAGCTTAGACCTATGCAGATTGTGACTCATGTATACCCAGAGGAAGAATGCCGATTATCTTTGTGTGTCACAGTGTACAAATGAGGTGGCCACTCTACAACAGCGAGGTATCTGCATCTAGCTGTAACCTATTGTGCCGAGATCAATGGAAATTTGTCTAGCTGGAGCTGCACAGCAGGAAAGTAATTTGCTAATTCTTCACCGTCCACACGAAATGTTTTGTTTCTTCCCAGCGAGCTTTGTTACCTGGTAACATCCAAAGCAGCTACATGAAATAAAATGTTGCCAATGACCTTGTGTTGGCCAGGTACATCTATGCCCCTCTCTACCCGATGAAGTGAATAGGGGGTCAGGTGTTTTTTTTTACTATGTATACAAGATTGTTTTGTTTTTTTTTTGTTTTATGTTTTTATGAGAAAATTTGAAATCCTTAGCAATCATGATTTATAAGGCCGCGTACAGACGGTCGGACTTTTCAACCGGACTTGTCCGACAGACTTTCCAGCGGACTTTCGACGGACATTTGACAGACTTCTGACGGACTTTTTAACGAACGGACTTGCCTACACACACGATCATTCCAAAGTCTGACAGATTTGTATGTGATGACGTACACCGGACTAAAATAAGGAAATTGATAGCCAGTAGCCAATAGCTGCCCTAGCGTCATTTTTTGTCCGTCGGACTAGCATACAGACGAGAGGATTTCTGGGTCCGGTGGAGTTACGACGTAAAGATTTGAAGCATGTTCCAAATCTAAAGTCCGTCAGATTTGCGACTGGAAAAGTCAGCTGAAAGTCCGGTGAAGCCCACACACAATTGGATTGTCCACCGGATTTGGTCCGTCGGCGTCCGTCGGACAAGTCCGGTCGAAAAGTCCGACTGTGTGTACGCTGCATAAGAAGAAACTGCTTGGGGCTGATCCATTGTCATCAACTGACAATAAAATTATTTTACTATTAAAAGCTTCTTTGTCTCACAAATTGTTTATTAATCTCATGAAACATTATTTTACCTCCACCTAGAATGACTCCAATTTTTGCTATTCATAAAGTGTATATAAACCCTAACAACAAACTTCTTTTATTTGCTCTTTTTTGGAATGTTATATACAATTATGCCCTGTATACACGATCAGACATTCCGACAACAAAATCCATCAGATTTTTTCTGACGGATGTTGGCTCAAACTTGTCTTGCATACACACGGTCGCACAAAGTTGGTTGGAAATTCCGAACGTCAAGAACGCGGTGACGTACAACACGTACGATGAGCCGAGAAAAATGAAGTTCAATAGCCTGTGCTGCACTTCTGCTTGATTCCAAGCATGCGTGGCGCTTTGTGTGTCGGAATTGTCTACACACGATCGGAATTTACGCGATTGGATTTTGTTGTCGGAAAATTTTATAGCCTGCTCTCAAACATCGTGTGTCGGAAACTGTCCGAAGGAACCTACACACGGTCGGAATTTCCGACAACAAGCTCCGATCGCACATTTTCTGTCGGAAAGTCCGACCGTGTGTACAGGGCATAACCGGCCACTTTATTAGGTACACCTTGCTAGTACCGGGTTGGATCCCCTTTTGCCTTAAGAACTGCCTTAATTCTTCATAGCATGGATTCAACAAGGTGTTAGGAACATTCCTCAGAGATTTTGGTCCATATTGACATGATAGCATCACGCAGTTGCTGCAGATTTGTCGGCTGCACATCCATGATGCAAATTTTACATTCCACCACATCCCAAAGATGCTCTATTGGATTAGATCTAGTGACTGTGGAGGTCATTGGAGTACAGTGACCTTATTGTCATATTCAAGAAACCAGTGGTGAGATGATTTGAGCTTTGTGACGTGGTGCATTATCCTACTGGAAGGAGCCATCAGAGGATGGGTACACTGTAGTCATAGAGGGATGGACATGGTCCACAACAATACTCAGGTAGGCCGTGGTGTTTAAACAATGCTCAATTGGTACTAAGGGGCTCAAGGTGTCCCTAGAAAATATCTCCCACATCATTACATCACCAGCCTGAACCATTGATACAAGGCAGGATGGATCTATGCTCTCATAGATGTTGTTTTCATAGATGTATGCTTTCATAGTTGTTTACACCAATTTCCGACCCTACTATCTGAATGTAGCAGCTGTAATTGAGACTCATTGGACCAGGCAACATTTTTCCAATCTTCTATTGTCCAATTTTGGTGAGCCTATATGAATTGTAGCCTCAGTTTCCTGTTCTTAGCTAATAGGAGTGGCACCCGGTGTGGTCTTCTGCTGCTTTAGCCCATCTGCTTCAAGGTTCAGTGTGTTGTGTATTCAGAGATGATATTCTGCATACCTTTGTTGTAATGAGTGGTTATATGAGTTACTGTTGCCTTTCTATTATCTCCAACCTATCTGCCCATTCTCCTCTGACATCAACAAGGCATTTTCATTAACACAACCTCCGCTCACTGGATATTTTCTCTTTTTTGGACCATTCTCTGTAAGCCCTAGAGATGGTTGTTTGTGAAAATTCCAGTAGATCAGCAGTTTTTGAAATACTCAGACCAACCTGTCTGGCACCAACAATCATGCCACGTCCAAAGCCACTTAAATCCCCTTTCTTCCCTATTCTGATGCTGATGTTTGAACGCTGATGTTTGAACTTCTGATGTTTGATGTTTGAACTTCAGCAAGTCGTCTTCGCCACATCTAGATGCCTAAATGCATTGAGTTGTTGACATGTGATTGGCTGATTAGCAATTTGCATTACCAAGCAATTGAACAGGTATACCTAATAAAGTGGCCAGTGAGTGTATATAAACAGAAGCATTTGGTTGAATAAGTGCAAAAAACTGTTGATCTTATCAGAAATCCCATTGCCTATTTCCTGTGCTGTCTCAAGCAGAGTAATTACTCCCCCCCCCCAGCACAAATATGTTATACTTACCTGATCTGTGCAGTGGTATTGCACAGAGTGGCCCCGATCCTCCTCTCTGGGCTCCCCAGCGGCAATCTTGGCTCCTCCCCTTCTTTTTATGTCCACCATAGCCAGCCGCTTGCTATGGGGAGAAATGTCTGCGCGCTCCCAACCTGTGTGCTCCATAGACTTACACAGCGGGATTTAGGACTGCCCCCCATTTCCTCTTCACTGCATTTGATTGACACAGCAGGAGCCAATGGCCAATGACCAATGCTTCTCGAATACTGTGTGAAGAGGAAGTAAGGGGAGAATAGATGCAGCCATGCACATCGCTGATCTCTTCTTCCCTCTTTTACTCTTTACAAAGACGAAGGGGGGCACAGGGAAATTGAAAAAGGTTTTTTACCTTAATGCAAAAAATGCATTGAGGTAAAAAATGTTTTTAGGTTTAGTAACACTTTAACTTGTTCAGAGCTGAATGATGGCTACAACGTGGATCTGCTTTGCCGGGAGCACGTCTATTGATGTCCTCCCCTTTCAAAGCTGACCACACCCTCACCAGCTTCTGTTTGAAGAGACATCGGTTCCGAAGAGGAAGAGGCGAAGCTGCCTCATATGTGCCCACAAGTACCGCCTACCAGTGCCACAAATCAGTGCCCACAGTGCTCCAATTAGTGCCCACAGTAGTAAGTGCCAGCAATCAGTGTCACCTATCAGTGCCCACAAGTGCCATCTATCAATGCCCACCAGTGGTGCCAGTGTCACCTACCAGTGCTGATCAGTGCCCATCCCTGCCACCCATCAGTGCCCATCACTGCCACCCATCAGTACCAGCTATCAGTGCCAGCTATCAGTGCCACCTATTAGTGCCCTTCAGTGCCACCTATCAATGCCTTTCAATGCCACCCATCAGTGCTACCCATCAGTACCCACCAATGCCACCTATCAGTGCCCACCAGTGCCGCCTATTAGTGCCCATCAGTGCCGCCTTATCGGTGCCTATCAGTGCCCATCAGTGCAGCCTTTAAGTGCCCATCAGTGTAGCCTCAACAGCGTACATCAATTTAGGGGAAAAATGACCTGTTCGCAAAATTTATTAACAAAATATAAATTGGTTTTGTATTTTTTTTTTTTTTAAAGTGGTCGTTTTTATTTTTTTTAACAAAAAATAAAAAACCCAAAGGTGATCAAATACCACCAAAAGAAAGCTCTATTTCACATTTGGGTACAGTGTTGTATGACTGCGCAATTGTCGTTCAAAGAGTGACAGCACTAAAAGCTGAAAATTGGTCTGGGCAGGAGGGGGGTTTAGGTGCCCAGTAAGCAAGTGGTTAAGTAGTGTAGCATAAGAAAACTGGACAGGGCTGACACCTTTCATTACACAAAAAAGTGGTGTGTTGTCAGCCCACAACATGAATTAGAAGCTGGATGCATTCCAGGTCCTGCACTTGCAGGATCTTTAAAGTAATGTACATGTATTGCAGATATAAACTGCATGTATTTTTTTTCTCTGCCCTGACATAAACTTTAAAATATATTCCATTTAACTTTAACAGGACCTTGCCACCACTTTCACCTAGCAACTAACCCAGACAGAATTTGTATCATGTGTACTTACAGAAGGTTTGTCTGCTGAGTAATTTGACTCTTAGGCGCCTTTCACACGGACAGCTATTCTGCCGCAGTTAAAAGCATGTTTTTTTTCCTGTGAAATTCAAGACTCCAGGCACTGCGATCAACTGCTTTTGCACAGTGCGATTAGCTGCAGTTGCGTTTAGCTGCAGTTTGCCATTTCCATGGCAACCCAACAAGGTACCGACTCGCACTGTTTTGTATGAATCTTGAGGGGGAACTCCACGCCAAATTTTAAATAAAAAACAGGCGTGGGTTCCCCCCAGGGGCATACCAGGCCCTTCGGTCTAGTATGGATGTTAAGGGGAACCCCCTATCCCGAAAAAACGGCGTAGGGTCCCCCCCAAAATCCATACCAGACCCTTATCCGAGCATGCAGCCCGGTCGGTCAGGAAAGGGGGTGGGGACGGGCGAGCGCCCCCCCTCCTGAACCATACCAGGCCGCATGCCCTCAACATGGGGGGTGGGTGCTTTGGGGGAGGCGGCACCCTGCGGCCCTCCCCACCCCAAAGCACCTTGTCCCCATGTTGATGAGGACAAGGGCCTCTTCCCGACAACTCTGGCCATTGGTTGTTGGGGTCGGCGGGCGGGGGCTTATCGGAATCCGGGAGCCCCCTTTAATAAGGGGGCCCCAGATCCCGGCCCCCCACCCTATGTGAATGAGTATGGGGTACATGGTACCCCTACCCATTCACCTAGGGAAAAAAATGTCAATAAAAAAAACACTACACAGGTTTTTAAAGTAATTTATTAGACAGCTCCGGGGGTCTCTCCGGTTCTTCTCCGCGCTCTCCAGGTCTTCTGCCGGGCTCCTCCGCTATCTTCTGCTCTTTTGCCGCTCTTTTGCTAGCGGTGGCCCGGACTTCTGCTTTCTGCCTTCTTCCCTCTTCTCTTCTTCCGATGTTGACACAACGCTCTCTCCGGCTGAGCACTCCGATGTGACTTATATAGGCGGTGACCCTGCCCCCTTATACCGTCACAGTCCCAGCATGCCCATACCAACGGCCAAGGTTGTCGGGAAGAGGCCCTTGTCCTCATCAACATGGGGACAAGGTGCTTTAAGGGGGGGGGCCGCAGGGCGCCCCCTTCCCCCAAAGCACCCACCCTCCCATGTTGAGGGCATGCGGCCTGGTACAGTTCAGCAGGGGGGGGGCGCTCGCCCGTCCCCACCCCCCTTCCTGACCGACCGGGCTGCGTGCTCAGATAAGGGTCTGGTATGGATTTTGGGGGGACCCCACTCCGTTTTTTCGGCATGGGGGGTTCCCCTTAACATCCATACCAGACCTAAGGGCCTGGTATGCCCCTGGGGGGAACCCATGCCAGTTTTTTATTTAAAATTTGGCGTGGAGTTCCCCCTCAAGATTCATACCAAACAGTGCCGGGCATTGGCGGGTATCCGAGTCGGATCCCCGTGCTTGTCGCTCATTGGGAAAGGAAAAATAATTTTTTCTTTCTCGATGAGCAGCTCAGCGCTGTTATCCGCAGCTGACACAGTGCACTGCGATTACCTGCGGTTATGTGTGGATAGCTGCGCTAAATCGCTCCTGGATGCAGTCAATTCTATTTTTTCTATCCGCACGGAACCGCATGTATCTAAATCGCAGCTAAACGCATTGTGTGAATGGGGCCATAAGAAAGCATTGTGTATTTTTAGCTGCGGTAGAAAATTAGAAAATCTGCAGCTGAAAGCACCATTCTATCCGTCCGTGTGAAAGGGGCCTAAAGCAAATATATCAGTGAAGGAATTATGCCAGAAAATCAACACTTCCAGCTTCCAGGTTTGAGTAATGAGCCTTCCAGGCCACCCGCAGCATTCCCTTTCCCTGCCCCTATGCCCTCAGAGTGAAAGTTACAATAAATCTCCAAAAAATGTAGCACTAAAAGCTGCTTCATAGGAGCCCCAATAAAATGCCAATTATATTATATTCTTTCTTGCAGCAAGAACGATACTGATGACATAGGAGGTGGGGGAGCTGGTAGTGCTTACCAACACTCCAAGTGTCAATCTTCTGGTAAAATTGCAGGGCTGCTAATAACTTTACTTAGAACTTTCAATTTGCTACCACAACATATAGCACCTTTGTAGGCAAGCTGGCAATCTGTACATGTAATACAGATTGCCAGCTTGTGTTTAGCCAGAAGCTAGTGCTATTTTAATATGCAGAAACCCATGTGTTAATCTTTGCGAACTGAATGTTACATATAAATTACTGAAAGAATCAATGATACAGACACTTAGCTGATCTCAGTGATAAAATAATTAGCAAATTAAAGCCCGACTCCAATTTTTTCCAACTTCCCCAAGTCTCCAGAGGACTGTCGCTGGAAGACACAGAGGATTGTCTGCTGGGGTCAGCTCCAGAGACAATGGGGTTTATTTACTAAAGGCAAATCCACTTTGCACTACAAGTACAAACTACAAGTGCAAAGTGCACTTGGAAGTGCAGTCACTGTAGATCTGAGGGGGACATGCAAGGAAAATAAAAAACAGCATTTTTGCTTGCACATGATTGGATGATAAAATCAGCAGAGCTTTCCCTCATTTCAGATCTACTCCACAGATCTACAGCGACTGCACTTCTCAAGTGTGCTTTCAGTGCACTCGCAGTGCAAAGTGGATTTCCCTTTAGTAAATAACCCCCAATGTGATTGTTGCATTCTTTTTTTGGCAATTGCTGGGCAAATATTATTTACAGCTTTCTTAATTTCTGATTTTAAGAAATAGCAAACAATGTAAATTTGTGATTTGTAGACTTGACCACAGCCTTCTAAATGACAACTCATAAATATATTCCCCATAATTTATACATTTTCATTGAAGGGTTACAGCAGTTATTTTATCTTATTTGGGCTAACTGTTTAGCTGGTGGCGCATGATTGGTCTCCTTAAACATTGTTGGGGTGTATGGGCATTAGAAATACTAATTGGGAAGGTTAATCATATGATATTGTGTTTTCTTCTGCTGATAAGGCAGAGAATATTGCAGTTTTACTAAACCCAGAACAGTAAAAACAGTCTGTATATGCAGTAAAGCATGCTTGTTATACTCACTGTGGGTCCTAAAGAGTTAATCCCCTGCATTGTGTAAAAAGGGGATCCTGTCTTCTCTGATCATCTCCTTCTTTCACTGTCTCCAAAAAATAACCTGATATTTACAGAGCCAGGGGGCATTCTGCACATGCTCAGTTTGGTGTGTATTACTAGAGAGTTTTTTTTTTTTCTTGGGAGAGTGCATGTGAGCACAGGACCAATCAGCACTGTCCAGACAGAGGGTCAGGGGTCCTGCATTCTCACTGGACAATCGTGGGAGAATGAAAACTCCTCCTACAAGATTTAACCAGACACTGATAGAAGTCATAAGACTGCTATATACTGCTGATGAGAAAAGGTTTTTAGCAGTTTATATTTACTAAAATAATTGTATTTCCATGTTCTGTGTACTATGGGAGACCAGATATTCTGAATGCAGGGTCCTGGGTTTAGTAACTCTTTAACCTATGACCCAGATATATCCAGGTGCTCTTGCTGATTGCTGCCTGGCAATATCAAGGAATTTCCCTGACATGCATTAAATAGTGGATATGCAGGCTGGAAGAAAAGAAACTTGAATGATATTCTGATGATATATTGTCTCCTGATCAGATTTCTTTGCGCTGGGCCACTTTTACTCATATCAATCAGTAACTGATAGGTGTCATCAGAACTGAACACATTTAAAGCAAAGTTTCATAGCTGTACCTAATTCAAAAATATAGGATCTAATGCCAATTTAGAATTTCATAATCCTGATATGTGCCTGCTGTACCATGTACTTATATGAAAAAAAGTATCCTGTTCTCTTTGTATTACTTCCTTTGCGTGAAATCCCTGTTGTTCTTGTCAGTCCCTCTACTTTCCTATTAAAAAAGTGACCACACTAAACAGGAGAGCACATCATGGTCAATTTTCTAGCTATGCTGGTAACTCAGCCTGCTCTCCTCCAATGATCAGACTTCCCCTGACACCCCCCCCCCTTCCCCCCCTGCACCGCCATTCACTTGGAAGCTCAGCTTACTGCTGCTTCTCCTCCCCCAGCTTTTATGCAACTGAGAATATGTGATCACTTATGAGAAAGGGAAAACAGGTATTTATAATGTTATTTTATATCTATACACATATAGATGTGTTTAAAACTGAATAGGTTGTTTTACAAGGTGATTGTTTACACTTTAATGCAACATGAAATATACTGTTTGGAGTCTGTTCAACATACAGTATATTACCGGACCTTGGTATTGATAACTATAAGCCCTTTGCCTATATAAATTACAATGCCAAAGGCTAGGAAACATACATTCACCAGCCACTTTATTTGGTAAAAATGTTCACTTGTTTGGCAACATAAATTGATAATTACCCAATCACATGGCAGAAAATCAATGCATTTAGGCATCTAGACATGGTGAAGATGATTTGCTGAAGTTCAATTCGAGCGTCAGAATGGGGAAGAAAGGGGTTTTAAGGGTGACTGTGAACGTGGCATGGTTGTTGGTGCCAGATGGGCTGGTTCTGGGATTTTCACACACAACCATCTCTAGGGTTTACAGACAATGGTCAAAAAAAGAGAAAATATCCAGTGAGTGGCAGTTGTGTGGACGAAAATGCCTTGTTGATGTCAGAGGTCAGAGGAGAATGGGCAGACTGGTTTGAGATGATAGAAAGACAACAGTAACTCAAATAACCAATCATTACAACCAAGGTATGCAGAATACAATCTCTGAATGCACAACACATACAATTCGCACAGGCTCACCAAAATTGGATTGAAAAAACATTGCCTGGTCTGATGAGTCTGGATTTCAGATGGGACATTCAGATGGTAGGGTCAGAATTTGGCATAAGCATGAAAGCATGGATCCACCCTGCCTTGTATCAATGGTACACGCTGGTAGTGGTGGTGTAATGGTGTGGGGGATATTTTCTTGGCACACTTTGGGCCCCTTAGAACAAATTGAGCATTGTTTAAACTTCATGGTCTACCCAAATATTGTTGCTGACCATGACCATGTCCATCCCTTTATGACTACAGTGTACCCATCTTCCGATGGCTCCTTCTAGCAGTATAATATACCGTGTCACAAAGCTCAAATCATCCCAAACTGGTTTCTTGAACATGGCAATGAGTTCACTGTACTCCAATGGCCTCCACAGTCACCAGATCTCAATGCAATAGAGCACTTTTGGGATGTGGTGGAAGAAAAAATCTGCAGCAACTGCATGATGCTATAATGTCAAAATGGACCAAAATATCTGAGGAATGCTTCCAACACCTTGTTGAATTTATGCAGTTCTGAAGACAAAAATACTGTTTTTGTATTTTATTTTATTTCTGTGTTTTTAATTTTTTTTAACAAAAAATAAAAAACCCAGAGGTGATCAAATACCACCAAAAGAAAGCTCTACTTGTGGGAAAAAATTATAAAAATTGAATTTGGGTACAGTGTTGCATGACCGCGCAATTGTCATTCAAAGAGTGACAGCGCTAAAAGCTGAAAATTGACCTGGACAGGAGGGGGGTTTTGATGCCCCGTAAGCAAGTGGATAATGTAAGCTTCTCTGATAACATTAATGCCTACTTCTACGTTTTTGTAGCCCTCTGGTCAAACAGCTAAATAAACAATTGCCATACTTATTTGTGAATCATCTGTCAATTGAGTTTTAATTTTGTTAAACCAGTCTTTTGAATCTAGGCACCCCACCAGAAGGCATGCCCAAAACGATGACCTCTCTTTTTCTGTATGGTAGTGAGGAGGTATAACTTGGTCACTAGGCCATGCACCACCTAATGATCCAACACACTGATGAGGTCATTTGCTCTCTCCTCCAGCCATGGAGCTACCAGTATCATAATGGAGAGAACTGTGAAATACAGTAGAGCTTGATTTGTTCATACTGGGGGTCTTCTCTCCTAGTCTTTTTTTTAACAAATAATGTTATTGAACAATGGTCTTTTTTATCAACCTAATTTCATGCATTTTAAAAGAAGACCAGGTTTGTCTGTATCCTATCTGTTTACTGGGGGTTACACATGTTTCTACCCTACAATCATTACTATGCAATGAAAACTTCATCTGCATCAACGTCTTTATGGCTTTAATGCATACTGGGTTTGTCTTCTTTATGTGTAATTGCCGATTATTAGCTTTATGTAGATGCTTGATCGCCACATGTTTACACTATATACCTGTGCTATTTAACTCTCATTTATGTTTTGTCCTATTGTCGAAACTTCAATACAAACACAATTTCAACAAAAAAAGAAAGAAGACCAGGGTTCAGCAAGAATTAATGCTTTACACCAGATATCTGACTATGAGTTCAGAAATCCCAAAAATTATATATTAATATATATTAAATACTGTATCTAATTTTATGTTGTAGCCATCTTTGTGAATAATTTACTGTTTCCTTTACAAGAGGTAACATTTTGGTGTACAGTTGCTATAATTGAAAATTTGAAGATTCAATTCCCACTGGTATTTTATTTGAGTCGGACACAACAGGGCAGTCTGGGGAAATCTACCGGATAGTACCTACAAAGTAAGCTATTACATTACTTTCTGGGTATGTCTACTTTACGCTTTTGATCACTTTAACAATGATCCAAAGGACAGTTTAATGATCATAATTAATCTGAACCTGACCTGTCCACAATTGCATAAATTAACAATAATGATGAATTGGAGGAACAGTAGCCAACTTTTTTGTTAAAATTTGACTTGCATTTTATGCAGTCAAGCATGAAGATTCCTCTGTTAATACATTAACTTGAAACACCTGAGTTATTGCAGTGATGCGTTTATAGAGATACCATGACCCCAGAAATCTATTTTATAGAAGGATGTGCCCATGCATATTTATGAATGTGTATTTTCTAGGTTCATATCACGCAAAAAGGAAAATAAGCCAACATGAACAATAGCCTTCTGTGATTTTAATTCAGGTTTGATTTTGTGATTTCCATTTATGCTTCGGGTCCTTGACACGCTTTTTGTTGTCAGGACAAAAGAGAAAAGTATGTTTGTCCAAATCTACAGAACTGCAGCTTCAAAAAAGTCAATCTGAAATGTAAAACCAGTGAATAATCTTAGTTATGACTGTGCAGGCTCATTACAAAACGTAGGGCATTGGGGTTCTTCACTACCTCATGGCAAGCAGTACTTATCTGGGCTTAGGATAATACTGTGGAAGACCATGTAATGCCTTTACAGCTGAGTCTTCCCACCACCATATGCATTGCCTTATGAGAAAATGAGAATACTTTGTGATGGCTGCATTAACAAGCCATAGAAAACATATATAATTTAATCAACAGAATGGAAGTATCCATTTATTACTGCTTTTAAATATATTTTGGCGATGGCAGTGTACTGACTGGATCAAGATTTAGTTTGTTCTATTTGCTTTCTTGGGGTGCATATGAAAACAAGAGGACATTATACACTGACCCTCTAGAACAGGGGTAGGCAACCTCGGCCCTCCAGCTGTGGTGAAACTACATGTCCCATGAGACACTGCAAGACCCTGACAATCACAGGCATGACTCCTAGAGGCAGAGGCATGATGGGATTTGTAGTTTCACCACTGCTGGAGTGCAGAGGTTGCCTACCCCTGCTCTAGAAAGACAGTGAGCTTGTGGACACTGCTAGTGACTAGTAACTGTACTACAAGTTCAAATGGAAAGACTGACATTAGCAGTGTAGGTATGCAATAGATGTAGCCCACAATCATAAAATTGCTTGTACTCCAAAACCACTAATATCCAGATGGCGGAATATGATTGATCACAGCATGGGAAACATTGCATTAATGAATGCTAAACATATACACATTACAGACATAACTAGATGGTCTTTCTAGCCACATGGTAACTGAATTACCATATATGTGTTTAGAAGACCTTAGGAAAATATATACTGTTCTTTATGTCCAGACCTCCCACTGAACATGGATTACCAATAATTACCTGTTCTGTATAACACTCATATGAGCTTGTTGGACACCTTACTACTCTGTAGTAGTGTTTTCTCGTATGGTTGATAATGAGGACTCCAGATGAATTCAGCAAAATGATAATTTGTGCAGTGATCTGGTTCACAGTCATTCTAATTCATCCCAAAGGCATTTAATAGAGAGGAGGTCAGGTCTCTGTGCAGGCCAATTAGGTTTCACCAAACTTATCAAACTATGTCTTTATGAATAAAAATAGCTGTGTACTCTCATATACTTTTATGGGCATGGAAACCCAACCAAGAAGGGATAAAGGACTTTTTTGGTACATACAGTATATAATTATTTGTGGTGATTAAAGAATTTACAAATGTTTTTTGTTACAGCTTGTATTGTTTATTTTTCACATTATTTGTCAAAAACAAAAAAGCAGTCATATTGTATTTGTACAATACACTTATTTCCATACGCCTCTATCCAGATAGCAAGCAATTGTACTGCAAGTTTGAAAATGACTTGCTAAGCTATTGCTAGATTTGCCAGGCTTCACAATTTCCACATTGCATGACTCCAGATCAACTTTCTTTGCAAACATTGCTCTGCTGCAAGTTCTGATTCAGTTATGTTGTGCAATAATCATCCCACCACAGGGATCACCATGGTTGAATTTTCATGCTGTAGATTTGCAGAGCTCTTGCTGTAGACTCAACACTGCAACTTCGATCATGTTAGAGACTTGCCACGCAAATTTGCTACATATTGGAAAAGTGTCAACTAGAACTTGTGCTTCAAGTGCTCTGCAAGTGTACAATTTGCCAGTGAAAATGTGCAGCAAGTTAACAGACTTATAATTCAACACTGCTACAAATTTATGGCAAGTTATCCTTGCTATCTGAGTACCTGTATTATATGCCATTTACTATGTATTTACTATGTATCCTACTAAATGGCATATTCAAAAAAGGAAAAGGTTTGGGAAGGGACTATAATGGTGCTTTACAGATAATAATGGAAACCAGACAGATATATATAAAAAATACAAAATGTTTTTATTACAGAAAAATGCTAAAACCAATAACAGGACATGGTAAGTCGTTGGGTTTTATAGAATATCTCCATTATGGTGGTTAAGCATAGAGGTTTTTCAGTTGAACAAAGGTTGAATAGTCATATGTTATCGAGACATGTTTCGCCTCATGGCTTCATCAGGGGATAAACGCATTAAGCATGGATTAATGAACAAACTATACAAAAACAAAAAAGTATTACATGAGAAAATGCATCACAGATAGACTCATCAAAATTACAAAAGACATAAGAAAGGCACAAAAGCTCATTGGCAAAAATTCACCAAAGGACAGAAACTCACCACCTCAAAGCCCCACCACCCCCAGGAAGAGGGGAAGAGAGGGGTCAACCACAATGTACAGATAACCATGAATGGAGGGCACTATGCAGCCATAGTGAGCACACACAACAACCAGGCTAACAAGAAAAAGTATGATAAATCCTATATAGATCAAATGGTTTGTTTATATCAGAAAACACAAACAGACAAAAAATTGCAAAAAGAATGCAACCCACAAAAAGTTGCATAAATGGTAGGCCTCAATGATATAATTAAAGATTTTGCAAAGGAAATATTTACTAAAAGCAAGAAAACTCAGAGCTTAAAGATGAGGGGGGAGGGTGCCTGTGTATAGAAAACCATAGGTCCAGTAAGAACACAATGCTAAGAGCTGTAACTGGGAAAAAATAAATACATGAATAAATAAATGAATAAAAAGGGAAAGGGTTTGTTCGTTAATCCATGGTTGATGTGTTTATTTCCTGATGAAGCCACAAGGCGAAACATGTCGGGATAACATACGACTATTCAACGTTTGTTCAACTGAAAAACCTCTATGCTTAATCACCATAATGGAGATATTCTATAAAACCCAACGACTTACCATGGCCTGTTATTGGTTTTAGCATTCCTCTGCAATAAAAATATTTTGTATTTTTTCATATATATCTGTCTGGTTTCCATTATTATTTGTAAAGCACTGTGATAGTCCCTTCCCAAACCTTTTCCTTTTTTGAATAAACAATTTCTTGGGATTAGGTGCGTAATTTTAGGTGTCTACCCTCAGTCGGACAAAAATTACATAAATAGTAAATGGCATATGGTACAGGTAGAGGCATACAGAAATACTATATGTGGACAGTACAGATGCAATATGACTCCTTTTTTTCTGCTTTCAACACATAATTTTATTATGTGAAAAATAAACATTTACAAACTTTAACAAAAATATATTTGTAAGTTGAGTTTGTTCAACTCAAATATGTATGCACAAAAAAGTCCCTTATTCCTGCTTGGTTGGGTTTTGATATATCAAGAAGCTCCCCTTGTGTGTTTTTCTCATGTCTTTACAGAGCTGATTTTGTGCATGGGGCAAAGTTATGGAACATGGATCAGAAAAGAGTCTTCCCCAAACTGTTGTCACAAGGTTAAAAGTGCACAGTTGTTTGACATCATTTTTTTGTGCTGTATGTGTTAGCATTAGCAGTACCCTTCATTGAAAACACTTGAAAACAATAATTTGGAGGGAGTGCCCACATATTTTTGGCCATATAACGTACTAGTAAAGTCACTCGATGTTAATCAAGTGGTGATTTCTTCAGAATTAACAAATGTGGTTTGTATTAAAATTATGTCCATCGTGTAAAAGCATTCCTTTTACTGCAAGCTAGCTCTTACAGGTGGGAGACTGAGCTGGACTGAATAACTCGGTTGAGAGTATGTGAGTGAGTGGTGGTGGGAGCGTGTTGGAGAAGTTCACTCCTGGTGAATCTAGCCCACCTTGGCAGAAAGGTGGCAGTGAGCCCTTTTGAGAGCCTTAGGCTGCTACCTCTGGGTATGACCTCAAGGTCGTTTCTGCATGTACTTGTGAGGGTAGGTAAAAGGAAATCGGAAGAGTGTCTGTATTCTCCGGTGGTTGCTGCAAAACACCTGAAAACAATAATTTGGTGGGAGTGCCCACATATTTTTGGCCATATAACATACTAGTAAAGTCACTTGATGTTAATCAAGTGGTGACTTCTTCAGAATTAACAAATGTGGTTCTCATAGATTTTGTGTGAAAATTATGGCCATCATGTATAAGCATTCCTTTTACTGGAAGCTATATCTTCTTAAAAGGCAAAAAAAGATTTTGTACAAGGGTAATTAAACAGCTAATTATTTATACCTACAACATTTTTGACAGGTTCAGTTATAAAATTCTAACTTGTGTTGTGAAATACAGGAAACAGTAAAGGCCCGAGGTGATTTACAGAGCAAAGCTGGTGAAGCTGCAACAGGCTGTGCATCTCTAAGTAGATCCCACTGCAACTTCTGAATATCTCCCTGTTCAAGTTCATGTCTGTGTTTAGATGTCACAATATAAAATTCCATCTGTATGAAGCCAATATTTTACTTCAGATTTTCTCTGTTACCTTATCTGCCTTTACAGCTCTGAACTTTATACTTGCGATGCCATATTAGGTTAAAACACATTTTGAAACCTTATTCTCCTATGACCTTGTCAAGTTTAAATGCTGCCATTATATACTCTTCTTAGGAAAAAAAAACTTTATTAATTCCAGCAAGTAAGATTTAGCTGATATGGAGCTGAAACTACTGTAGCAAAATAATAAACAAAGCAATGTTCATGAAAAAATAATTTATCCACAGCTGAAATGTAGCATTAATGCTAGGTCTTCCCTTTCAGGTAGGTGAGAATGTAGCTTGACCCAGGACTCACCAGAAGTTTCACCTTACCTCCAGGCAAGTGTAAAGTCCAGGCAGCAGTCAACTATGGAATGGGCTTAGCACAAGGGTATGGTTTGGGTAGCACTACAAGACTAAAAGTTCCATGTCAAACATACCTCTCAGAGTTACACAATTTATTCCCTTATCCATTCCTTTATCCATCTGCATACATCTGTTTATACAAGACTTTTAAAATGTGAAATAAAGCCATCCTTGCTGTATGTGATGCTGAACTCTGCTGAGCTGAAGATTTAAGCTTGGTCAAAGTTCCTCAGTATCCCCCACACTTCCGGAAATGTCTGATGTCTGATCCCATGTTGCACTCTGTGGTTTCTTCTGCTGGTCTTACAGCAGTATTGTGTTCTGTAGTGACACACGGGTCATGGCCAGGGAGGGAAATCACAGACACGTGGCATCTAACATTTCAGGAAGCGTCAAATGCTGAACATTCTTCAGCAAGGGTGGCTACTCAGTGCAGCAGAGTTGAGCAGCATGTTGCAGGACAGGGAAAAAATAATGACTTTACTTGTTGGAATGGCATTATTCTGGGTTTTTTTTTTTGTTTTTTTTAACAGTGATAAAGTTGCTTTCAAGGAAACTTGTTATGAGAAAATGATAAAGACAGCCATTGCTGACCATCCCTTCTGAATATGCTAGTTCCATGGCTATCCTGCTGACATAACCCACTGACTCAGAACAAGTATGCAGATCAGGTGTTCTCACTTTACTCCATCTCTCCTGACTGAATGACAGCCTCCCTATTTCTCTCAGACCAGATTCCATTTAAAAATAAAAAGCAAGGGTGTTGCACAGAACATTCTATGCCACAATCCATATAGGGCATTTGTCTGGTAGAATCCAGTATGATTTCTAAACTGTGTAACATCAAGATATAAGTAGAAATACCCCTGCCGCTTGCCAGAGGCTAGATCAAAAGCTAAAGAGGCCAGCGATTTCTATGTAGGAAGTCAGTTTAATCTGTACTCGTATGTGAACTCAACTCTCCCAGATGAGGTCCATTGTCAGATAATAAAACCTGTGAGCAAAAACTTTAAGGAAAAAGAACACATTCTGCCTAAATCTTACTATGAGCAGAAATATACATTTGACTTTTGGTAAAGTGTCAACAAAATATAAATCAAAAATTTTAAGGTCAATTTACCCCACTCATTTTTGCTGTTATTCTGGTGATCTGAGAACATCCAAACACATCCACCTTCTGAAGTAGAAAAATACCAGTATTTAAACTATCTAACTGCCACTGATTAAATTCAAACAAGCCTAAAGTTTAAATGCAATTATAAAGAGAGAGATGAAATCATACAAAATAGATTCACTTCCATTGACTTTATGTGGTGCTTTCGGGTTTCTGTCTCAGCCTATTAAAGAAAACTCAGAACTGAAGTAATATATACTGCTCAAGAACCAGGGCTCCACATCCCTAAATACCAGCAGTCCAAAATTTACCAAAATATGACTTTAAAGGTACCAAATTAAAAAACAGGACAATATATTAAGCAAACACATAGTATGCATCAACCCACAATAGCAGGAACAAAACAGCTATGCCTCTAATTAGCTACTTCTAGGTGTGCATATTTGCACAAGTCACACCCATGTACTTAAATATATTATATTAATTAATGCCATTAATTCACAGAATATTATGAATATTTTCTATATGAGAGGTAGCTGTACTCTTGACACTTTACATCATCAGCATCTTCTGGGACTGAGGCAATAAATAAACAAACAGTATGACAGCCCAGTAAACCTTGATGCCAGTATTACAGCCCAGTAAACCTGGATGCCAATGTCAGCCAGCTATATAACCCTCCCTGTGGGGGGCTGTTGATGGGACGGGTGGGAGACACATAAATTTGTGCCACAGCCCACGTTCCATCAGGGATATACCTCCTGCATCATCATATCTAACATTTTACCATGGTGTACCCTTTCCATAGCTGGTGTGATGGACCTAGTTTCCCCCAAATGTTAGGATCCTCTGGGATATTTAGGGTGACCTCTAATAGATATATCTTCCTCTCTTGCACTGTGAAGGAAGGTATCTGCAAATACCACCTGTGATGTTCCACCAGGAGAAAAGAACAGGTCACTCTCCATGAGGGAGTACATCTAGAGGTCAATTGACAAATCAGAGGAAAATTAATCCTTATCTGCCCTTATCTGCCTACTTGTTCCAGATTTGTGACTGAAAGTATTAAAGCAAGAAGGTTTCATTTAAGATAAATTATATATATTTTTTTTATTTTAGTACAATGGTTGTGAGATATCATAAGCAGCGTG
The DNA here is from genome assembly GCF_042186555.1 of Aquarana catesbeiana. Classification (NCBI taxonomy): domain Eukaryota; kingdom Metazoa; phylum Chordata; class Amphibia; order Anura; family Ranidae; genus Aquarana; species Aquarana catesbeiana. The sequence goes on along the minus strand of NC_133333.1, from coordinate 195,891,147 downwards.
CTGAATTCACTTCCCAGGCAATGTTCTTTAATAGTTTAATTAATAAAAATATATGTTTTTTTAAACTAAAAGGTTTAGCTACCCTGTGGCAAAAAAAACTGTATCTTCCATTCATCCATAGCCTTCAATATGCAAACTTGTTAAGAAAGGGTGCCAACTCTAAACTTGTGTTTAAAGTTTTCTAAAACACAGGGAAAAGGAAAAAAATCAATCATTTTAGAAAAAGAATATTGATGTCTTAGAGAAGACGAAAGAAAGATTGATTTGCAGGCATAATATATGGCAGAAAGCTGCACTTGTCCATGGTTTAATATACAGTGCTGATGTTTATTGAGGGCTATTTACACCTTCATATCATTCTGTTCTCATAGCAACACTACAGCTATCTTCTGGGAACCAAGGAGTGGACACAGGGGGTATAATTGAGAGGTAAAATGCAACCTTTTATATTCGCAGTGGAGAACTTCTTACTGCTAAGGCTTTTAGGAAATGTTCTTAGTTACAAAAGAAAAGTAACTATAGGTCAAAAAACACGTAAATCTCAGAGATTCTGAAACCTTCATAGTAGCCAGGGTGTATATAGTAAGGAAAAACTGTTGCTTTAACACAACCACTCAACTTTCTGGCAAAAAGACAAATGACTGGACATCTTTTAGCCCATAATATTAAAGACACGCCTTTTGCCATAATCTTGATTAGGGCTTTTTTTCCTCAAAGAATAGGTGCAGGAACCTCCCCTTCTGATGCACCCTTTGTCTCTCTAGGGGGCTACCCACCTCAGAGCACCATCCCTTGGTTCCAACTCCTACCCACCTCCCACTACCGCCTCTTTTAGAGAATACAGAACCAAGTATCATTTTGTGCTACTAGGTAATTTGTATGGAATTTGATAGACCCCACCCCAACAACAGTAGACCCCCACACACAACACTAGACCTCCCCCCAGCAACAAGAGATCCCCCATACAATATTAGACTCCCCCCAGCAACAAAATACCAACCCAGCAACAATAGACCCCCAGGAAAAACAACATATCTCCCAGCAGCCAGCATCAATAGACCCTCCAGCAGCCAGCAACAATGGGCCTCTCCCTCAACAGTAGATCCCTCCCAGCTAAAAGAGATCCCTCCCAGCTAAAAGAGACCCCCCACCAGCAACAATAGACCTACCCAGCAACAATAGACCCCCACACAAAAAAATAGATCCCCACCAGCAACATCAGATCCCCCAAGAGCCAGCATCAATAGACCCTCCTTCGCTCCTTGCCATAAAATACATTCAGTGCTGGAGGTGTCAGAACTGCGTTCCCGCAAACAAAGCCCTGCTCTTGATCATACATAACATAATGCATAACTCCCAACTTTTTGAGATGAAAAAGAGGACTAATGTTTATCACAAAGTAGACAAAGAGCAAAACGACTACAACACCACTTTTTTACATGCCAAAAGAAATTAAAGCACTCTAAAAGAACTCACTTAACCACTTCAGCCCCAGTAGGATTTGCCCACTTAATGACCAGGCATTTTTTGTGATACGGCACTGCATCGCTTGAGCTGACAATTGCGCGGTCATGCGTTGTACCCAAACAAAATTGATGTCCTTTTTTTTCCCACAAATAGAGCATTCTTTTGGTGGTATTTGATCACCTCTGCGGTTTTTATTTTTTGAGCTATAAACAAAAAAAGACTGACAATTTTGAAAAAAAAAATACATATTTCTTACTTTCTGCTATAATACATTTAAAAAACTAATTTATTCATCAGTTTAGGCCAATATATATTCTACGACATATTTTTGGTAAAAAATATCGCAAAAAGCATATATTGATTGATTTGCGCAAAAGTTATAGCTACAAAATAGGAGAAAGGACTTTTTTTGCTTTTGTTTTCACTACTAATGGCAGGGATCAGAGATTTTTAGCAGGACTGCGACATTGCGGTGGACAAATCAGACCCCAAGTGACACTCTTTGGTGACCAGTGACACCAATATAGTGATCAGTGCTATAAAAATGCACTGATCACTGTATAAATGGCACTGGCAGTGAATGGGTTAATCAAAGGGTTAAGTGTTCCCTAGGGAGGTGCTTTCTAACTGTCAGGGAAAAAAGGAAAACCCCCCTTTGGTTGGGACTTTCAAAGGCAATAACACCACTAATACATAATAAAAAGCATTTATTTATACATATAAAATTTGATACATACATGTAATGATCAGTTAAAAAACATAACAAGACAAAAAACAGAGGAACAAAAACACAACATAACATAACATAGCAAACATAGAATTGTTAATACTCTCCAATTTCTGAAAAATCACCGGTACAGACGTGTTTCTGGTTCAAGCCTTTCGTCAGGAGTATTGGATATGAGAATATGTGGTCAATAGTTTGTCAAAAGGTAAGCAGAAGCTGATTCAAAGGAGTATAAATACTCCTTCGAATCAGCTTCTGCTTACCCTTTGACAAACTTATGACCACATATTCTCCTATCCACGTGATAGGAGAACCTTTGACAAAGTGCTTGAACCAGAAACGCATCGGGTACCAGAGATTTTTCAGAAATTAGAGAGTATTAATGAAATAATTCTATGCTTGCTATGTACTTATGTTATGTTTTTGTTACTCCATTTTTTTTGTCTTATGTATTTTAACCGACCATTACATGTATGTATGATCAAATTTTATATGTATAAATAAATGCTTTTTATTCTGTATTAGTGGTGTTGTTGCCTTTGAAAGTCCAAATCAAAGGGGGGTTTCCTTTTTTCCTACATATCAGGGATGTGGCAACGCTACACCAATCTCTGACATGGTGAAAACAGTCAGGGGGACAGACTGACTGGGAGTAGAGAGAGATTGCTGTTCCTGATCACTAGGAACAGCTGATCTCTCTCTCCTCCCCTGTCAGAAAAGGGATCCACCTTGTTTACATAGGCAGATCCCCATTCTGCCTCTCTTTACCGCGGGTGAGCTCCCACGGCAGGCGTGGGCCTGCTGTATCTAATCATGTATCATGTTTCCTTAAAGCGGGGGTCCACCTATCTATCGTTTTTTTTTTTTTTGGAGTTCATTCACAAACTCTTCTTCTCATGATTATCTACTCACATGTTCTGTGTAATAAGTCCGCCTGTGTCCGATTTCATTGTAAAGAATAACTTATAAAATTCACTGAAGGCCAGTGGCGTCTCCAGCTTTCAAATTTAGGGGGGACACATGGGGGGACAGGGACAAAAGTAGGGGGGCAACTATAAAATGCATATATATATATATATATATATATATATATATATCCTGGGGCCCTTTACTACGACCCCACAACAGGCCCTTTCACATGTTTTGCAGTGAGCTCCCTTCCTACTGTATTGGGGTCCCCCAGGGTGGCAGAAAACAAGAGATATATGTCACCAGCATATCAAGAAAATATAAGGATCCAAAGCAGTGGGAGAACTATCAGGGTTGCAAAGGTTGTCTTGCCTCCGGGCCCTGGTGTTCTGCCACTGTGGGGTTCCCCAGCCTCCTCTTGCTGTCCTGCCCCTGCTATTGACAGCTCTGGTCTGGCATCTCTTGGAATTTACAGGCTGGTCCTCCTGTCCTAAGGACGGGAGAAATCAGTCTGTTTTTTCAGTAACTGAAAGTCCTGGTGGAGTCCTTCCTGCAACTCGCTCTTCTCCCTGCCAATGAGGATGCAGGTGAAGGAGCAGATCAGGCGGCCGTGGTTGTGTGAACGCTCGCATTATGCAGTGTCAGCGAGCAGGGGAGGGGGGAGGAATCACCCGCAGGAGCTGACTGGGGACTTTCTCCCTCTTAGACATTGATTTTTGTAAAAAAAAAAAAAAAAAAAAATTTTTTTTTTTTTGGGGGGGCACATGGTGGGGCACAGCATAATGTTGGGGGGGTCAGGGTCACCTCTGGCCCCCCCCTATGGTCACCATTGCTGAAGGCGGTTTTCATTTTCATTGTGGGCATTTGAAGCCCACAAGCATGTATTTCCTGGATGCAGTGAATGCTGTGCTCCCAGCATTCACCGAGATGTTGTGATGACGCTGTTGCACAATGCATGCTGGGAAGCCTGAGACTAGCTCCCAGGGGACTGTGGGAGGTCTGGGAGAGGCTAGAAACATGCCTACTCCCATGGGAGGAAAACCAGGAAGTGCTAAGAAGATTAGAAAAAAAAAGGTAATTACGGCGATTTAAATTTTTTTACACAGCATGTCAGCATCTAGGCAAGGAAGAGAATGCATAGAGATAATGTTCAAAATTTGGGTGGAACCCCGCTTGAAAGTATTGTGCTGTATTTCACGTTTGTAAACATCATGCCTTCCCATATACTTGGCCTAATAGCATCTCCCCTTCTACCAGCTAAGCATTTATATTGACTGTTAGGCACCCTATTATTAGATCATGGATCTTTTTCAGATATATTATGTTTTGCATCTTACTAACATATGCCACGGTATTAAGCAACAATGTATCAGCTTCTTTTGTTAAATTTATCTGAAGGAAGCCTTGAACTTCTCCATAATGTTGTGACATTTTTTTTTTCTTTTGCCTCTTTGATGTCCAATAAAATTCATTGGTGCTAAAAGATAAAATAAAAACAGCTTTCTCAGCAATATTCACCATTGGTCTAGGGATTTCGGCAGTACTTTTTCTGCTGCTAAATGCCCTCAGTCTGATGTTCAGATTAATTCAACACACTTGAACACAGGATGCCCTGGACCTGCCACAGTCGGTTACTGGATAGAAAAAGAAAAAGCAGCAGAGTGAAGAGCTCATCTCTCTGTCACTCCGCTTTCTCTTCTTATCAGCCTGCTTCTTGTCAGTGCATAAACTGATTGGCTCCTTGTGTTGCTTGTTTCTCTCACACTCCAGCCCTGCTGTAAAGGGAATGCCAGAGGACGATACCAGGTCCAATTCAGGAACTTATACTGCCTGCATTTTAAAAATACATTCAATGGTGTATTACTGATTACAGAGCTGCATTCCCTTGTTCCTATTATATCTGCCTAGAGTTCAGCGTTAGGTTTACTTAAAAAGAAAAATCCTTTAACCTATACTCATTTTTTAGAAAAAAGGTCTAAAATAAACCTTTTTTTTTTTTATTTAAAAAAAAAAAAAGTTTGACATTAGGACATTTGTTTCAGCTCCTGTGTCCTATTTTGTGACATGTCCATGTACAAGCAGGCAAGCAAATGCCATGCAAAAAATGTAATTGTTTTAATGTAATAAACTGGCAGCTTCGCAGGGAAAGGAAATCAGGAGCTCCAATACAGACACTTCAGTGAGCTATGATGATTGCTATGTAAACCATCTGTGTTAGGAATTTGCACTGCTTTCTCTACACTGTAGATTTGGCTTCATAAAAAGCATTTATAGGCAATCAGGTGAAGTCATAAAATATAACAAATAAGCAATCTGTGCACTACAAATATCCTGACCTGTCAGTGACTTAGTCATTCAAGCTGTAAAATCAGGGCAGTAACTAATGTAACGTACATAGAAAGCCAATCCTGTTACTGAATACAGGGGAAAAAGCACTCACTTTTTTATTTTCTAAGCCATTAATGGAAAATAGGATTTAAGCATTGTATTTCCTGCGTAAATATATCTCATACAACATTTTGTCTATTCCTCTGAGAAGCTTGATAATTATACATCTTTAAACATTTAGCTATGTAAACTTCCCATTTGACTTTGAATCTTGGTTATCCTTCTAAAATAATCAGGTGAGTATAGATGCATAGACTGATTATAGTCAGATGTTTGGTTCAATGACAAGAGATCCCATAGAATTTATATATACAGTGTCTTGTGTTTCTGCAGATAGGCTTCATCGAATGGTAAGTCTCTCAGTTAAATTGCAACACACAAAAAAAGACTGATTTCACTAAATAACTAAGTTGCTTCTATATCAACAATCTGAAAAAATTATTCCTTGGATATCCTTTAAAAATGTCTGTATTCCATCATTCATATTTATACTATATGTGGGATTATTATGGGCTAAGCCTACATTTTCTTAGTATTGGCTGTAAATGGACCAAACAGTGACCTCTGGCAACCATATTTACGGTTATTTAAATATGTATCTAAAAGATGTCTGCAATCTCTTATGCCCTGTACACACGATCAGACTGTCCGACCCGACAACAAAACCGTGGATTTTTGTTCGAAGGATGTTGGCTCTAATTTGTCTTGCCTACACACAGTCACACAAATGTTGGCCAACAATTATGAACATAGTAGCGTACGAGATGTAAGTGATGTCTCCATTACGAATGCTAGTTTTACAAGACCGAGCGCTTCTGGCTGGTACTTGATTCCGATCATGCGTGGACTTTTGTCCGACGGACTTGTGTACACACAATCGGAAAGTCCGACAACAAACATTTGTTGGCGGAAAATTTGAGAACCTGCTAGCCAACATTTGTTGGCGGAAAGTCCGACAACAAATGTCCGATGGAGCATACGCACGGTCGGACTTTCCGCTGTTTCCGGTGTTATCATTGACCTAATATGGCTACATGGTCATATTTAGTCACTGACATTGTCACATTTGGATGTAGGGTGGGGAATTCCCAGGCCACAGCTGATTGGGGTGGCAGTCTGCAATCATGTGAAATATTGGGTTTGGCCCGAACCTTAGCTCATCATTAGTAATCATCAGTGCAATGCATGGACAAAAAAAAACAAAAACATATATTAGGGAGTGGCTCTATAATATTAGGCTATGCTTGTGCTATAATCCAGTAGCTTTGGATGCAGAGGTGACCCAGGGGCATAAAGGAATCATTTTCAAGTCTAAACTTAATATCTTAAAGTGAAGAATAAAGTTCTTATTGTAGGGATTTATGATGTAATGAAGACATGCACACTCATTTTTTTAAGAAAGCTCTACTCTGATTTACACAGGCTCAGCGAAGGGCTTCGTGGTTTCTATTAACCCAACTCACCATAAACTGCCTGGTTATACTTTACAGTTACATACTAATGATTGTGTCAGCACCTGTCTATAATATAGATAGGCAAGGACTTCTAATAACATTGCTCCTGAATAAAAACATTTTTCTAAATGTATAAATTATAAAGAAAGAAAGAGTGAAAGCATCCACTCAGATATTTTTGTCTTCTAATTTGTAGCATATTCTGCTGTGGACAGCGCTAAATCCACTGTAGCTGCAGTTCAACTCTTTTCTGTAAAAGAAGTAAGCTTTTTTACTGTATTCCAAATGCCAAGGAACTAACGTGGAACTAATTGTGCCTTCAGGAAATATCTATTCTAACTTTTTCACCATTGACATTTGATGAAAACAAAATAGGAGTCCATGCATCTAAGGTTTTCACAGGTTTATTTCAAAATATCAAATTGACCGAAGAACATATCCCAGGGCTCAGAGTACAAATGTCATGTATGTGTGAAACTTTGCAGGGTCAGGAATATGTCTGCTACAGCTGACCCATAACTTTTCATGGCCAAAGTTTTTATTGCTTGTAATACATACAATTGTATCATCTACCTAGCAAGATGAATGTAAGCTTTAAGAGATCAGAAATTGATTTTGTACATTAAACTTTGAAACCATGTTCACTCATCCTCCAGACCTCAATCATTGACATCCTCAGTCATCTTCCAAGTATCAGTATTCATTAGATGACCTCATCATAATCTATCCTCAATTATGCTCTTTGTTCCTCTTCCTTATATCCATTTTTACTCATATTATTTTTTTTCTTTCCATATAGACTTCTCAGTGGCCCTTGTCACCCATATTTTCTATCTCCTTGAACTATCCTTGCCTTTATTGCTCCTTAGCACTTCCTCTCCCCCTTTACAGTTGTCCCCCTTATACATCCTTGTCATTCCTCCTCTATACACATGCTTCTCATACCCCTCCATAGGCACTATTCTTAGATATACTTCTTATTCAGTTATCTTACTATGCCTGAGTTAAACCTTAAAGCAGAAATAAGGCTTTCTATTTAAAAATATGTATGGCAACACTTAGTTATAATTGTATCTGCACTTACAGTTTCTCTTTGTTTCCCTGCAAAGTCCCACATTTACCTATTGAGGTGTGGAGTCCACCTAACTCAGTTTCCTTAAATGGTGTGGCAACGATGCTGCGCTGCTTTAAAACATCAGGGCTTTAAAAGATCAGAAATAGATTTTGTACATTATATTTCCAAACCATGTTCACTTATCCTTCAGATCTCAATCATCTTCCAAATAATAATATTCATTAGATGGCCTCATCATAATCTATCCTCAGGTATGCACTTTATTTCTCTTCCTTATATCCATTTTAAATAATCCTGTTTAATTTTTCTTCCCATACACATTTCTCACTGGCCCTTACAATATATCTTTTCTACTTGTCTTTATCACTCCCTCTCCCCTCCTTTACCCTTTGCACTTGTCCCCCTTATACTTCCTTGTCATTCCTCCTCTCTACACATGCTTCTCACACCCTTCCTCAATCATCGTCCTCAAATATACTTCTTATTCAGTCTTCTTATTATGCCTAAAATTAAATGTGAAAGCAGAAATAAGGCCTCTATTTAAAAATCTATATTGCAACACTTAGTTATAACTACATCTGCACTTACAGTTTCTCCTAGTTCCCCTGCAAAGTCCCACATTTACCTGTTGAGGTATGAAGTTCCACTCAACTTCCTGAGATGGTGTGGCAACAATGCTGCACTGCTTTAAAACATCAGAGCTTTAAAACATCAGAAATTGATTTTGTACATTATACTTCCAAACCACGTTCACTCATCCTTCAGATTTCAATCATCTTCCAAATGTCAGTATTCATTAGATGCCTCATCATAATCTATCCTCAGTTATGCACTTTATTTCTCTTCCTTATATCCATTTTATATACTATTTAATTTTTCTTCCCATACAATCTTACTGGTCTTCGCCACATATATTTTCTAATTTTCTTTATCTCGTCACGCTATCCTTGCCTTTATTATTCTTTATCACTCCCCCCTTAAACCCTTTGCAGTTGCCCCCCTATACATCCTTGTGATTCCTCTCTACACATGCTTCTCACAGCCATCTTCAATCGTCGTTCTCAAATATACTTCTTATTCAGGCTTCTTACTATTCCTGAGTTAAAAGTTAAAGCAGAACTATGAGCTCTATGAACTATGAACTATTTAAAAATATGTACTGCAACACTTAGTCATAACTGCATCTGTAGTTACAGTTTCTCTTAGTTCCTCTACAAAGTCCCACATATACCCGTTGAGGTGCGAGGTCCACTTAACCCAGCTTCCTGTGATGGTGTGGCAACAATGTTGCACTGCTACTGAATTAAGAGCAGATTTGCCTCTCTCATATAGGCTTTGTCTACTTACATTACAGTTAAAAAAAAAATTGCAGCAGGAATGGCTATCGGCATTGTCACTGCCAATTCATGGGAAACAAATAAATTGTGGAGTCCCTTAGTTTTGTTAAATGTGGCATACCATTGTCCACCAAAATGGTGGAAAGTGTCATTTAACTCCACTTCCCACCTTCAGGTAATGAATTTACAGAACTGTATTTTCTAATTCCAGTTTTGTAATGCTTGTTTGTGTGGGGGTGATGGTATTTACTGAAGGCTTTTGGCCAGTTGCTATTACTTGTAAGCACGCAGTTGTTACCTCACAGTACCTTCACAAATATGTGTGAGAAAATGTCTGACATGCCACAATATACAGCAACATAATCTTGCAAAAAATGTGCCTTTTATTTTTAACCACTTCAATACTGGGCACTTTTATCCCCTTCCTGCCCAGGTGAATTGTCAGCTTTCAGTGCTGTTGCACTTTGAATGACAATTGTGTGGTCATGCAACACTGTATCCAAACAAAATTTTTATCATTTTGTTCACACATATAGAGCTCTCTTTTGGTGGTATATATTCACCACTGGGTTTTTTATTTTTTGCTAAATAAAGGAAAAAAGACTGAACATTTTGAAAACAAAATGTGTTTTTCTATGTTTCTGTTATAAAATTTTGCAAATAAATAATTGTTCTTCATAAATTTAGCCCAAAATTTGGTGAAAATAACCCAAATCAGTGTATATTATTTAGTCTATAGGAAAGTTATAGAGTCCACAAATGTACATGATTGTACACTGTAACTGTAGTCACAAGGTGAGAGGTTTCAGCAAGGGGTAGATCTGTGACAGACAATGAGAACACAGCTTAGAGGCATCAGGATTTACACTATGGCGTCATCTCTAAGACAGCATCCCAGCCAAGGAAGTAGATGCCGACTGAGGAAAATACCTGTGCAAAGATGGTGCAATCTTTTAGAAAGGAGAATCAGATGAAGGCTTTGTCAGGAAAATTTCTATGATCTCTGTTAGAGGTAATAGATACCTTTGTTACACATACACATACTTAGTATATATATATATTCTTAACATGGACAAACATATCTGATGTTAGGTCTATCTAAAATGACTATGACAATTAAAGAGGTGCTTCCTTTGCAGTTTGGGACTCCAGTGGCGTATATCAGCCCAGTGACAGGGCTGGACTGGGAATAAAAACTAGCCCTGGAAATAATTTCATACCAGCCCCATAGCACTATTATACCAGCCAAACAGCATAATGTCACAGAGTCTATGCGGACATGGTACAGGAGATGTCAGAGGCTGTGCGGACATGGTACAGGAGGTGGTCATAGGCTGTGCGGACATGGTACAGGAGATGTCAGAGGCTGTGTGGACATGGTACAGGAGGTGGTCACAGGCTGTGTGGACATGGTACAGGAGATATCATAGGCTGTGCGGGCATGGTACAGGAGGTGGTCACAGACTGTGCAGACATGGTATAGGAGGTGGTGATAGGTTGTGCGGACATGGTACAGGAGATGTCAGAGGCTGCGTGGACATGGTACAGGAGGTGGTCATAGGCTGTCCAGACATGGTACAGGAGGTGGTCATAGGCTGTGCGGACATGGTACAGGAGGTGGTCATAGGCTGTGGGGACATGGTACAAGAGATGTCATAGGCTGTGTGGACATGGTATAGGAGGTGGTCATAGGTGGTGCCGACATGGTACAGGAGATGTCAGAGGATGTGTGGACATGGTACAGGAGATGGTCATAGGCTGTGTGGACATGATACAGGAGGTGGTCATAGGCTGTGCAGACATGGTATAGGAGGTAGTCATAGGTTGTGCGGACATGGTACAGGAGATGTCAGAGGCTGTGTGGACATGGTGCAGGAGGTGGTCATAGGCTGTGCGGACATGGTACAGAAGATGTCATAGGCAGTGCAGACATGGTACAGGAGGTAATCATAGGCCGTGTGTACATGGTATAGGAGGTGGTCATAGGCTGTGTGGACATGGTACAGGAGATGTCAGAGGCTGTGTGGACATGGTACAGGAGATGGTCACAGGCTGTCCGGACATGGTACAGGAGGTGGTCGTAGGCTGTACGGACATGGTATATGAGGTGGTCATAGTCTGTGCAGACATGGTATAAGAGGTGGTCATAGGCTGTGTGGACATGGTATAAGAGGTGGTCAAAGGCTGTGCAAACATGGTTCAGGAGGTGGTCATATACTGTGTGGGCATGGTATAGGAGGTGGTCATAGGCTGTGCAGACATGGTACTAAAAGTGGTCATAGACTACACAGACATTTTATAGGAGGTGGTCATAAGCTGTGCGGAAATTGTTTTGGAGGTGGTCAAAGGCTGTGCGGACATGATAAAAGAGGTGGTCATAGGTTGTGTGGACAATGCTATAGGGGTGGTCTGCCTGTAAATTAACGGATGATTGGCAACACTGGACCGATGGCCGATCGGTCGCAGCCACAGCCCAAAGCGGCCCCAGGGCAGGCAGCCTACTGGGAAATTTCCCATTATCCCGTTAGGCCAGTCCTGAAAACTGTGCATTGTTTGGTGTGTGCTCTTTGGGAAGTTGTGTTACATTTATATATTTATGATCATGCCAGAGACACTTCATAAGATGATCACAATCAAAAGCAATTATAATATTCTATAGAAACAGAGATAATGGTATGGAAGAGTGTAGGCATACAAAGGGTTATGCTTCTTTAATTAATGGCAGCGAAGCAGGAACAGCTGCATAAAATATTCAGTTCTAATGGTTCGTTCGTAACTGGCTTAGCTTAACTTGGGATGATTAATCAATTATTTACTTAGGGTAGACCATTTTTCTGTCATATAAATTACACTTAATACCAATCCATTACTCTCCATTATGAAAGTGCAGTTATGGCTTCCTGGTTTGCTTGTGACAGGCATTAATATAAATATATGTGTGTATGAAAAGCATAAGGAACCTCAGGCACATTTGTACACAGCTTTTTGTTCTCCTTTTCTAGCAAATTACACGGTGGAGGGGAGAGAAATTCCACTCTGTCAATCACAAGATAGTCGCCATGCAGATATTCTGAGATCCGTTTTCTGCTAAACAGGCTGCATGATCTGCATTCTAAACTGGTTAAACCATTTCTGCAAACAGCCGTCAAAAACCATTTTCCACCAGACAGGCTGGGAAAGCAAAATAAACATACAAGCTGGCCACACTACTTTGACATCAGCCTTCACAAAACTTTATTGTTCTAGGTCAAAATCACAGAACAGTCCACCCAGACCAAGCTTCACTCTGAAATATTTCACCCAGTAAGGGCTTGAAATGAAAAAAAACATTGATTCAACTGTTTCCCAAATACTGTAAGTAACTGTCAAGCTATCAAATTGATGATGTCATTACTTGGTATTGCTGGATTCATTTAAAAAATACCCAACAATACCCTGATCTTTGCCAGTAATGATTCACGGATTTTCATAGAAAGTGAATTTGGGTTGCTTAATATTGTCTGAAAACCGCAACCCTATGCTGTTGCAGCTATTGATAACTGATCATGTCAATTTATAGAGTTGATAGCAGTGTGAGGGGTGGGGGAATTAACTTTCCCCCTCCCACCTTTCCTTCTTTATCACCCCTCCCTTTCCCCCCCCCCCACCCCAACCCCCCCATTCCCCCTCGCCCCCCCCTTTTTTTCTTTTTCTCCATCTCTATTTTATTCTTGTTCCTTTCTTAAGCTACATTTTTCTTTTCCTTTTTCCAAAATTTCTGCTAATTCCTGATGGGTTGACCCTTCGCCTGAAAGTTCTCACCTATCAAGATTTTGTATAGGGTATTCAACCCCTATTCAGGGGTTCTTGTAATTTTGATATGCTTCTTTACATCCTTCAAAGTATAATTATAATGTATAAAGTATAATGCTTTCCCTAGACAGTAAACCCTTGATTGCGAGTAATTTGATCTGCGAGTGTTTTACAAGACTGTCAGGAAGGCTCTGTCAGAAGACAGAATAAAATCCGCAGGAGAATCCCTGTTCCCCAAATGCCTGGAAGAAGAGGAGAGCGGAACATTCCATGACAGATAAGGGCAGCAAATAGGCTATTTGAGCTGGATCAGCACCCAGGATCAGTGCTGTCTCATCTACAGCGTTCTGTGAGGATCCTGTTTCCTGTTATCTGCATCTGCTCTTGAAGTATTGACCCGGCTTGTTCCTGACTATTCCTGTTTTCCACCCCATCAACCTCAGCTTGTCCTTTCTCCTGCCTCCGTATCTGTACTTGATCTGATCGTTTTATGTATGAGCTGGCTTGTCTGACTCTGCTTACGTTTTAGCCCCTCCAGAGCTACCAAGTTGCTAGCACCTGTCCAGCTACCTTTGGGACCTGCTCTTCAGCTAAGTACCAGCCTGTTCCTGCCCATGGAGACCGGCTGCCATTTGGAAGACTACTGGATCAGCAGCCCAAAAGCAAGCATGTTTAACTGACACTTGTGCGACTCTGCACTCCTGCGCTACCTGTATACTCTACCAGGGGACCCGAGTCAGAGGTGCAAGAGAGGCTTTCCTCTGCATGAACCAGGCTCTACCCACCAGGCACGTGACAAAGATGAGCAAATGTTTTTTATAACTTTTAACTTGACATACGAGCTAGGTCTTGCAATACGAATAAAGTCACGTCACAACTGAGTATAGGACTCGGTTCACACTGCCGCACCTTAGGATCCGACGTGTGACACTCCTAGGTTGCGTGACATGTGAAATTCTATTTTAGTCAATGAGAGCTGTTTTAATTAGCACTACTGAAGTCGCTCTGACTTTAGGAAAGGTTCCTGTACTACTTCAAGGTGACTTCTATCCGACTTGTGCCCAAAGACTTTTGCCTCCAAGTCAGTTCCTCATCTTAATTGAGTTGGATCCGACATTACAGAAAAATTGCCCTGGCTTTCCCTGAAGTTGCCCAGCAAAGTCATGCAGACTTTCAGGTAGCAGCAGTGTGAATTGAGCAAATCACATTGTTAATGATTAAAACAGGCACACTTAAGTATGCAGGAATACGGGGTAAAGCTGTCCACATAGACCATCCTCCACACGCCATGAATGTCATCCCTTCCACATTGCGCTCCATGAGCGCTTCAAGCCTCTCTTTCAGATCGCTCCACTGCAGGGTAGTCTTCCCAGTTACGATTGCAGACTGACAGCGGTGAGAGCCAGCGGTGTGAAGGAAGGTCTATGTGGACAGCTTTACCCTGGATGCCTGCATACTTAGATTTGCCTCTTTTAATCATCAGCCATATGAGTTGCTAAATGTTGTACATTCATTAAATGTAACCATATTGCTACACTTAGAGGTGCCTCTCTTCTCTTTTATACTCTGTAGCTCCTGCTGGATTTTGCTTCAAATCTAATAATAATTTTTGGTAAAAAACAAAATCGCAATAAGCGTATATTGATTGGTTTGCGCAAAAGTTATAGAGTCTACAAACTATGAGAAAGATTTATGGCATTTTTATGGCATTATTATTATTATTTTGTTTACTAGTAATGGTGGTGATCTGCGATTTTTAGCGGTACTGCGACATTGCGACAGACAGATTGGAGACTTTTGACACTTTTATGGGACCACTGGCATTTATACAGCGATCCGTGCTATAAAAATGCACTGATTACTGTGTGAATGTCACTGGCAGGGAAGGGGTTGACACTAGGGGGCGATTAAGGGGTTAATTGTGTGTTCTCTCAGTGTGTTCTAACTGTGGGGGGATAGGCTTGACTAGGAGAGGAGACATATTGTTTTACCTACTTAGTAAGAACAAACAATATGGCTCCTCTTCCCTGACAGCACAGGGATTTGTGTGTGTACTGGTGCTCTTGCATGCGATTGATCGTGGCCGGTGGCCTCCAGTGGCGTGCACACGCCCTCTGGTGGCCGCTAAAGGAGTAGGTGTACCCATGGGGGATTTCGCCCAGGGGAGCCATTCTGCCACAGTATATCTGCGTGCGCCGGTCAGGGTTCTGTTTGTAGGTAGGTCTGTCATGATGTGCTAATATGTGGTGCATACTAGCACATTATGGGATAAACCTGCAGGGGGGGCATTTTTTTTATTTGTTGCGGTTTACTACTGCTTTAAGCCATCAGATACACTGATCAACCATAAGATTATGACCACTGACAGGTTAAGTAAATAGCATTTATTATCTTATTACAGTGGAATCTGAAAGTGGGTGCGATAGATTAGGTAGCAAATGAGCATGTTGTCCCTGAATTTGATGTGTTGAAAGCAAAAAAAATGGGCAAGTGTAAGGATTTCAGTGATTCTGACAAGGGCCAAACTTGTGTCCACAGCCAAAAGCACCTACAATGGGCACTTGAATTCAAGAATGATTTGAGTAACATAACAATGACTTCAAGGTATTGACTTGGCCACCAAATTCTCCAGATCTCAATCCAATCAAGCATCTGTGGGATGTGCTGGAAAAACTAGTCCGATTCATGGAGGTCCCACCTCGCAACTTACAGGACATAAAGGATCTGCTACTGGCTTGGTGCCAAATACCACAGCATACTTCAAGAGGTGAGTGAAGTCCATGCATCAATGGGTTATGGTGGTCATGATTTTATTGCTGATTCCCCCATCAACACAGATAGATAGATAGATAGATAGATAGATAGATAGATAGATAGATAGATAGATAGATAGATAGATAGATAGATAGATAGATAGATATCCCATATTGGACATTTGAGAGGGTAGCATTTTGGTTAGAAAAATATAAAGATTTCTTACCTTTAGTTGAATAATAAGTTCACCAAAAAGAGAGCAGAAAAAAAGAGAGATTATTAGTATTTGTTCATTACAGATTTTGGGAGTAAATTTGACAGATTTTATGCAATGGTATTTATTTGCAATAAAATATTTTAATATACTGTATGTACAAAGTGGTATAAATACTAAGCACTGCAGGAAAAACATTTTTTTTCAGAAACAATGTTTTTTATAATGTCCCAAACAACGTTGTCAGCGCTTCCTCCAGAACTCAACCTATCTCCACAACCCGCTCTGTTCCACTCTACTTACTTACATTGATTTCTTCCTCAGAAAAACAATGCTGCCTTAACACACAAGAGCCTACCTGCACACTGTGGGTAGGCGCTCTTGAAATTCAAGGCAGGGCTTTGGGAAGATATAGTTCTGTAGCAACTGCCCCTGCAAGCATGTTACAAACATGGTAACATAGAGTAATAAAAGCTGTTTCATATTACAGAATCAAGGTAAATGAAAAAATGCAACTAAGCAGAAGAGGGAGGTTTGGGCAGTTAATTAGGTAATGACTTGATTTACACTTCAATTTTCAAGTTTACAATGGCCAATATGTTTACGTTAAATTAAAAAATAATAACCATTGGTTGATATCCCATGATTTGTGTCTATCTGTTAATAAATATAAGAGAAATAAATAAGGCTTAAAAACAATTATTGCTTGTGCAATCCACTGGATAACTGGATGTGTTGTCATGGTTTCAGCCACTAAGGATGGAAAACCCCTCAAGCTTTGGAAGTAATGTGCAGTGGCAGCCCCCCTCCCTACACCTCCAGTCCCTGCAGAGTTACTAACTGGTATGTGCTGCAAAGGCCCTAAATCTTTTGGCACTCGTTAGATTCCTTTGGCAGAGAAAAAAGCCAATACATTGCTTGCTTCTAAAAGACCTTGAAATCAATTCTGTTTGGCTTTCTTGAGAGCCAGATAAAGCCAACAAGTACAGAATGTTCCCGGATGCCGAAATAGGTGACCATTTAGCAGAGTTCTGATAGTAATAGGGGACTCCAAAGCTTCACAGGACCCTCAAGCTAAAGGCAGTTGAAAGTGTGACTGGTTAGGTAGACCTTTTAAATATTGACCTTGTAGGCATATTTGTGGCAAAACTAAATGTGGAAAACGTCCAGAGTTTGGGGCTTCTTTCTAATTACTTGGGGTGGATATCTTATTTACTGATGTTATATTAACCATGTAATTAATTTTTAAAATAGACATGTGGACAGATATGCCATACTCGATTTAATCCAGTTATGTAATGATTAAAATATTTACATGTATTTTACATAGTACCTGCTTCAGCCTTTGTACTAGTATCTTATAATACCCTGCATAACATAATTCAAACTTAGGATTTTAACGAATGGAGTTTGCTGATTGTAAGTGAACCAGAAACTTAGTTTATTCTAGTCTAAGTTAGTTGATGTCCATTGTGGTCAGATTTTCACAGACCAAAAGGAGCCAAGAATCCATGTTGCGCACTTCCTCTCTCTGTGCTTTCTTTATCACCAATCACATTCAAACATTCAAGATACGTTTAAATCAGATTGGTGGCTACGTATAATTTTATATTGGTAAGCCCAAAGCAGCTGCCATTGACCCACTCATCTAGCTACATCCTTGCTCTGTACTATGATCTGTTTGGTCTATTGGATATTGAAAACTATGAAAGACAAAGAAATGTTGACCTGTCAGACCGGGGCTCATTTGCATACTTTTCTTCCTACATTTACTACCTTATACATTACATAAAACACATCTGATCATAGGACCACTTAGGCTAGTGAATGTATTGGCTGACAAAAGCATACTGAAAATGCTGGGATTTTTAAATTAGAAAGCCCAGAAACTTTATGTCAAGGATACACCCAGTAAAACAAGCGTATTTGTCAAATATTGACTTACTTTTATACAAGTAAAATTTTTGTACAAAGTTGCATTCGTGTAGTTTAATTTTTTCCCCAGAAGTGGTTAGTTTGTTTCAGAAAATCCAGCATAATGCAAATGCCAAAAAACAGATGTAAGACATGTGACAAAACCTGACTCAACTTTTTACTAACAAACGGGCAAACATAACAAGAAACACGGTAACATGTATATGGTGGACCTACTGCACTTGCATTCTGGTAGCATACAGTATTTCTCTGGCTTTGGTTTCTTGCAGTATGAAGTGCTGGAATTTTATAAATAAGCTGCAATTATTGTAGTAGGTTTATATCTGTAGCATGAGATGCCAGGAAGATTGGCACTAGATTAGCACAAGGACTAATTAGCACCTGTGGGTATCTATAAATACTGGAAACCTGGATTTATGCAATCAGCTTCAAGAAATTATTTTGAGAAGAATCATTTTCTTGCCTGCAAGCTTTGATTCTGCCTAATGCCGCATGTGATAATTACTGCCACTGAGTTAAAAACAGCTGTCATATTGAAGTCCATTGGTATAGAGGGGTGAGGGCATCAGTAGCTGAAAAATAGAAACAGCAAGCCAAACCTGACAGTCAATATCATGGCTCAGTTGTTGAACTGTTAACAGGCTGGCCAAGCTTATAACAAATCATTTGGCAAGTGTATAAAGAGATAGCCAAAGCATAAGCACCTTCTGTATTCCAGCTGAGAACGCAAATTCTCATGTGCTGGTGGTGTGTCATCATGAGAAATGTGGTTCAGACAGATGGCATATTGAGAGCTGCCCATCCTTATGTAGCCAAACAATCTATTAAAAAAATAATTTGTCTACACCGATGGGGTAATAACATACTTTCCATGGGTTATGAATGCATGAAAGCCACATTACATATCAAAAAATCAAATTGCGAAATAGAAATCACAGTGGGCACATTTAGGTACCTTAAAGCTATTTTAGTGTGACATATTAATATTTAAATTTTTAAAATTTTTATACACTTTCATATATTTTTTACTAAACTAAAGTAAGGCTCCATGCACACTGATAACGGCATTGTTGTGCCAGTTTGTAGTATTGTTTTAGTAGCATTTAGAAACATTTACAAGCGGTAGCTTTTTATTAGTGTTTTTACAGTACATGAAAAAAAGCTCAAAAAAGCAGTTAGTAGAGTTTTAGTAGCATTTAGAAGCATTTAGGAGCTTTTAGAAGCTTTCAGTGTTTTTTTTTCTGTGGAAAAAAAAGCTCCAAAAAACTTTACAACATTTTTTTTCCCTGCTCCTAGACACTGAATATCAAAAAATGGTAATAGCCTAAAGTAGCATGCATGGACACATAAGATGACACTATTTAGCGTCTAGGACCAGAAGCATGGAGCCTAAAGGTTTACATATTCATCATTATACGCACTTGGGGGGTCCAGCAATGTTTGCTGCAAGGTGTTGTGTTTCTGCACTTTGTACTGCTATTAAACAAATGTAAATGTATAGCTGTAGCTCCCAACCATTACTCTTTTAGGTGACAACCCTTCTTGAGGAACCAAATCCCTCGGTCCCTCCTTCCTCCTCAGTTATCCCTTTATTTATTTATTTATTTATTTGTTTATTTTTTCTCTATACATATTTGTACTATTTAACTATGAAAAAATGTTATTTAGCACTAAACTTTCAATCCAACCTCTAAATTCTTGTCATTGTATCCCAAAGGCAGCACAGTGGATTAGTGGCTAGCACTAATGCCTTGCAGCACTGGAGGCCTTCATTTGAGTCCCATTCAGGACTCACTCTGTATGAAGTTTGGTTGTTCTCTCTGTGCTTGTGTGGGTTTCCTCCAGGTACTCTAATTTCCTCCCACACATCAAAGACTTGCTGGTAGATTAATTGGCTCCTGTGTAAAATTGGTGCTAGCATAATATTCTACTTGAGTGTGCCCAAAATAGCTGCATCATCATGTGCTTCAGCAACAGATAAACATTTTGAGTCCCCAAGGAGAAAAGTGCTAAAGAAATATGTATTAATAACCTCTTTTATGAATCATAGTAAAAAAAAGGCATCAGTGAATCTAAAGTAGACTGCAAGGCTAGAACAGATGATTATGAAAGTATTAAATATCACTACAGCAATGTGTTGCCAGTTTCAAATGTAACATCTTACAAATACCATTTTAATGCACCGTCTAGTGGGCATGTGGCCACATTCTCCCCTTTCCATTTCACTAATGCTGGGACTGTGGGTGGGATGAAGGAGCATGGACATGACATCTCTACTGATGCGATAACCTTAATTCAAACATTTTAAATCTCAATAAACCATTATTTAAAATCCCCACTCTCTGTACAGCAGTTACTCACCCCTAGAGGTTGTACTGCACTACTTATATGGTGACAACACAGGGTTACAAGTTACAGACCTTGGGGATGTACCAGCATTGTCAGCCTTCAGAATGGGATTACCTAACAGTAGCATTACTGGCAGGATCACCAGGATCTCCAGGATCACCGGGTTTGCTGACCATTTACTAAGGATGGCAGATTTTTTTTTTTTTTAATGCTGCAAAAACTACTATTGGGTAAAACTAGTTATATCCTAAAATACTGTTTGATCAATCATCTTATATGTGACGGGAAACGTTCTTGAAGGTAAAGCTTTGCTCAGAGCTGGCACACAAGAAATATTTTTCCCAGACTCCTTTAAAATAATAACTATGTTGCCTATTTAGCATCAATTCCAGGAGACTAAGATTTAGGTTATGATAATAATATAATAATAAATAATAATTTCACTATAGTCAAATCATTCAGCACACCAATATCATCATCTATTTAAAAAGACTTTTATTTTTCATTAATGATTAGCTTTTGATGCCACTTATTATACCCAAGTAATACTTCTTTCCTTGTACTACAAGAGCAACTAATATTTCAATTTGGTACTCAAGAACCTCAAAAACAGCTTGAGGATCTACTGAACTCTCCTGACATGCTTTTTTCCTGAATGAGGCTTGTTCTGCTATGTCATAATGAGGAGAAGGAGTGGCCATACACAGAACCTAAAGTTGAACTATGGGCAAAAGCAAATATGACATATGTTGCAGTCTGTCAATAACATTAATATAGCAACTTTTGTTTTTTCAAAGTTACCCTGTAATATAGTTTTATTTGTGTTGATCCTGCCAAAGATCAATTGCTTTTTACTGTTGATCCTGCCAAAGATCAATTGCTTTTTCATTTCCTTTGAGAGGGTGGATAGGATAGTCTTAGATGGACTTGTAGTTTAATTAAACCCCAACAACCTTTTAGGCAGTTATAGCACTAACTTTTCTTTTCAAAAACATTGTAAATCCTATTAATCAACTGTGACCTTTGTGAGTCCCCCTGATAAAGTTATAGTTTGTCCCAACTTTGGTAACTGTTAATTGACAGCTTGATCTGCATATAAATATGGGGAAAAATGAAATAAAGGCATATGAAATAAAAATCAAATGAATTGCCCTTAATTGAGCCCCCTCCTCCACTCCCCTACTTCCTTCCCCCCAATTGTCCTTTGTGGGTATGAGGATGTTCCTCCCCCCATATAGATATATACCGTGATAGTACTGTTACAATGTACCCTCCATTCCCATTACTGTGTCATAATGTTCACTCCAATTGGACATGCTTTGTGCCTTTTATCACACTTTTATGTGAATCAATATGTAAGCTTTCCTGTGTTGATAGGCTGTTACAGGCATTAGGTGAATACAACTACTAAAATAAAATATTTGTTATTATATTGGGCCTTTAAATGTGTGTACATATATCTAGCAATAGGCAAAAAGGCAAACCCACCACAAACTGTAATTATTTCTTCACTGGCCTATTCATTTTGTTTTATTTCTTTGGTTTTATGCTCTGTGAACATAAATAACAGTCCTTTGTGGAGTCCTTATTTAAGAATTCTTTATGGATATTAGCATAGTCAGAGCTTAAAGTGGTTGTAAAGACACAAGGTCTTTTACCTTAATTCATTTTATGCATAAAGGTAAAAAATCTTCTGTGTGCAGCAGCCCCCCCAACCCCCCCGCCCCCTAATACTCACCTGAGCCCCCTCTCAATCCAGCGATGTCCACAAGAGCCTTGCCTCTTTGGGGACTCGTGCTCCTGATTGGTTTTTGGCAGCAGTGGGAGCCACAGCCAGTGAGCCAATCAGGAGATGAAGGGGGCAGGGACGAGTCATGGCTTCATGTGTGAATGGAGCACGCCTGCCTGGGTACCCCCAGAGCAAGCTGCTTTGGGAGGAGCCAGGAGTGCTGGCATGGGACACGAGAAGAGGAGGATGCGGGCTGCTCTGTGCAAAACCATTGCACAGAGCAGGTAAATATAACATGTGTGTTAAAAAAAAACAACAAAAAAAAAACAAGGCTTTAATATCGCTTTAAACGTCTTCCTTAGAGGGGTCCCCATGCTGAAAGAGTGCTAATCTACATTTTCTATTTGATAGCTAGGAAAGCAGAGGTACACACTTTTATCTGTCAGACTGTGCTGTCTGTGACAGCTCTGGTCTCAGTTAATGATCAGGTACACATGGCGATCACATGAGGTTTATTAGCAAACAAACTCTAGCTCTCAAACTATTTCTTTCTGTGTGAACTCACTGTGCACAAAGAAAGAAATACAATTTTTGAAGACACAAAAACAGTGTTAAAGTATAACTTAAAAAGATATTCTAAAAAAATTGCCAGTAAAAGAACACACTGTTTTTATCTGTGAATAATAGGTCTGGATATTGAAACTTTGTCATAGAAAATATATATACTGTATGGTCTGCTGAATGCCTGGTACCCCGCTGTGCACTTTGGCTTCTCCTGTTGGCTCCCACATCACAACAGTGTCCTGTATTTGGCAGGTAAAACCATATTATAAAGTGGGGGATGCAGTCACTCACTTTACATTTTTGTCCATTTGTCAGCCTACACAACACAAACACATTATGGAGACAGGATTTATTTGAATTGAATATTTGTATGCCCGCGCTAAGGTAGAAAAAAGTGTCTATTAAATAGTAATAACAATAAAAGGGCTAAAAACTATTACACGGGCTGCTGCTGAAAAAAAAAGGTGTGTAGTTCCTTTAAATAATGTCAATGCAAGTCCCCCAGCTCAGGTCCCCTTAAATTATACAATTCATACATATACACCATGTATCATATTAGTATTATTAGTACGTCGTCACCAACCAGTATGCCATCCTATACTGCACAATGGTCCCGAGACCTTGAGATTGACCCAGAGACCGAGGATTGGGATGATATATGATCGACCACTAAATCCTCTTCCCAAAATATACTAGCGCTTGAAACAAACTACAAAGTTCTAATGAGATGGTATTTGGTCCCGTAAGGATCTCAAAATTTCTACCAGGTTAACCCCATGTGTGCTTTTGGGCCTGTGGCCAGGAGGGCACGCATGCACATATTTGGTGGACGTGCCCTGTTGCGCAACAATCTTGGACCGAAATTTTTTGCATGGCTTCTATTTTGATCAATACTACCTTAGACCCTGACCCATCTCTTGCGTTGCTGAACCACAAGACCCCAGATTGTACCAGAGCCCAGTTTCACCTCATACTACAGGTTATGACGGCTGCCAAACAAACGATAGCATGAGCTTGGAAGTCCTCTTAAACTCTGTATTGTTGAAATTAAAAGCAGAATCACCGAACCACGATTCATAGTAAAATTGAGGCTATTATTTAAGACAAAGTCCCTAATCACCTTAAAATTTGGCAACCTTGGGTGGACTATTTCTTGCCTTCGGGCTTTGACAAATCCCTTTTGGAACCCCAAACCCACACTCTCAGCATCTGTTGTGCCTTGAGATCTGGGCCCATTCGGAGCCACCGACCTTCCTCGTGGTTTTCTCCTCTTGTCTTTACCTCCTTCTTGACTGCCCTTCCTTTTCCTTTCTTCCCTTCTATCCTTTTTTGCACCACTGGTAGAGCGATACTTTGGGACAACATTCTTGTCTGTCTCCAGCTTACTAGTAATAATTTTCTTGACAATTGCTTTTGTACTGTGTGCTTTTGTATACCCTAGAGATCCTCTATATTTATGACTTACGTTATATATAATTGTGAGCCCTTTGTATTACCAATTCTTCTTTGTATCATTCAACAAATGTATACATTGTATTATTCCTCATATACTGGGGAATTCTCCTTGTTTTTTTTTTTTTTTTATGATATCATTTAAAAAATTTAATAGAAAAAATGTATTAGTTCATAGAATTCAGTTGTGCGGAAAACATTAAAGTCCTCCCAACAAAGTGCAATAGTGTTTTCTTCAAAGTGCAAAGCACTATTGTACTTTGTTGGGAGGACTTTGATGATATTTTGCACAACTGAATTTTATGAACTAATATTTTTTTTCCGATTTATGGTGTATAATGTATACATTGTATAATTTAACTGCTTGCCAACTGTATACTGTATATATACAGTGGCAAGGCTTCTATGCGCAGGATCATGTATCTGTTTGTGATCCTGCACTTCCGGGTCTGGGGTGCGCACGCACCCTGCTCCCACTGTGGTTGGGCACAGCAGCAGCCAATCAGCGGGACCAGCAGACACGATGTCTGCCGGGACCTGCTGATCGTACCCGAGAGACACAGAATGGTGGTCTGCCTATGTAAAGAAGGCAGCTCGCCGTTCTTTGAGAAGAGGAGGTAGTGATTCTACTATGCAGGAACATCTCTGCTTTCCCACAGTACAAACACTCCCCACATACCCTGTTTCCCCTAAAATAAGACCTAGCGTGACTGTCTGCGATGGCTTCAATATAAGCCCTACCCCCCAAATAAGCCCTAGTTAAAGTCTTTGTAGGTCTTATTTTCAGGGTAGGGCTTATTTTTGGGGAAACAGGGTAGGGCTTATTTGGGGGGTAGGGCTTATATTGCAGCCATCACCGACAATCACGCTAGGTCTTATTTTAGGGGAAACAGGGTAGTTAGTAAGCACTCCCTAAGAGCACATTTAACCCTTTGATAACCCCTTCCCTGCCAGTGTTATTAGTACAGTGACAGTGCACATTTTTAGCATTTTTTAGTGTCTTAGTGTCACTGGCCCCCAAAAAGTGTCACTTAGTGTCTGATTTATCCGCCACAATGTCGCAGTCCCGCTATAAGTCGCTGATCGCCACCATTACTAGTAAAAAAAATTAAAAAATTAAAATTCCATGTATCTATCCCATAGTTTGTAGATGCTATAATTTGTGCAAACCAATCAATATACGCTTATTGGGATTTTTTTTAACCAAAAACATGTAGCAGAATACATACTGGCCTAAATTTATGAATAAATTCGATTTTTTAAATTTTTTTATTGGATATGTTTTAGAGCAGAAAGTAAAAAATATTGTTTTTTTTTAATTTTTTAAATAGTCGATCTTTTTTCTTGTTTATAGCGCAAAAAATTAAAACCACAGAGGTGATCAAATACCACCAAAAGAAATCTCTATTTGTGAGTAAAAAAGAACATACATTTTATTTGAGTACAGTTTTGCATGACCGCGCAATTGTCAGTTAAAATAAAGCAGTGTCGTATCCCAAAAAATGGCCTGGTCATGAAGGGGAGAAAACCTTCCATAGGGCAAGTGGTTAAGGGAACAGCGCTGGGGACCTGCATATACAAGATTAATTAAAACAATACCAAATAGCCTTGTATGATCTTTTAAAAAAATGCAAAAAATATTTATTCAGTCAAATTCGTTTTAAAGGTCAATGTCAAATGAAATACCTATCTAACTATATAACTAACACTCTATGGGCATGAAGGTGTTAAATTCACGTTAACTCTCTTTCAGCAACACATACAACGTCCCATAGATCAAACATAGGATCTAAGGCCTTGATTCCAGACACTTACATTCTTACACCAAGCACAAAACAAATCCAGACAGAAATAATTGCTTCTGTCCAGTCCACTGGGTATGCACACCACTATATCAGTCAGGATATACTAAATCCTAACACAAAGGTCAGCTTGACACCACACCACTCATCTTCTCCTCTGAAGCTGCCACCTTGAGAGAAAGATACTTTTAATGAATCATGGAAAAATAATATGTTGCAGAGAGCACATAAGGGGAAAAAAATTATTTATGGCAAACATGCACTTTATAGTTTTCTGTATTTAATATGCTGCTTGGACTTGTACTTGGTAGAGGAACCTGAGGGATGAGGACAGATGTCTTTACCCTATAAAATTCGCAAGTGTTTATTTATGTGATGGCTTTCAGCTGATCACATGGCTAGACTATTACTTTTTTAAAATTCCGCTAGTCTTTCCTCTAATTAGAGGCTTCCTGAATATTGCCTGTGGGCTCCTGAAATACAGAACAGCTGTAGTAATAGAATGTTACCAAGTTAAATTGGCTTCCAGATACCACTTACACTGTACAATTGCTGAGAGCAGATCTATATGTAATAGTCACAACCGGAGAGTGTCACACGTACCTAATCATCTTACTTCATAAGTGTCACATTTAATCGTTATTAGATTTTATTTATTAGATTTATTAGATGTATTTATTATTTATTTATTTATTTTTATTATTTATTTTATTTATTTATTAGATTAGATTTATTAGAGTCTAATGGGGAATCAAATTATAGTAACATTAAATATGGTTTACCTAGTTCAAGTGTCATAACACAGGGAGGTTGGTTTACTCCAACTAAGGGCAAATGTACTGTGTACTGCAAGTGCAGTTGCTCCAGAGCTTAGTAAATTAGGTAAAGCTTCACTTTGCAAAAAATACCCAATCACATGCAAGGAAAAAAAAAAACAGCATTTTAGCTTGCACATGATTGGATGATAGAAATCAGCAGAGCTCCCCCTCATTTTCTTAGATCTAGAGCTACTGCACTTGCAGTGCACAGTATATTTGCCCTTTAGTAAATCAACACTAATATTATATGTGCAATGACGACCCCATTCTTGGCCCTCTAAACATGTCTGCTTTTTTCCCTGGTTTACTTTATTTATATATTATCCATCAACATAGAGGATGCATGCTCTAAAGCTCTGTAAGCTATATTGATTAGGCCACTCACATCCCACCTAACTCCTCCCTCAGATTTATTTTGCTTCATACAGTATTTAAGGTGTATTTCCACTTTTGCGGCCAAACTGGGATTATATTTACGTTATCACATATTCTCATATAGCAAAAAAAAATAAAACTGCTGCTTTCCTTTTTTACTTGTTTAAAAAAACCTTCCTAGCTTTCCCCTTCTATGTAAAGCTAAGAAGGGGGCAGGGGAGTTAAAGTTTGCCATAAATACCGTATTTATCTGCGTATAACATGTGCCAGCGTATAACAAGCACCCCAATTTAAGAGAGAAGTTTCAGGAAAAAACTTTTTTTTTTTTAAATAAACCACTTTGAAGCAAAATAATGGTCAGTGAGCATTAATGCAGCCTGATTAGTGCCCATCTGCAGCCTCAATGCAGCCTAATCTGTGCCCATCTGCAGCTTCAGTGCAGCCTGATCTGAGCCCATCTGCAGCCTGATCTGTGCCCATCTTCAGCCTGATCTAAGCCCATCTGCAGCCTGATCTGTGCCCATCTGCAGCCTGATCTGTGCCCATCTGCAGCCTGATCTGTGCCCATCTGCAGCCTGATCTGTGCCCATCTCCCCCATCAATGCAGCTCACCATCTCTCATAGGAAATCACTGAGCCATCATCTGTTTACTCGGCTCTCAGTCGGCAGTCACATACACAGTTATAGACATGTGATAGACAGAACACTGGTCCAATGCCGGCGGCAGAGGCGGGACTGTGTGTGTGACGTGTGAGCTGAGTGAGAGCTGAGTGAGAGCCAAGAGCAGAGCCGAGTGGAGAGGAGATGACGGCTCTGTGAATTCCGGCGGCACTCGTCCCCCTCCTTCCCCTCCGAGGTACGCTGTCGGCGAATAACACGCACCCGCAAATTTCCCCCTATTTTCAAGAGAAAAAAGTGCATGTTATACGCCGATAAATACGGTAAATGTCTGTACTATGCTGGCAGATGCCATTATCAGATGTAAACTAGATTTGAATGCTGTCTGCCTTAATGAAAAGTTAAAGATCTCAAGGCTTGGGATTACATTGTCTGTTAAAGTGATAGTAACGCCTTATTTGTTTATTTATTTTTTTTAAATAACAAACATGTCATACTTACCTGCTTTGTGCAATTGCAATTGCTATTGCAATTATCATTAAAAAGTCAAATTCAAAGTAATCAGACTTTAACTTAACACGAGTCTTCTTATATCAATTCCAAACTTGTTTCAATTTCAATTAAAGAGTTATCATTCTTGTTTTTAGAGGAAAGGAAAACATATTTAAAAACCTGAAGATTCTGATTTGAAGATCATAAATCATCATTGTCAGAAACCCAAAGGTTCTGGAATACATTTAGGGTTTGTTTTATGTAATAGCACTTTATATTACAAATAAAGGAAATTGGGGTAAAAATAGAAAGCAAAGGTATAAAATAAATATTACGGCTCTGTTTTGTGTTCTGTTCTAGCCTCAGTTGCGTTTGTGGTTCTTGTTAGGATTTTCTGCACTTTGGTTGTATGTCTGTGCTCTTGCCCAAATGAACAGGAGGACATAAACTGACATAAACCGATACTGACAGAAGGTAGTCCAGCACAGTTGGTGATTTAATGGTGAATATATACCTTGCTTTTTTATTTGTGGCCATACAATTTATGCCAGACATCAATTACCCTGGAATGAAATCACAGGACCTACTAATAAATAATTCTATTCATCTCCTTAGTGGGAGCCAGACAGCACAACCTGACCTTGGAGAATTGATGACTCAGTGGATGATGGACACAAGGCATGTCTCCAAAAGTTATATCCGTATTCCTTTTATTCTAAAATCTGATATGTTATTCAGGTAGGCTATGCCCAAAATTAAGATACTTATTAATGAAGAGAAAAAAACACAACATACAAATGATAATAGTGCACAGTAATTAATCTAAAATCATATTTAACTGATTACTCAAAAAGAAAAAAGAGGAAAACAGCCCATCCATTTATACCATAAGAAAGAAGTACAACTTACTACGGGTACATTGAAAAGTCCCCAGTTCTAGCTGACAAAACTGAGTGCTGGAGATTTTTTTTTCATTTTCCTGATCTTTCTTCTGATCGGCTTTGCTGTGGGCTACTACACTTAACACATTAGCTTTGTTCTTTAAGCTATCTTTATGAATCAGTCGATATGGGAACAAGTACCCAAAAGTTCTGACCTGCATTTAACACACAATTGTAAAACAGCAGGATTAATCACTATTGCTTGATGTTGTGTTGATGTGCAACTAGTAATCAGAACAGTTACATCATCAATATATCTTGGCCTAGCAGAATTGAAAAGTGTGTATAGTTAAATAAATATTATAAATAATAACAAAAAAGTTGAACAGTATGCTTTGCAGAAATATATAAATAATGTGTGTTTGTTTAGTTGATTGTTTTTTTTTTTTTTTTTTTTTTTTAAATACATGTCCTCTAATTACTACAGTTTCTTTGTGTCTTTTTTTATATATAGTTATTGATCAGCAACAGTTATTTACTTTTGGCTTAAAGCTTTTATTTATTCCTCCTTTGTTCTTTCCTCTGGAAATGGTGGAGTTGGGCTTCCAATGCAATGGCAGTCAATGTGACAGTGATAACAGATATTAAATTTGTGTCCTAAAAAGTGGACAAACTAAGTGAGAACTCCATGTCTCACAATCAATGGTTAGGAACCATAAAGTTTCAAAAATATGAAGGGGCTCAATAGAGGGGTATATTTTTGCAGAAAACTATTGGCAAGCTGACTCCTGCCAGGTGCACACAGCGTGCATGCTCTCGGCACAGGTGTATTGGGGGCAAGTAACGCATTCTATATTTACTTTATTTAAAAAAAAAACTATAATGAATAAATTGTATAGTTTTAAAAAGGACCATCAAAACTGATATTTCAAATACGGGTGCACACTAATAGACTTAATCATCCCATGGCTTGTTTTTCATTTCAGTGCTTTCTCAGCTCTGCCCCATAGAACCATGAAGTATAATACAAGATTAAACATTTTCTAGCAAGAGAAAGACTCCGTTATAATGTTGATATCAGGTGGGAAGACCTGGGAATACAAGTGCCAAGATTTCACCATGGAAATCTCAGCAGAGCTATAAGAAGCCAGTGAATGACTTGACCCATTAACATCTACTTTATAGGAATTTTTTTATAATTCATATCTAAAATACAAAATCTTTATGCTTTTCACAAGAAACCTGTGAGCTGAAATAATGCAAATATATTGTTAAAAAACATTCATGCTTACCAAGTCAGCCCACGTAAAGACTACACAAGTTTTTAGCCAACACACTTTTTTCTTCTTCGTTTTCAGTAAAAAAAAATGTGTACTGTTCAGCTGAGCATACGTGAGAAGGTGCATTAGGAATGGCACCCTTGTAATAGATATAAATTTTGATGAATGTTCTAGGATCATAAACAGAACCTTTCTGAATTCAGACCCTTGCAGCCAAGAAACATTTATCATCATTTCTCGTGTTAACCTATTTGATCTTCACTCCAGAAACTTACCATTTAAAGTTAGAGATTCACATCCAGCAAAGTGATTTCAGAAAAAGATTTAATCTTGTGTGCCAATATACTTTTAAATACTTAAAGAGGAACTGCAGTCTGCTCACATAATTTGTAATAAAAAACATCTCTGCCATTCTGAAGCGCCCCTCCAACCACTTTGTATATTATTTTATATATACTGTGATTCTGTACTTGCCAAATATGCTGCAGAAATCTCCCTCCATGGGGTCTGGCCACAACCATTTTAACTGTGGACAGCTGAAGCTGCTGCCTGTTCACTTCCTGAATTTACACAGACACACAGATGCACACCTCCGGCTCTGCAGCCCTGCAGCTCTCATTGGCCATCTTATGACTCATCCCCCCTCTCTGCCTGGCAAACTCTCATGAGAGTGATAGAGAGAGCTGTGCATGATGTCATAAGCCTAGGCTTTTTAACAGACGAGAAACAGGAAGTGGGCTGTATAAAGTATTTACTGGCAGAAGAAAATGTTTTACTATCTAAAGTTAAAACAAGGGCAGAAGATTTTATAGAAAGTTAAAATGTTGAAAAAATTACTGAAGGTCCACTTTAAAGTCCTTCTGCAGTACCAGGAACACAATTTATGCTGTAAGTGCCAACTCTTTCTCTTGCCATCTGGCCTGGATTTTAGAGTCAGTCATACAGGTCCAAAGTGAGGCCAGAAGGAACGTTTTTGTTTGAGGTTACTTTTTCAGGTGATCAAGCTTTAAATATACCATTAGTGGTGCCAACCTTTGTATCTCTACTGTGCTTCTTGTACAACCTTCTTAAATCAAACACCAATAATCGTGCAGCTGCTCCTATAAGTGAATACCATTATTAATGACAAAATTTACGTATAAACAAAGGTCTGGCTCTATTATATAGTGCACCAATTCAATACAATATATAAAGAAAAAAGAAGAAAAAAGATAAAGAAAAGTCCAAATATCAAAGGAGATTCCCAACACCACAGAATGTTGAAACTTCAGATGCACATCTTCCTAATTCTTCCACCCTAAACTCCACCATGTGTGCTTATAAAATGCACACTCACCACAAGCATTGCCCCCGATTAAGGAAGGCCAAGAAATGCTTATTTCCAATATATTTTCAACCAGAGTGGGTCTAATAACCTTCCTTCACTTTTCAACAGCAATTCCCACTTCCTCCATACTCAGCCACAAACCGAGAAACATGCCAGATATAATTAAATCTGTGTTCAGTACTTGTTAATTGAAACTTTTGCCAGAAAAGTACAGTTCATTCACATGTAATGCCATTAGACCGGCACCAGTGTTTTTTTAGATGTTCACTCCTCTGCTCTGCTTGCATGCATTACAATCACCAGATATGGGAACCGAATGTGACATCTCGTATTACCCAGAAATGACGGCAACATGCGCTTCAACGCATTTTCAGGAAGTCAGTTGCCGCCATTTTACCGGAACTTATATGGTGCCAATTGATATCTGATTGGTGGGCTTTGGCATCATGCTACAATTACCATTCATATTTATAGATAATTCCTTCTTCAACCGTTTCAGCCCCGGAAGATTTTACCCCCTTCCTGACCAGAGCACTTTTTGTGATTCGGCACTGCGTCGCTTTAACTGACAATTGTGCAGTCATGCGACGTTGTACCCAAACAAAATTGACGTCCTTTTTTTGCCACAAATAGAGCTTTCTTTTGGTGGTATTTGATCACCTCTGTGGTTTTTATTTTTTGCGCTATAAACAAAAAAAAGAGCGACAATTTCAAAAAAAAAAAGGCAATATTTTTTACTTTTTGCTATAATAAATATCCCCCAAAAATATATACATAAAAAAATATTTTTTTCCTCAGTTTAGGCCAATATGTATTCTTCTAAATATTTTTGGGAAAAAAAATTGCAATAAGCGTATATTGATTGGTTTGCGCAAAAGTTATAGCGTCTACAAAATAGGGGATAGTTTTATGGTATTTTTATTAATAATTTTTTTTTTACTAGTAATGGCAGCGAACTGCGATTTTTATTGGGACTGTGACATTATGGCGGACACGTCAGACAATTTTGACACATTTTTTGGGACCATTGACATTTATACAGCGATCGGTGCTATAAAAATGCATTGATTACTGCAAAAATGTCAATGGCAGGGAAGGGGTTAACACTAGGGGGCGATCAAGGGGTTAATTGTGTTCCCTAGTGTGTGTTCAAACTGAAGGGGGGAGGGGACTGTGTAGGGGAGATGACAGATCGCTGTTCATACTCTGTATGTGTTTGCACACACAAATCCCGGTTCTCGGTGTGCCCCGAGCGATCATGACCGCGGGGCACTCGCATCGGCTGCATGGGCAAGCAGGGGGCATGCGCCGCTGGAGGCGCCCCTAGTGGCCAAAAAAGAAAGCGACGTAAGATAACGGCAATTCGCGCAGCCGAGCCATGTTGCCGCAGTACAACTGCGGCGGCTGGTCGGCAAGCGGTTAAAAAACAAATTTCATAAACCAATATTAAAATAAAAAGGTTATAAATACCCCTTTTGCATCAATCCAATAATTTTACATTTTGAATACAATCATTTTAAAACCTCATGTTTTATTCTCTGCTCAGGCACTTCCACTCTGGTTTAGATCAAAGCATTCTAGAATCCCATTAAAACACATTTATGTTTTTGGTTGTAACATGACAAAATGTGGAAAACTTCAAGGGGTATGAATAATTTTTCAAGGCACTGTATTGTGTGATCCCAAATAAAATGTGGTCTTGACAGACATACAGTACAGATACTGTATGTATGCAGATCAAAGTCGAAAAACTCTACTCGTATATGCAAATACTCAGACATTATTTTTTTAAGCAGCAAAATTATAGTTAGAAAAGCAAGTCAATATACAAATTGTTTAAAGCAAAATACTGGTGCCAAACCATAATCTCTCCTTGATAGTTAAAAATATAAAAATTTGAGTGTGTAATGGAGTTAAGCCGAATTCTTGTGTATTAAACCAACAGCCAAGTCGGTTTGGTTTGTTAACACTAAGACAGTTTAGTCTTTTATGAAAGGTCTGCTTTGCCAGCTAAAACAAAAGTGGAAATCCTGTTTTATTCCTGCCACCGTTTTTCAACATTAAATCAAGTGCTACTAAAAGAAGACAGAAAATAATAGTTGTTGTAAAGAGCATAGCAGGGTTCTCAAAACTCACTTTTTTTTTGTTTGTTTCTAAAACCTAAAGTGCAAGGCCACTTTTGTTAATAATAGATCACACGTGTGTAAGCCAGGTACCTGCAATATATTGCAAGTATTTTGGTAAACTTTATTGTGCAGTCTTGTCTGCTGCTGTCTGTGTTGACTTTCTGCTTCCCACAGTTAAAGTAGAACTATAGGCAAAACTTTTTTTTTTTCATTTTGGGTAGAGTAATGCCACATACACACGACCGGTTTTGTTGTTGGAATAAACTCCGAAGGTTCCTCTGGCGGAATTCCGACAGAATTCCATTCAAACAGTCTTGCCTACACACGGTCAACCCAAAGTCCGACCAAAGTCTGACTGTCCAGAACACGGTGACGTACAGCACGTGCGATGGGACTAGAAAAATTAAGTTCAATAGCCAGTAGCCAATAGCTTCCATCTCGTACTTGCTTCAGAGCATGCGTCGTTTTTGGTCCGTCGCAACAGCATACAGACGAGCGGTTTTCCTGATAGGAATTGGTTTCGTGGAAAAATTTAGAACATGTTCTATTTCTAGGTCCGTCAGAATTTTCGAAGAAAAAAGTCCGATGAGGCACACACACGATCGGAATAGATGATGAAAAGCTTTCATCTGACTTTTCCCAGATCTGTCCCATTGGGCAGATTTAGCATCACTTCCTGTCCCATAACTAAAACAAGAAGTGAGAGGAGATCCCTGTAGGAATCCCTTGGGGACCCCCAGGACACATGAACTAGTGTCCCCATTGGAAGATACAACTCTATTACTTTCTGGGGACACCAAAGTTTAGGATTTTATTTTACTTTCACTTTCAATAATAAGGATAAACAAGACAAATATAGAGGGTGAATCTCCCTAACAGGGGCAAAAACATGGCTGCAGCACTGATTAGTGTATGTTAACAGCAGAGTCCTCGCTGTCAGAATACAATAACATAGCGGGAGACTTCCCCCATACATTTTGCCTGTGTATAAATGGATTATGGAAACTAGTAAGTTGGACTTTGAGGGCACATGAGTAGTTAGACTATAAAGAGTAAAAATAATTTTATTTTATTAAATTTAGATTACAAATTTAAAGATAAATATTATAGCTATTACAATGTACAAATGAGAGTATTGTATATTTGATAAATCCTACTCTACATGCAATTTAAACCCTACTAATTGTACATATAATCCAACATTCAAATAATGAGAAATAGAGAACAACTTCCCAAATTCAAGTTCCAATTTATGAATGTAGGAAAGAGAGTTGTGGGTTAAATTGCAGATCCAGGTAGGTCATTCTCTTATTCACTATACATGTTGCGCGTTTAAATAACGCTTCTTCAGGAGCTAGAGATAATTCTGCTGAATACATGTAGAAAATATAGCAATGAGTACATATACACTATAAACAAAAGATGTTTTAAAATATGAGCTATGCATTAGATAGAAAGTAAAATATGTCCCAACCAATTATAATGATCGCATGGAAAAACCCCATAAAGGAAAATGGTCACCTGGGGGCTGACGGTACAGCCTGGTAACTGGGGAGGCTATTATCCAGTATGTACAGTACATATATACATGTGTATAAAGATGTCAGTTCAAGTATCCTGCTATATCTTAAAATAGATTAATAAAGCCTCCCAATCCCCTATAAAGAGTATTAAAGGTGACCAGATACTCCAGAGAAGATAATAAAGCTTCACTCATTGGATCAAGTATATAATATTTTAGGAGGAGGCATAACGGGTCTGTTAATAAATGCAGGCAGTTAAAAAGAAATCAATAATAACCAAAGAGGAAAAATATATAGATTTATGGATACACATGGGTGTATGTGTATACATACACAGCTTACCCCACATGGTTAGACATAATACGAAGGATGCAGATATAATATTGCGATTGATAAGATGAGTAGTCGCTGGATTGTATTTAAAAGATTAGTGATATATGCAGAGCGTTGCGGGAGCACCTAAATGACCTCAGTTCCCAAAATGCAGGTAGGCGCTAGTAGGAAGCCTTTTAAGTAGCAGTGGCTTATAAAGGCCAGTATTTCTAATGTAAAAGACATAAAAATATAATATAGTATTTTTTGTGTTAGCATGCCTGCATTGGTTTCAGCATATAAAGAAGTACCATCTATAGTAGGCTATAAAAGTGGCTTACCTAAAGTTTATTGGGAAAACTGGAGGATGTGGTGTAGCTTCCCTTAATGGAACAGCGTCCGCTGACCATATGGGGCAGCTGTGCATCTTTAAATAGTGTCCCTCACCGGAAGAGCTGACAGCCCGAATGGGCTTGGCGCTTCTCGGTCCGACTACTGGCTGCTGCGCATGCGCCAAGGACGCCGACAACGCAGCAGTGGCCGTCCAACGCGAGCGCAGCAGGGCAGGGATAAGGAAACCCATCAACTACTGTGCACACGCCGGGCAGAGGCACTAGGAGTCCTTGGGATATTAAATATGAGACATTCAAAGAAATGGTCTATAGGACTGGGTCTCATTGAGTCCTGGCGCTCTGGTAGCGTTCAGGCGCTCGATCCATAAAGCTTCCTTTTGTAATATAAATCTATCCCACTTACCCCCTCTGGGGTTCTTAGGGATGAAGGCCAGAACAGTGAAAGAGACACAGGAGGTATCAAAGCGGTGGTACAAATCTGGCCGTCATCCCTAAGAACCCCAGAGGGGGTGAGTTTAATATTTAATATCCCATGGACTCCTATCAGTATACATACTGAAAACATTATAATGCCCAGTTCAAAGTCAACCAGATTGGATAAAGATATTTTTCCTAGTCTTTGATATTTAAAGATGATTGTTATAATCTATAAATTTACTATCAGTGTAATGAAGTCATAAATTTGGATACCAATATCTTTGTTAAATATTATGTAATTTTTAAAGTATAGTTATACTATAACTCTTTATACTATGTATTTTTGCAAATTGCCTTACTATGTAAAAAAAAACCCTTTTTATCTTCCCTATTTGTGATCCCATGGTGCATCTCCCTGGTTGTGGTCGCCTGGCTGGCTTTATGGACCTTGCCCGGTAAACTCGACTACACAGCACGGCACATCTGGTCCTCTCCTCCGACCGGATGTGCGGCAATTGACGGGGACACGGGGACCCTCCGGGTTCCCTGCCCAGTCCCCGCCTCTGTTGCTGTAGCATTGGCCAAGCGTCGCTGCGCTAGTGCCTCTGCCCGGCGTGTGCGCAGTAGTTGATGGGTTTCCTTATCCCTGCCCTGCTGCGCTCGCGTTGGACGGCCACTGCTGTGTTGTCGGCGTCCTCGGCGCATGCGCAGCAGCCAGTAGTCGGACCGGGAAGCGACGAGCCCATTCGGGCTGTTGGCGCTTCCGGTGGGGGACGCTATTTAAAGATGCACAGCTGCCCCATATGGTCAGCGGACGCTGTTCCATTAAGGGAAGCTACACCACATCCTCCAGTTTTCCCAATAAACTTTAGGTAAGCCACTTTTATAGCCTACTATAGATGGTACTTCTTTATATGCTGAAACCAATGCAGGCATGCTAACACAAAAATACTATATTATATTTTTATGTCTTTTACATTAGAAATACTGGCCTTTATAAGCCACTGCTACTTAAAAGGCTTCCTACTGGCACCTACCTGCATTTTGGGAACTGAGGTCATTTTGGTGCTCCCGCAACGCTCTGCATATATCACTAATCTTTTAAATACAATCCAGCGACTACTCATCTTATCAATCGCAATATTATATCTGCATCCTTCGTATTATGTCTGACCATTTGGGGTAAGCTGTGTATGTATACATATACTCCCATGTGTATCCATATATCTATATATTTTTCCTCTTTGGTTATTATTGATTTCTTTTTAACTGCCTGCATTTATTAACAGACCCGTTATGCCTCCTCCTAAAATATTATATACTTGATCCAATGAGTGAAGCTTTATTATCTTCTCTGGAGTATCTGGTCACCTTTAATACTCTTTATAGGGGATTGGGAGGCTTTATTAATCTATTTTAACATATAGCAGGATACTTGAACTGACATCTTTATACACATGTATATATGTACTGTACATACTGGATAATAGCCTCCCCAGTTACCAGGCTGTACCGTCAGCCCCCAGGTGACCATTTTCCTTTATGGGGTTTTTCCATGCGGTCATTATAATTGGTTGGGACATATTTTACTTTCTATCTAATGCATAGCTCATATTTTAAAACATCTTTTGTTTATAGTGTATATGTACTCATTGCTATATTTTCTACATGTATTCAGCAGAATTATCTCTAGGTCCTGAAGAAGAGTTATTTAAACGCGCAACATGTATAGTGAATAAGAGAATGACCTACCTGGATCTGCAATTTAACCCACAACTCTCTTTCCTACATTCATAAATTGGAACTTGAATTTGGGAAGTTGTTCTCTATTTCTCACTATTTGAATGTTGGATTATATGTACAATTAGTAGTTTAAATTGCATGTAGGGTAGGATTTATCAAATATACAATACTCTCATTTGTACATTGTAATAGCTATAATATTTATCTTTAACTTTGTAATCTAAATTTAATAAAATAAAATTATTTTTACTCTTTATAGTCTAACTACTCGTGTGCCCTCAAAGTCCAACTTACTAGTTTCCATAATCCATTTATACAATATAGGGACGTTGGCACACCATTTTTATCAAAGTACCTACAGTGTCACCCTGTTCTCAGGTATATACCCATTTGGGATCCTTTGAAATAATTTTTGCCTGTGTGGATGGAGGAATCTATTCAGTTTTTTCCATCAGCCTACTGGCAGATAATAGAAAAAACAAAAAAAAGGAGTCATCTATAGTTAGCTTTAGAGCTAGAACTCTCCAATTAGCAGGGAGCATGAGCTTTGCTGATGGGAGAGATATATGGCCTATTGTTACGTATGTAAGCAAACTGGCATGTACAGTAGAAAAACAAAATGCTAGGAGGTGTAGGGACCATGCCTTAAAGTGTTACTAAACCCAGGACCCTGCATTCAGGATATCTGGTCTCCAACAGTACACAGAACATGGAAAAGCAATTATTTTAGTAAATATAAACTGTTAAACACCTTTTCTCATCAGCAGTATAGGCAGTCTTGTGACTTTTTTTAACAGTGTCTGGTTAAAGCTTGTAGGAGGAGTTTTCCTTTTACTCTGACTGTCCTATGAGGCTGCAGGACCCCTGACTCTGTGTCTGGACAGTGCTGATTGACCCTGTACCGATCACATGCACCCTCCCAGGGAATAAAAAAAAAAAAAAAAAAAACAACTCTC
The DNA here is from genome assembly GCF_042186555.1 of Aquarana catesbeiana. NCBI lineage: Eukaryota > Metazoa > Chordata > Amphibia > Anura > Ranidae > Aquarana > Aquarana catesbeiana. The sequence goes on along the minus strand of NC_133333.1, from coordinate 195,851,978 downwards.
TAGCAATACACACCAAACTGAGTATATGCAGAGTGACTTCAAAGGCTCTGTCTTATAAGGAGATAGATAGGGGACAATGGAGGAAGGGGAGGTTCAGAGAAGACAGGTTCAAAGAGCCTTTTTACACAATGCGGAGGATTAACCCCTTAGGTTCCGCAATGATTATAACAAGCATGCTTGTCTGCATATACAGATTAATTTTACTGTTGTGGGTTTAGTAACACTTTTAGTGTTTGTTGTCCTTATTTTAAATGTAAGGTTATTTTTTGCTAGGCTGTAGCCAGCCTAAGCTCGTTAACACATTTTTCATCTCTGTAGGTTTCTCCTAAGTTCAGGACATTGATTATTTGTGTACAGCTGTTAGTGTAAGAGCTAACAATGTATGCTTTATGAATATGTATCTGCCTGAACCAATCACTGGCGTTGTTTGTCCAGTGATTTAAAGTTTGGTTCCAACTTCTAGATGGATCTTCCCTCCCAATCTATTTTCTTAGGCTTTGTCTCAACCGGAGAGCTTGATGGAATTCAACTGCCCTGCTGAGAGGGAACATCTTAGGACTTCACAGGTGAAGGCTTCTGTACTGACAAGGTGTCCTGGGTAGAAGGTACCATGACACTCACATCGAGTTAAAGGACTAAAATGAAAGATCCAAACTGGCCTTTAACAACAAACATTGACTGCTCTCCTAGGGTTATTGATCTGCTTGCTTGCTCTTAAAGGGACAACTACATTACATACTATTAAAGAACAGAGCTATTTCCCTTTTTTGGGGAATCCAGTGCCCTAATTCTAGTTCCAGAGTTGGAGCATAATCATCAACAAAAAACTAACATGACTGGTGCCCAACATTTTTTATTTTTTTACCCCAGAATAAGTCAAGGATGCAACCCCAAGAAATGAAATGCTAGCCTGTCTCAGTATCTAGGGGGTCATCCTCAACCAACCACCCATAGAGGATGAGTGCTACAGAGGCAAAGGTTATAGGTGTCCTGTTTAACCATTTTATCAAGCTGTTATCATTTTCCTGTTCTAGTCTAGTAAGCCTACCAGAGGTTCAAACAGCAGCAAAAAACTCCAAATACTCCAAGCAACTGCAAGACCACTATGAGAATGGCTTTCCCATCAGGGCAGACGGTAGATATAAGACCTAGTTGGCAGCACTTAGGAGGTGGGTGCAACTAATTAAAGAAAAAAAGAACAATTGTTCTTTAAGGTAGCCTAGTCTATTTAAGTGGCCTGTCAATGTAACACAACCCCCCCTTCAAAAAAATTTACCTATACCATTTTTGCCAACATAGCACACCAAAATTCATATACAGTACCCATTACTGCAAGACACAATTGTAAATGTGACGTAATGAAAATGGCACATGAAAGAGAACCCTGAGCACTATAGTTAACCAGTTCCTGACTGCGCTATAGCCAAATGACTGCTATAGCGCAGTCACACATTGCCAGGAGGGCCTCATATGACATCCTCCCATGATTGCACTCCTTAGGCACAGCTGATCACAAAACAGGATAAAGAGCCAATCACAGCGTCTCTCTATCGAAAAGCCAGTGGCGTGCAAAACACACCTCAAAAACTTCCACCCAGTGCCAAAAAAAAGTGCCCACACATAGAGAGTGAAACACAAAAACGTGCAAAGGGTGTACAGAGTCCTCCACCTCTTTACCACGTAATCAGCTGTGTCCACTCACAGCTGATCATGATGTCAACACAAGTCAGTTATCTGCATTCCTTTCCTCACGCTGACAGCACGAGGAGAGCCGGCTTGTGGTAAAGGGACATGTACACTGTGTCCTGATTATCAGTGCAGTCCCAAAAGTGCCCTCCAGTGGCACCAATAAGTGCCAGTGCCACATATCATTGCCACCTATCAGTGCTGCCTATCATTGACGCCTATCAGTGCCACCTATCAGTACCCTTCAGTGTTGCCAATCAGTGTCCATCAGTGCCACCTAATTTTGCCCATCAGTGCCGTCTATCAGTGCCGCCTCATCAGTGCCTCCTCATCAGTGCCCACCAGTGTCGCCTCATCAATGCCCATCAGCGCCCATCTGTGCTGACTATCAGTGCCCCTCAGTGCAGCCTCATCGGCGCCCATCAGTGAAGGAGAAAAATTACCTGTTTGCAAAAATGTTTATTAAAATATGAAAAACGCTTTTTTTTTTCCGTTTATTTAGAGAGAAATAAAAACCCAGTGGTGATAAAATACCACCAAAAGAAACTTCTATTTGTGTGAAAAAATTATAAATATTTAATATGGGTACAGTGTTGCATGACCGCTCAATTGTCATTCAAAGTGTGACAGTGCTGAAAGCTGAAAATTGGCCTGAGCAGGAAGGAAGTAAAAGTGCTCCGTAGGCAAGTGGTTAAATCTTTGGCATGAAATATCATGATAGACAGCTATTATTTTGGTGGCATTAATAAAATCATACAATATATTTGATCGGTCACTCTTTATTTATTTGAATATATGTGGAGGCAAACACATTTGCTGATCATTATCGCTTATCAATGCAAACCTTGTGTACGGACATGTAAACTGAGCATGCTCCACCGTGACCTGCAAGCTTAAATGTACACGATTTAACGTCAGCACATATTATATGTATGCGAGTGCATGCATGCATACATTTAAATATAGACATATAAAATGTTCCAGTCCCTTTTCAACCAAACACCTGGTTCTACTCTTTGTGGATTAAATTTGCATCTGAATGCAGTTATGAACCTCGCAGATGCAGACAATAAACACCCCGTATGTGTCTTGGGGATACACAAACAGCTTTTCCTTTTGTTCCCTCCACCACCAGCCTGCCCATTGTTATTCACCAGGCCTCTGCAGCTTTCCTGTTGCCATGGCAACTCTCCAGCATCCTCCCATCAGCGAGAAGCAAGGGTTTAGCTATAAGCTCACTGCATCATGAAAGCAGCAGGGGTTGCCGAGACATGCGAGCGTCTTCATTATAAGGTCTCCTGATTTTAACGGCACATTTTTAATTGTTGGTTTACTGCAGCTAAGATATTTTAACTGCGTTGCTGGTAAGACCGACGAACAATGGTAGACTACGCATGTTAAGGAGATAATGTTAGCTTCCATAACCCAAGTACAAGGAAACATTTCTTTAGAGAAAATGACATGAACTTAATTTGATGGTACCATAAGCTTGGGAACAGATGTCGTTTTTTACTAGGGATCTCTCCAGCAATGACGTAGAAGCATGTGCAAAGCAATGTATGTATGCATGTATTAAAAAGAGAATGTCATGGATGTTGCCTTCCTGTTTATTTGTGTCCCACCTTTGTATTAACAAAGATGGCTCTTCCCTTTCACGTCTCTTGAAATAACCGTTTTTGCTTGCAGTACCATCTGTGAGTGCAGTCTGGTTATTGAGACCATAAAATCCACTGGCTTCCGGAGAGCTTCACTGGTCAGACTCCAGTAACAAAGGCAATACAAACAACAATGTAACAGGGTTCCAGATAATATTGCCATTATTTGCTAGAGGGCTACACAAGTGACTCGGGACTGTATTTCCACTTTTCTTGACCATTGCCTTTAACCCCTTCATGATGGAGGTTAAAAAAACACCCAAATTCAGTTTTTCAACTTTTAGTAAGCTTCACATATCAAACTTGTGTATCCAGGTAAATTACACCTTGTTTTTTTAACCACTTCCATACCGGGCTAATCTGGCACTCCTCTCCTACATGTAAAAATCATAATTTTTTTGCTAGAAAATTACTCAGAACCCCCAAACATTAAATATATATATATTTTTTTAGCAGACACCCTAGGGAATAAAACGGCGGTCGTTGCAACTTTTTATCTTGCACGGTATTTGTGCAACAATTTTTCATGTTTCATGATTTAAAAAATAACCAAACAGTAAAGTTAGCCCAATTTTTTTGTATAATATGAAAGATGATGTTATGCCGAGTAAATAGATACCCAAAATGACGCCAAACTTCGGTACTTACGAATCTCCATAGGCAACACGTTTTTTTTACAGGTTACATGTTTAGAGTTACAGAGGAGGTCTAGTGCTAGAATTGTTGCTCATGCTCTAACGCACGCGGCGATACCTCACATGTGTGGTTTGAACAGTGTTTACATATGTGGGCGGGACTTACATATGCGTTCCCTTCTGAGCGTGAGCTAACGGGGACAGGGGCATTTTAAATTATTATTATTATTTTTTATTTTTTTTACTTTATTTTATTTTTTTTACACTTTCTTTTACTTTTTTTCTTTTTCATCACTTTTATTCCTATTACAAGGAATGTAAACATCCCTTTTTTTAAATTTATATATTAATTTTTTATTAAATTTGACATATCCATTAAAACCACCTTCATAACATATTTATATATAGTCCACACATCTTTATCCATTTCCCAATCCCCCCCCAAAAAAAAAAAAAAAAAAAAAAAAAAGGGAAACTCTCCCTTCTCCCCCCCTCCTCCCTCCTCCAAATACCTTATAGTAAATGTGTTCCCAATTCACCCAAACTAAGAAAGAAAAAAAAATTTAAGAGGCTTCTATGAGCCATGTCCATATTACTCTTAACACCCAAAAAAGAAAAAAACAAACAAATACAAAAATCCCTTGTAATAGGAATCGTTTGTGACAGGTCATCTTTATGGAGAGATGAGGGGTCAATAAGGCCTCACATCTCTCCTCCAGGCTGGAAAGCATGAGATCGGAAAAAAAATCCACAATCTCATACTTACCAGCTGCAATTGCAGCTTTGTTTACATCCGAGGCCCGGACGTGACATCATAACGTCGCACCCGGGCCTCCGACGGTCATAGAGATGACTGGTGACCATCTGGTCACCGGAGATCTCTATGGTCGTCATCCGGCGGCGGTGGATTCTTTCTACGGGTTGCCGATAGCACAGGAGAGCCCGGAGAAGCACCGGATGGTGGCGGGAGGGGGGATGTGCCCTCTCGTTGCCTGTAAGAGCGATCAATCAGAGGAACTGCCACGATGATCGTTCTTATGGTGCACAGAATCGCCGGCTGAAAACAATATCTGAATGATGCCTGTAGCTGCAGGCATCATTCAGATATTCCCACTGAAAGTCAAAGACATCATATGATGTCTTTGGGTGTCAAGTGGTTAAACTGGGTGTTCTATCGAATACTGCCTCCCATCAGATAGTGCCTCCGACGGTCTGTGCATGCGCAGTACGCAACGTTATGCCAGCTGATATGTTGATCAGCAGAAGTGACATCAACACTGTGCATGCGCAGATCGTCAGAGGCATTATCTGACGATCTGCAAAGCGCCGAGTGAGAATGTAATTGTGAGATTCTGCCTTGCTGTTGCAGGGTGGGTTCAGTGTGCTGCATGGAAGGTTTTGGCCGTGTTGAAGGGTGGGTAAAACCCACCCTTCAACACACTGAACACGCCCTGCAACAACGAGGCAGAATCTGACAAGTCTGACAACATTCTCACTCAGCCCTTTGCAGCTCGTCGGATGATTCCCCGGAGGTCTGCACATGCGCAGTGTTGACATCACGGCAGCTGATCAACATATCAGCTGGAGTGATGTTGAGTACTGCGCATGCACAGACCATCGGAGGCATTATCCAACGGGAGGCACTGTTCAAAAGAACACTGGGCCTTCATTTGGTGGTAAATGTTAATGAGTATCTCCTGACCTATTTATTTTTATCAAAGGAAAACTGGTCCAAAAGAGAAAAAATAATTATTTTTCTTTCTATATTTCTTGTCATTTCTACAACCCACCATAAAAAAAAAACCCTAATAAATTCTACTATGTGAGGTGATTGTAGCCGTATTAGTGCAATTGTGACAGAGAACTTTTTTTATTTATTCTACTATGTGATACCACATACTGTACACTATGGATATACTTTTAGTTGTTTGTACCTGTAGTAAGGCCAAGAAACAATAGCGCACATTTTGATTTTTTAATCCTATTTAAAACACACTGGGGTTTATTTACTAAAGCTAGAGAGGGCAAAATTAGTCACAACTCTGCAGAGAAACCAATCAGCCTCCAGGTTTTATTGCTAAAGCTTAATTAAACAAACTGAGGTTAGAAGCTGATTGGTTTCTCTGCAGAATTGTGACTAATTTTGCCCTCTCTGGCTTTAGAAAATAAACCCCACTGAGACTAACGCAGGCCATACATTTCGAATAAATTTTCTTTCAAAAATCAGAAATTTTGTGTGTTTTGTGATCCGATGGTGCCACCATTGATTTCCAAATTCGACCAAACAAGCCTTCAATTTCAGCTCATGTTCCTACAGAAAATAATTTTTATGGCTGAGAATCTTCTTTTCTTTACGGGAATTTTCTTTTCTTTCTGGGAATTTTCTTTTCTTTCTGGGAATTTTCTATTCTTGTGCTCATGCGCATTTCTTTTTCGATTATATTTCTCACACGATTCTCCCCTTATTGATCAAAAAAATTGTTGTTTTTTTTTTTACATTTCCAACATGCCCGATCACTCAAATTTGATGACGGCACAAAAATCGGCCGTTGCTGTGGTCCACTAATGGTGCAAAATTTGAACAAAAATTCTTTGAAAAGATGTTCGAAAGAAAATTCTTTCGGAATTTGAACCATGTATGGCTGGCCTAAGTAAAAGTATTTTTTAGGAATCCTACCTAAAACATAACCAACGCGAACATTTGACCCTGATCATGACCTTTGACACTAACCTAGATCTTAGATTTATTTTTTTTTTTACACATTTTTTTTGTTTGTTTACATTCTTCTTCTCTAACTTGGATGTATCAATGTATCTTTTTTTTCTATTTGGAGAAAGAGAGTACAAGGGCATGTTTTAGAGACTGATCACTGTAATATCCAGTTGCAGGCTATCACAGCAATTATGTGATAAAGAGACAATCCTCCCAGATCCCAGTCATTAGTACAAGAGCTGGAGTTGTAAGTAAAGCCTCAGGAGGAGCCACTGTACTAACTATCCAATGTTAGTACAGTGATCTTCCCTGCTGTGCTCTTGTGTTCAGACAGGGGGAATGGCCGGCTTCTGTCAGACCAACTTAAGTACACACGGGCCAAATGTAGAACGATTTCTATTGAACCGGCCGATGCCGCCCAACATTCGTGCCAGTATGTACTAGGCTTTACAACTCGGTTTCTGTGCTGGGAGCACACTATGAGGCACTCTTTCAGCACAAACTCTGGAAGAAGGCCTACCCCATGGTGCCGCATACTGTACATTTGTTATGTTGGTGAGAACAAGTTAAAAAATATCATTTACTTTCTCCAAAGGACTGAAGATTATATTGTTTGAATGACAGGTCCATTCATAGTTTTATAACATTCCTCCATTTAACCACTTCAGCCCCGGAAGGATTTACTCCCTTAATGACCAGGCCATTTTTTGCGATACGGCACTGCGTCGCTTAAACTGACAATTGCGCGGTCGTGCGACACTGTACCCAAACAAAATCGACTTCCTTTTTTCCCCCACAAATAGAGTTTTCTTTTGGTGGTATTTATGCGTTTTTGTTTTTTTTTGCGCTATAAACAAAAAGACCTACAATTTAAAAAAAAAAACAATATTCTTTACTTTTTGCTATAATAAATATCCAAAAAAGAAATAAAAAAAAAACAAATTTCTTCATCAGTTTAGGCCTATATGTATTCTTCTACATATATTTGGCAAAAAAAATTGCAATAAGCATATATTTTTACTAGTAATGGTGGAGATCAGCGATTTTTAGCAGGACTGCGACATTGCGGAGGAGTTTTGGGACCAGTGACAATATTACAGTGATCAGAGCTAAAAATATCCACTGATCACTGTATAAATTATATTGGCAGGGAAGGGGTTAACACTAGGGGGTGATCAAGGGGTTAAGTGTTCCCTAGGGAGTGTTTCTAACTGTGGGGGGGAGTGGACTGACTGGAGGAGAGAGATCGCTGTTCCTGATCACTAGGAACAGATGATTTCTCTCTACTACCCTAACAGAACAGGGATCTGTTTGTTTACATTGACAGATTCCCGTTCTGGCTCTCTGTGGAGCGATCGCGGGTGGCTGGCGGACATCACAGCCGCCGGCCACACGCGCGCCTGCTATAGCCTTTAGAGGGACCGCCATACCGGTACGGTGTTAAGCGCAGCCGAGCCAACCTGCCGCTGTATAACTGCGGAAGCTGATCGGCAAGCGGCTAAAGATTATTTATACCCAGAAACAAAACTACAACACATAACAAAACTATAACATATTGCAGCTCACCAGTCCTTGGATGAGGAGCCTGCATTAGTTTTATTTTTATTCAGTTTTTTTTTTTCAGGCATGTTTCCTTTCGATTTAACTTTCAATAGATAACATTTTTTGCTCTTGGGTTTAGTTATACTTTAAATATCATTGAACAGCATAGATATTTTTCATTGCTATAGTACCTAAAATTAGTGTCTACAAGACATCATGTGATACTTATTTATCTTAAACTCTTCAATATGTATGCAGGGGATCACATTACTATTAGGTTGTATGCCTATAGGCAGCTAATATATTTTATGTTAGATCTCCTCTAAGCAGACAATTATTGAAAAAACACTCATCAATCATCAGACCTCACCATCTAATGGGCCTAAAGGGACGCAGAGCAGCACACAAAACATTTATTCCATGTATTATTAATTCTTTGACTAACAATCAGTATACTGTATTAGCTGCAGAAAATAGAATTTGTGTGCATAAGATGGCCTGACCCAACAGCAGGCATATAAAGGAATCTGTCATATCATTAAGATGTACAGTAATTTAGCCTGATTCGGTTCTTTATAAACAAGCATTAGCACTTTTAAAGTGACTCTGTCACCTAGACTTGTCTGCATTTATCTGCAGCAGCCGTCATTGCTCTCTTTAAACCTAAATGCTGCATTGTCCTGAATAGACGAAGGGTAATGGGAGGGTTTGGCCAAACTCCATCACTGGCAGCAAAAGCCAGAGCTATGCTTGATCAGAATTGCCCAGCATTTGAAGTAGAGGGAGCAATGACTGCTGGAAGTTTCCACACTCCATACCTGTTAATAGTAGCAAATAGAATGGCAGGGGCATTCAACAAGCTCTCAGAGGACCTCTCAACACAAAAGCCCAGAAGCATATTGATTAGGCTGGCCATACATGGTGCACATTTCTTCCAGTGGTGGCTGGTGGGTTCTTCTTTTGGAGGGGCGGCAAAAAACACCCCCCCCCCGGCGGCGCGGCACTGAAACAGCTAGCCTCAGGGACCCTCAGCGGCACGGCCTTGCTAACAGCACCCCCCAACCCCCCCGCGGGCAGTCCGGCACTTACCCGTTTTCGTGGCGGGCTGTGGTGTCCTCTCCTTCTCTCCTGGTTCTGGTGTCCGCTCCTCAAGCTTCCCCTGCCATGTGTGCTGATGCTTTGGCCTATAGCAGCCGCTAGCGATAATTGCAAGAGAATCCGCCAGGCTGGTTGTACCCAAGTTGATCGATCAATCAACTGGGTACATTCAGCCTGCCCATTAACGGTTTGAATCTCGGGCAGTTCCCGCTGAACCATGTATGGCCGGCCTTAGGCCAGCCATACAAATTTAATCTCATAACTCTAATTCACCGTTCACGCTAAACAGTGTTAAGATACTAATCTACCCTGCAAGACATTGTATTGCTTAAATACCCAAAAAGTGATTGCCTCACAGGAGGCAGTCAATGTTAAAATTCTACCCAACTGCTTAGATTTTTAAATTGACTTTGCAGCATGTGGTGCTCATAGTGATTTGCAGATCTGGCCATAAAAAAATCAACACTTCAAGGAATGTAGTGCAATGATGTCACATGTAGGCAGGTGCCTAAAATACAGTTGTGCCTATGTTATCTGAAAATAAGGATATAAATATGAGTTTATTCAAATAAATATACATAAACATTTAAATAAATGTAATCATACAGTACATTTTGAATTTAAAAAAAGCTCAACCAAAACATGTTTCTCCATTTTTGGGTAAAAAGAGGAATAGAGTTCAATTCTCTCTCTTCTGAAGAAGGGTAAATAGAAGAATAAATGTTTTGTGGATGTGCTTCTTAAAAATGATCTGATGGTTGCTTCCCATTTTCTGAATTATATATAAATTAAAAAAACAAAAAAAAAAAACAAAGGAAGCTTCACTTTGCCTTGATCATTTGATGAACTGTGATAGCTTTCTAATGCTTGGACAGATCTTGAGAAAAGTGACACATGTAGTTGTGGAATGTCATGAACTATCTCAAGGGCGCAGCGGGCCCCATCAGAAAAAACAAATCAGCCAGCTGTACATAATCCAATCCCGCCATTTCTAAAGAAGTTGTTACTGATAATCGCCTAATCATTCCTCCTCACGCAAGAAGCATTGGCAGCTCAGTCCGGCCAGGACAAATTCTGGCCACTCAATACCAATATTACAGTTTTATTTACATCTATATTTTAGTAGTAATGAATCATCTATCTTTAATTCTAGCTTCAAATTTTTATTTTTTAGTTACTATCTAGTTCAGGATTCCATTGAAAGTAGGCAACATTCATCAAAGTATCTAAAGTACAAACTATCTGTATTTGGCAACCAGAACTTTCCTTCGCTACTGTCATTTCCTAAGGTGCTGCCCAAAATAATGCTTGCATGGCCAATCTTAAAGTGGAACTCCAGACAAGCAGCAGCACACAGCTTTAATTCCTATGTTAAATTGTTACTTACTTTGTACCTTTGTGCCCCCATCTCATGATTTATAACATTAGGCATGCCACACAGCCAGAAAATGCACCTTATTACTTTGTGGTTACGCTTTAATGCTTCCTGGATCACCTCCCCGCTCACTGATGATGCAGACTGATGTTGGTTGATTGATGTCTACTAAACCAACTGGAGGCAGAAAGGTGGCACAGGAAGCTGAACTGCCAAATCAGGAACTGTGTAACAGTCAGTCATCCCAGCACACAGGGACAATGCTGGCGATGTAAACTGAGCTGCACATATGCAGCTTAAAATTACATGCCACAGAGGCCTGAAAACAGGCAGGTAGGTGTATTTATTGAATTTTATTGCAGAAGAGATATTACATTTAGGAGCCTGCTGCTCCTACATTTTTTTTTTGTTTTTGTTTATGTTGCCCTTAGTTCTGCTTTGGGTTACATGTACTGGCCCTGTCTCTTTCCTACCCTCCCATGACTGGGCAGTGAAAGGAGAAGCAGCTCAACTCTCCCACTCTTCTTTTTCCTCCTATTACCACACACCTTGCATTGCATAACAACTGAATGGCTCCTTGTGCTGCTTCTCCCTCCCCCAGTCTGATCTCTGTTGTGTAGGGACTGAAAGAAGCTGATACAGACTCAATTGCAGGTGCCTAACTAACTTGCATTTGAAATAAATATACAGTATTTCACAATGTATTAATGATTACAGAGCTGAGATTTTTGTGTATTTTATAACCACGCATAATTCAGATTTACCCCCCCCCCCCCCCCCTTCACGACCAGGCCATTTTTTTTGCAATCTGGCACTGAGTTACTGACAATTGCACGGCCATGCAACACTGTACCCAAATAAAATGTATGTCCTTTTTTTCCCACAAATAGAGCTTTCTTTTGGTGGTATTTGATCACCACTTTTTATTTTTTGAGCTTTAAAAAAGACCAACAATCAAAAAAACAAAAAAAACAATATTTTTTACTTTCTGCTATAAAACATATATCCAAAAAAAAAGCTAATTTCTTCATCAATTCAGGTCAATATGTATTCTGCTACATATTTCTGGTAAAAAGTCCCAATAAGCGTATATTAATTGGTTTGCGCAAAAGTTATAGCGTCTACAAACTATAGGATATTTCTATTTATTTATTTATATTACTAGTAATGGTGGCGATCAGTGACTAATAGGGGGACTGCGATAATGTGGTGAACAGTCAGGACACTAACTGACCCTTTTTTGACACTTTTCGGGGACCAGTGACTACAGTGATCAGTGCTAAAAATATGCACTGTCACTGTACTAATGACACTGGCTAGGAAGAGCTTAAACAGCGGGGAATCAAAGGGTTAACTGTGTGCCTAGCCACAGTCTACGTTATACTGGTGGAAAGTGGTTAAAGGAGAAGTATGGCCAAATGGTTTTTGGCTGTACTTCTCCTATAGATCACAGAGGTGAAGTTTGTTCTGCACTCCTGTGACCCGCTGTCAGGCTGACATCACTCAGCCAGTCCAGGCTGGGGAGAGTTTCTGACTTTATAGTCACATCCATCCAGATGCCTTGACTGGCAGCTGACTTCACCTCTCGGCTGCATCGCTGGGAGATTGAGCCAGCCGCTCCCTTCCCTCCCCTTCCCTCCAGGGCCCGGTGCTCCAGTGAGTGACTGACAGCCACGGCTCTCTGCTCAGAAAGGAGGGGGGAGAACTGAGCGATCAGTGGTGTTTGATCACTCAGTTCTCAGTGCAGAGACGGTGGGGGACAGAGGCAGCAACGGAGCGATTCTGCATCCACCTAGGCAAGTATACATTTTTTGGAAACCCCAAACGTTTCTTTTAACCTGTCTATTCAGCTGTTTGTCTGGAGTTTCCCAGCATTCTGTAATAGTAAATCTATTCACTATCTCAGAGAAGATTTTTTACTATTATACAATTTCAACGCATACACTTTACTTTTATTTCCACTTATTGAAAATGCACAGTATATACAATTATTTTATCACAAAGGGTATGGATTGTTTTGAACAGTTCAATATATACATTGTTAGAAGGCAACAAGCTATTGTATTGCTAGATGCTGCTCATTTATACAAATAATCTTACATTTTAGCTTTAGGAACCACAAACCAAAATCCAATACAATGCATTTCCAAAACACGTTCACGTTAGTGTTTATTTTTACTAATTGGGTTTAGATGACAGAATAATTATGAAGCCTCTCTGACTTTCAACAAGAGTAGAGTGTTAAATAATGACACAAAATAATGGACTTTTCCTTTTATCCCAATGTGAAAACAACTGTTATGGCAAATAAGAATATAGTAAGACGAGTTTTTTTATTTTCTATCTTTCTTATGCTATCTCTAAAGCTCAATTCAAGAACGAAGACCTGGTCCAGGACCTGACCCAATGTGTGAATGGTCAATTGTTCAGCAGTACACTGATCTCCTATACCGAAAGCATATTTACTAACAGTCCTGCTGCTCCCCCTTGCCGTTAATAGGATTATAGGCCACAAATATGAAGATTTAAATACTTATAGTTGCTATGTTTAAACAAATGCAACGATCTTGCAAAGCGTGCCTGACAAACCTGGAACAAGTACGTAGCTATTGAAGTTAGAACGCTAAAGCTGGCCGTAGGCAGTTCGATTCTTTTTTCATTCAGCCAGCGGACTGAACAAAAAGGAAAACAGATTCCTCCATTTGCACAAATGAGGAGGATGGAGGAACTACCCCCCCTCCTCGTCGGACATTATATTCTGACAGTGGGACCCAGCATGTCCCTGCAACAGAGGTCAATCAAGCAATCAACTTTTGTTAATCAGGAATGGCCACACACCGAAATTTGGCTGATTCCTCCTGAACCAGATGAATTTTGATCAGTGCATGGCCAAGTCACAATATCAATAAAATGGCCAAGTCACAATAGCAATCCCATTGCCTGCAGAAACATGTCAGCAACAGGATCACTAATGAGAGCCCTTATCTGCCCCTATGGCATTGCCCCCTTGTTGCCGGTGCAGAATCTCCTTGTCAGCAAGCAACTAGTGATGGTGTGATACCGTAACTTCACGTGTTTATTTGGTGGAGAAGCAACACTGTAGGAGCAGGTGGGTATTTTCTCTGCTTGCTTTGCTATCCTGTTGCTGGCAGAAACTTACAAGTGATAGGATTGCTATTGTAACATGGGCCTAATGCTTGGTACACACAATGAGATTATCGGACGTATGATCATCTGGTTTTTTTTTGTTTTGTTTTTTTGCATGCTAGTCTTATATCGAAAATGAAGAGTTTACTAAAGTTCCAAAAATTCTCATACGACAGAATAAAAATTCAGAAGCAATGTAATGTGTTGTAGTATATTTGTATTGTATTTTTGAACAACTACTGTACTGATTAAACGGAAATCGTACGCTCTGATGTCATACAAAGATATTTCCGTGCTTGTCCCATCAGATCATTTTTCATACGATTTTCTGCTCGTGTGTACAGGTCATAAGCCTGCTAAAATCCTCCCCCTCCATTCCTCAATGCCTGAAACAATGCAATACAGACTCATCAGATCACAGGGCTGCCTAACTCTCCCAGATTTTAGGGCTGCATGGAATTATGGGAAGAAAATACAATGACAAATTTTAGGTAGTTTGTCCTTATACAAAAACATTGAACGATATTTGAACTAACGGACTAAATAATGCATTTTAAATATTTGCCTGAAGTTCCGTTTTATTGCAAGTCCTTTCATTTTATATTAATGACTTAACAAACCTTAATTTTATCATTCTGGAAGTGGAAAAAAAGCACTTTGCACACATCTACATTGATGTTCCAAAACTCTAGTTTCACTCTAATAAAATTTGAATTATCTCTCAGCAATGGTAGATGAGTTACATTATGTCAGTGTAATGTCCTTTCTCTTAGAGGACATTTCCTTGTAATAATTGTATCTACCTTCCATTATATAAGCCAATTAAGGTGGTGTGAAATAGGAAATCATACAGGACCTAGTTAATCTTTTTTTTTCTAGACTACACTTATGAGAATCAATGACTTATTACATACAGTAGTGAGATTCAGTATAATGTGATATAATTTGATCTATGGAACAGTACTAAAATTGAGATGGAGTATTATTTCACCCACTGATTTAAAGTTACACGGTGGTTCTATAAATAAATGATACAGTAAAGTGGCATCATATCATTACTGCTTTCTTTGACATCATCAGTTCATTGGACTCTCCTACATCACATAGAGTCAATAGATGCAGGAAGTAAACATATTACATTGCTGTGTATATATACATATATATATATATATATATATATATATATATATATATATATATATATATATATATATATATAAATATAGACCAATAATAAAATATTATATGAACCAATATTTTTTTTTCATAAATTTTGTGTTATTATGTAAATTGTGTGTGTTAAACCAGCACCTTACCCAAAAGGGGAAGTTCAACTTGTTTACACCCCCCCCCCACCTCCTCTTTAACAATTGGCACTTTTGGGAGGGGAGCGGGTACCTGGTTTTGACAGGTACATGCTCCTACTTCAGGTCCGATCACCATGGCCGAGTGGAGGTTCACACCCCCTTTCCCCCACAGCCTTCTGGGACACATCACAGGTCCAGAAGACTGCAAGACCATTCGCAAAGCGCAGCGTGGCTTGTGCATGTGCAATGGGAAGCCGGCTGTGAAGCTGCAAGGCTTCACTGCTAGTTTTCCTTAGTTAATATGCCGTCGCATTGACCCAAAGCCAATTTAAGAATTGGCTCAGGTGAGGACAGTGCTGGATCCCTGGACAGGTAAGTGTCCTTATATTAAAAGTCAGCAGTATTTGTAGCAGCTGACTTAATTTTTTGGGGGGTAAGACTGGAGCTCCTCTTTAAGTACCATACCCATAGAATATTGATTCACCATAACACCTTGTTTTTCTCCCTGTTAGGATCCAGATACTGTATATTGTTTTATTATTGGCAATTGTAATGTCCATAATATGTTTTATTAGTTCTAAACTCTAGGCCAGGGGTGTCAAACTCAATTTCATTGTGGGCCACATCACCTCTGTGATTGTCCCCAAAGGGCTGGTTGTATTTGTAAGACTATTTAAATTTACCCAGGGCTTTTTTTTCCCCAGAGAATAGGTACAGGGACTCAACCACATGCCCCATCGAACCGCATCGAATGATGGGTGTGTCCAAATTGCACTAACAGTGGGAGAATCTTAAAAGGGCAATAAATACCAGGAGCATATTATGTGTGGAGTTCAGGGATGTGATGCGTACAGAGCGCAGAGTTTAGAGGTGTGCTACGTACAGAGTGCAGAGTTCAGGGGTGTGCTATGTACAGAGCGCAGAGTTCACAGGTGCGCTATATGCAGAGTTCAGGGGTGTGCTACGTACAGAGCGCAGAGTTCACAGGTGTGCTATATACAGAGTGCAGAGTTCACAGGTGCACTGCGTACAGAGTGCAGAGTTCGCAGGTTCACTACGTACAGAGTGCAGAGTTCAGAGGTGCCTACTTATAGAGTGCAGAGTTCAGAGGTGCGCTACGTACAGAGGGTAAAGTTCAGAGGTGCGCTACTTACAGAGTGCAAAGTTCAGAGGTGCGCTACTTACAGAGTGCAGAGTTTAGAGGTCCGCTATGTACAAAGCGCAGAGTTCAGGGGTGCACTATGTACAGAGTGCAGAGTTCAGAGGTGTGCTACATACAGAGTGCAGAGTTCAGAGGTGTGCTACGTACAGAGTGCAGAGTTCAGGGGTGTGCTATGTACAGAGCGCAGAGTTCACAGGTGCGCTATATGCAGAGTTCAGGGGTGTGCTACGTACAGAGCGCAGAGTTCACAGGTGTGCTATATACAGAGTGCAGAGTTCACAGGTGCACTGTGTACAGAGTGCAGAGTTCACAGGTTCACTACGTACAGAGTGCAGAGTTCAGAGGTGCGCTGCTTATAGAGTGCAGAGTTCAGAGGTGCGCTACGTACAGAGTGCAAAGTTCAGAGGTGCGCTACTTACAGAGTGCAAAGTTCAGAGGTGCGCTACTTACAGAGTGCAGAGTTTAGAGGTCCGCTATGTACAAAGCGCAGAGTTCAGGGGTGCACTATGTACAGAGTGCAGAGTTCAGAGGTGTGCTACATACAGAGTGCAGAGTTCAGAGGTGTGCTACATACAGAGTGCAGAGTTCAGAGGTGTGCTACGTACAGAGTGCAGAGGTGTGCTACGTACAGAGTGCAGAGTTCAGAGGTGCGCTACGTACAGAGTTCAGAGGTGCGCTACTTATAGAGTGCAGAGTTCAGAGGTGCGCTACGTACAGAGTGCAAAGTTCAGAGGTGCGCTACTTACAGAGTGCAAAGTTCAGAGGTGCGCTACTTACAGAGTGCAGAGTTTAGAGGTCCGCTATGTACAAAGCGCAGAGTTCAGGGGTGCACTATGTACAGAGTGCAGAGTTCAGAGGTGTGCTACATACAGAGTGCAGAGTTCAGAGGTGTGCTACATACAGAGTGCAGAGTTCAGAGGTGTGCTACGTACAGAGTGCAGAGTTCAGAGGTGTGCTACGTACAGAGTGCAGAGTTCAGAGGTGCGCTACGTACAGAGTGCAGAGTTCAGAGGTGCACTACGTACAGAGTGCAAAGTTCACAGGTGCACTACGTACAGAGTGCAGGATTTAGGGATATGCTATGCATAGTGTGCAGGAATCAGCTCTCTTTCACAGGCTGTTCACATCTCATTTCCACCCCTCCCGCTGGGTGTAAAGGCCACATGAAATGGACCACGGGCCTTGTGTTTGACACATGTGCTCTAGGTAGATAAAAAAAACCACCAATTTAAATGTATCTAATATTAAAATATTTTGTTATATATGTTTTAATAAGTTAAAAAAAATCAGTTGTTCCTGCCAGAAATCTTGTAAGCTAATAAATTCCTGTGCCCTCTGCCTGTGCTGACTGTTATCATTTACATTATTCTCTGCAGACTACAGAACCACTCTTCTTTATGTTATAGACAATGGGAGAAGGGTGATTAAGTGTTGTAATCCTAGGCCAAGAAATGTGTTACTGGTAGTTAGTAAAAAAGTGGGAAAAAAACCCAAACAAAACAAAGCAGCCAACATATCTAAGGACTGGTATACCGCAAAATATACAATTTTGGGGGGTTTAAATAATCTTAAAGTTAAATGTTTATTAATAAAATTATTTTAATTTTCAATTGCTACTTGTGGTCATTTGATTTGAAAACAGCATCCTGGAATCTTCTGCACAGCACGACCCTAAGCCAATCAGACTTTGCCACAGTGCAGATGTGCTTACAGCACAAATGCTGGCACTGGGACAGAGCAAAGTGAACAGAAGGATGGCCTACCACAGCCCTAGATAGCAGTAAAAACCCAACAGGTGTTCTAATCTTATCCTACTGTATCAGACAGAAGGATACAAACTCTGGGAGGATTGGTACCAGGACCCAGAGCTGCAAGGAAGCTCCTGGCCTTGGTCAGTTAAAACACTCCATTGCAGATAAGACAAATAATCAATAATTTGTAAATTTTAAAGTCTATTCTTAGAAATAAATGTGAAAAAGGCACTACACATAAAATAATCTAGCTGCTACTTGTTTTGCTTGACATTTTTCATATGCCATTATTTGTGGTTGTACAACAGTCACAATAAACGAGTGTTATGTTCAACCTGATGTAGCAAAAATGCTTTATTGCTTTATTATCTTATAGAGGAGATTTAATCTAATACTGGAACATAATTAATAATGATTAATCATACCATTTAAAATTGATATTGTAGAATGTTTATTCCTAGTATATTAAAAAAAAAAAGTTTAAAAAAGAGGACCACATTGTGTCCTAATTGAATTATAAAGATGTTTTGTTTTTTCAATCTACAATACCCCATGGGTTTCCAATTCTGTGATCAGCAGATTTCTCATCGGTCACTGACCTATTTTTAAATTCTGTTCTTTGCTGGGAGAGATAATTATGGAAGAGACAATAAAAAGATTTGTCCAAGGCATTGTCCTACACACAGTAGGATATGCACCTCTAAGGTCCCACTGAATAGCAGACATAATACTAATACTCCACCCCTACAAATCCAATACACATAATAGACTTCAAATGATACGGGTGTCCTCTAATGTTTCAAACAAGTTCATTCTGAGAATTTACCGTTATTATCGAGTTCATCTATCTCATGCATCCCATTGCTATAAACTATTGTGAACAATACCATCATGCAGGATTATGACAATTATAACAAATATTAAATGTCAGACATCACTGACATACACGCAGATTGAGCAAGATCTTTGCAGTGCTTCTTGATGCTTATGGTCAGGCAAGGCACTAGGAGGCACAGGGGCAGGACAGAGTTTGTGCTGACGTCACCCACGCCCGTCTGGAGCAGCGTTTTTTGTTTTTTTTAAATAATTATGCGCATATACATTGACGTTTTGTAAGTATTTTTTTTTTTGTTGTTGAATTTAAAAAATAAGAAAACGCGGTATTACACTATTTGGATTCTTATCTTTTCTGGCCAAGCTTGTATACAGAGCAGGAAGGATGACTGAAGTGGAGTACAACATTGGGATACTGCATGTGTTCCATACACGAACAGATCCATGAGGCAACATTTAGGCAGCTTTACGCTTTGGTAGACCACCTATGATTTGGGGTCTAATAATCTGGTAAGAGGCTGTGTGAATAGTGGTGCTGGGTTCACTGGTCATGCACCATTGATTTAAAGGATAGAATGAACATTAATGTGTTTTGACTTTGAATTCATACGTTTATGGACAATTTACTTTATGTGGACCCTATTTTCTTCACTGTTCACAGTTTTTGGTGCTCTTAGCAATAACACACTTATATCTGTCCACCAAGAGTCTAGTAGATATCCCGGGTATGATGAAGTTTGAAACACAAAATCATAAATTATAATATAATAAATAAATATAAATAATTAAAAATATATATATATATATAATAATAATAAAATAAATATCCCCACGATTCACTATCGCTCAATTCTGCAAGTGTTCTAATTTATTACCGCTGTTTTCTAGCTGGTCTAAAGCCACTTTTGACGTAAAGGGACACTTTTTGGTTGCTATGGACAATCTCAAGTTTCCAGGCAGAAAGAACAGTATATATAATATAAAACTGCATGCAGGGCATGGGCCAAAGCACTGGGGACAAAAGGGAAGTGAAATGATTTCATACAGTACTGTAATCTGTAAGATTACAGTACCGTGTTATGATTTTGACATTGTTTTTAATTTGCCGCCAGGCTCCGCCCCCGTGCGTTGCGACGCTCGCAGGGAACGGAGCCTGGCACAGAGAGGCAGAGGGCAGAGGACGGAGTGCGCAGACAGCACGGGGGGACATCACAGGATCCTGGGGACAAGGTAAGTATACCGCACCAGGATCCTGAGATGTAATCCCGAGTGTGGCTCGGGGTTACCGCTAATGGTGCTGAAATGTAACCCCGAGCCACACTCGGGAATACCGTCAGGAAGGCTACGTAATAACATGCTAGTATGCATCGCATCCTAGCACATTATGACAGACTTACCTGAAAACGAAGCCCTCCAGCGGCGCGCTGTCACCACTGAATGTGTTTCCATCTTCACCCGGTCTTCTCTCCAGGTTTGCGGGTTTCAGCAACTCGAATAGCCAAGCTAGTAATGATGTTACTCCCTCGAATGCGCGTGGGAGTTGTTGTTTACAACACGACTCTGAAGGAATGGCACAGGTATGCTGTTCCTTTAGAGAGCATTGGTCGGTAACGTCACCAGCTGCATCTAAAGTAAATATCTCCTAAACGGTGAACGGTTAGGAGATATTTACTGTACCTATAGATAAGCCTTATTATAGGCTTACCTAACGGTTAAAATCATACATGGGAGTGTACTCCCACTTTAAGAAAAATATTTCATACTTACTGTCTACATATTGATATATTTATTGTTTTGCACAACGCAGTAGTATTATTATGCACAATATTACGCTAATGGTATTTGAACAATTGTATTTTTTTTTTTTTTTTTTTTTTGCTTTTTGAGTGCAGCTGTGCCATTCTGGTGTTTGATTTATCTCATTTATTTTTTAGCACTTAGCACAGTTTCTATCTATTTATATTGCAGGCAAGGCACTAGACAATATTTTCAAGGATTTTGACTGCTCAGAATATAAGAACAATGTCAGCATAGGGATTTAAAGTTGGGGGTTGGGGAGAACTTATGCTCCGAATGCCTGGGTGGTCAGGACGAAAGTGGGAGTGGGTACCTGCTAAAACTAGGTACCCACTTCCTCCAAAAAAAAAGAGACACCTCCAAAAGTGGGAGAGAACGGGGGAAGGAAGGAAAGCAGAATTTTCCTTTTAGGGCGAAGTTCCACTTTAACTACAGTATTTTTCACTCTTAACTTAAATGTCCCTTTAAAATTATGAAAACAAACATATCTTGAAAACCATTAATGATCATTAGCACTTGTATACATTGTAAAAAGTGTTATGTAATAACTTTTTGGCAAAAATCATCTAAAATGGCCTGTCCCGCACTATTATTTCTTAGCTCTGAGTGACTCATTTTTTTAAACAGGTATTGATCCATTTGTGACGCATACATAACAGATGTGCCTGTAGCTGCTGTTAACTTGAGACGCTTTTCTAAAATAACTCAGAATCCATGTAGCAATGTCAAACAGGAGAGGTGCCATTTAAAGCCATGGGCATAGTATTGATTTCTCCGCCAATTTTTAGATTTAGATTTTCTGGCTTTAGAAATGTTACAAAACTAAAAGCTTAGAGGTATATGTCTGGTGTTCATACCTCTGGTCTGTAAATGTCACTATTTACAGATGTTACATGTATAATACTTTCTATACACTGTACAGGCATACCCCACTTTTAAGTACACAATGGGGTTTATTTACTAATGCTGGAAAGTGCAAACTCAGGCTCACTTCTGCATAGAAACCAATGAGCTTCCAGGTTTTATTATCAAAGCTTAAGTTGAATAAGCTGGGGTTAGAAGCTTATTGGTTTCTATGCTGAAGTGAGCCTGATTTTGCACTTTCCAGCTTTAGTAAATAAACCTCATTGTGTACTTAATATGCCTACTGTGTTCAAGTTCATGTTCCTATAATGAGATACTCAGATGCCTTCACATATATTATGGATGCCTGAACTTGTAAAAGCCAAATCCCAGGTATGGCTTTTTTGCATAGTTGCGTTGGTCCAGCTTGGACCTATGTAAATATGTACATGCCATACCTGTGGGATCTCACTGCTACTACATTTTATATGACTATCTTCAGGATCCCATGCCAAGCAGCTGTCCTGCTGCATATTGAAAACAGGAGATGCTATCATGCAAGGAGGTCTCTGATTGGAAAAGGTGGTGGTAGTGGGCCTTGTGACATCAAGATCTCTATTGTGTCCAATCGAGAACACTTTGCACTCATAAGGAAAAATGCATAGTGTTCTGTGAATGGCACAAATGCTAAGCGGAAAACCCCGGGTGTTTACTATGCCACAGGGTAGCTATTTGGCTTGGGACCTGGAAGATAGCAGTGATCACTGTAATAGTGGTGACTACTACAGTGATTATTCATTTCAATAGGGATTCTACAGGTATGGCATATGCATACTTGTTGTTCTACTACCTCAATCTAAATCTCTCTAAAACCAAGCTAATGATAAGCCCCCTCCCCCCTCCATGACTTTTCCATCAAAAAAGTGCAACCATCAATCCCTCCCCTCACGCCAGGGTACCAGGTGTAATCCTAGATTCTGACCTGTCCTTTCAGCCCCAAATCCAGTCATTGTCAAAAGCTTGTAGACTTCACTTCCGTAACATCTCTAAAATTCACCCCTTTTTAACTAATGAAACCACCAAGCTACTCATCCACTCCCTTGTTATCTCTCGCCTTGACTATTGCAATCCCCTTCTCATAGGCCTGCCTCTCCATAGGCAATCCCCTCTTCAGTCTATCATCAATGCTGCTGCCAGACTCGTCTACCTTACCAATCGCTCAGTGTCTGCTACCGCACTTCGCCAATCCCTACACTGGCTTCAGATTGCCCAGCGCATTAAATTCAAAACACTAACTACAAGATACAAAGCCATTCACAATTCTGCCCCAAGCTACATTATCAATCTTGTCTCCAAATATCACCCAAACCGTTCTCTCTGCTCCTCTCAAGACCTCCTGCTTTCAAGCTCCCTTGTCTCCTCCTCCCATGCTCATCTCCAGGACTTCTCCAGAGCCTCTCCTATCCTATGGAACTCTCTACCTTAATCTGTCTGCTATCTCCTACTCTAGCTGCCTTTAGGCGATCCCTGAAAACTCATCTCTTCAGGGAAACCTATCACACCTCCGACTAATCTTTTATCACTTCCATCAGGTCATCCCTGAGAGTTACAACCTTTTGTACTTGCCCCACCCTCTTAGATTGTAAGCTCTTTTGAGGAAGTCCCTCTTAACCCTCTTGTATTTTATTGTATTGTAACTGTACTGTCTCCCTTTTATATTGTAAAGTGCAGTGTAAACTGTTGGCTCTATATAAATCCTGTATAATAGGAATAATAATAATACTTATATAGGTCCAAGCTAGACCAATGCAACTATCCCCCCCCAAAAAAAGTCATACCTGGAGTTCAACTTTAATAAAGCACTGTATAACTACTCTGCTCTCTCTACAGGACACAAGATGTTTTTTAAGTTATTTTCTTGTATAATGAAATTTGCACTTGAAGCTCAACTTTGGTCAAAATTTTTTTTCATTTCTGACTAGCATGAGGGAGAGATAGAACCTCTGCTAAGTTTTTACTATAATCTATGTACATAGCTCTCAACTTTCTGAGATATATGATTGGTTAAACTGAAAAATGCTTGTTCACAACAAATATTTTTTATACAAGCTTCAAAATTTGGTTCCAAATGAGGGACAGTTTGGTGCTATGTGTGTCCCCGTCAAGGAAGCCTCCCCAGACTCCCTGTCTCTTGTCGCTAGGTCACTAGGACAGGTTGTTAGGGCTATGTAAGACATGTCATTTATTCACAGCAATCTTTTTTCTTTTTTTGCAATTTCAGACTGAGGAAATCATAGTTATTTTCTATTGAATTGTTCACCACTTTTACAGTGATATGTAGGTATGCTGCTCTGTGACTGAGTTTATGCAGTGTTTGATGTAAGTGACAAGATCGACAGCAACAATCACTCTGCATTCACCTCTATGACTAAGCTACACATCGCTAAAGAAGAGCAAATAAGATTAAAAAAAAAAAGATAATGAGGTAGAAAAAGTATGACCGCTAGCACGACAAAACACTTCTTAGCAAGAAATCAACAAATTGTCAGAGACTATTGCCGTGATGTCTCTAGCTACAAATTGCTCTAAATTGCTGGAATTAGGGATTTGTAGCAGCAAAGAATCACCAATCGGAGATGGCCAGGGATATTCATCCAATGGAGACATAAACAGCAACACAAAACACAGTGGGGTTGATTTACTAAGGCTGAAGAGAGCAAAATATGGTGCAACTCTGCATTGAAACCAATCAGCTTTCAGTTTTTTTTCTGTCAAAGGTTAATTGAACAAGCTGAAGATAGAAGCTGATTGACTACCATACACCGATTCACCAGATTTGGCAGTCTCCAATGTTAGTAAATCAACCGCACATTTTTGACTGGAGGAACCCCTGCCAGATTTATATTGCTGTTTGTGACTAGTTTTTCCTGTACAGTTGATACACAGCAATAAAAACCTGAAAGAGATTCTAATCATTTATCAACCTTTCAAAAAATTTAGCGAACTGGCACTCTAAAATAAACATTCTCCTGCTTTTCCCTTAGAGTGGAGTAATTCTTTAAGTTTGCAACAATGCTCATCATATCAATCAAAAAAAGTTGTGCTGCAATTTATCAAACAAAAGCCCAGGAAGGAAATGAGAGTATCTCTGTTACTATGTCATAATTGTTCACAAGGTTGGATAATTACAACATATTCACAGAGACATAAAGGATCTGCTATTGTCACACTGGGTACATAAGGAACAAAAAGAGATAATGAGCAACAGATAAAGAATTGGAAAAATTACACGTTATATACTCTATATTTGTAGACAATAATGTGATATTCTTTTACACTGGTAGATACGTATGTGTGAATGTAGGATTTAATTTAAAGGCAGCTCTAACCATTCAGCTAAAAATAAATCTGAGATACTATATACTACTGTTGTGATCTACCTACCCTTGCTGTGCTGTGTGTATACTCATATCATCCATCCACCCTTGCTGTGCTCTATGTATACTAATTTGATCTATCCACCCTTGCTGTGCTCAATGTACACTCATGTAATTCATCCATCCATCTTTGGTGTGCTCTATGTGTGCTCATTTCTGGTGAAATAATTTTATTGAGTCAAAAGGAAACAATACTGGCACAATAAACAAAAGAATAATTGTTTCCCACGCAGGGGAAAGTAGTACCAGTGACAATAACAGTACTGAGAGTTGCAATTTGTGAATACTACTATTTAAACCACCTGTCCGGCCCATTAGGGCTAGAGCTGGTCCCAAATTAAGGGCCTGAAGGATCCAACTCAAGAAAAAAAGAATTACACAAAATAAAGGGAAGAGGTGAGGGGTGGGGATGGGCCTCATCAGAAAGAGAAAGCTCCCATCCAGGATGAGCTTGAGGGAAAAAAGAAGAAAAAAAAGGGGGGGGGGGAGAGCAGTGGGAAAGGAAAAGAAAAATGAGAAAAGTAGGAAGAAGATAAGAAGGTCCTGCAGGCTAGCATGCAACAGGTTGGTCAGAGGTGCCCATGCTAGCTGAGGGCAGGGTCAGAAGGCCATATGACCACCACAGGTCCCACATTTTAAGGAATTTGGAGTAAGTATCGTGAAGGACATTAGACATTTTTTCATAGACCATTAGGGTGGTCAAAATGCTCCCCACCTCTGCATATGTATGCTCATTTCATTTGTCTGACTTTTCTGTGCTCAATGCATACTAATAATTTCATTCATCCAGCCTTTGTACACTAAATGTATATCCACATACCCTTGTCATCCATTCACCCTTGCTGTGCACTATGTATTCTCAAATCAACCATCCATCCTTTTTGTGCTCAGTGTATACCCATGTCATCCATCCACCTCTCTGTGCCCATTGTATACACATGTAATCTCCATCCACCCTTGCTGTACACTCATATGTATCACCATCTAAAACCTGCAGCGCTGATCGAGCGAGGTTTTTCAACAGGGTGGTTGAACAGAAGTCGAATAGTAGATTGACTTCTGTTCAACCACAGTGGCCATACATCGAAATGTGGCCAGTCCCTGCTGAACCTGATGGTTAAAGCTGGACCAGCTTTAGTTAAATTGATCGTATCCACCACCACCTCAAGTGCATTATTGAGCAGAAAGACAATCTTAGTGGACAGCAGGCTGGCAGATGGAGGGGGCATCAGAGCCTCCATAGCAAAGTAGAAGTGTCTGTGTTTAAACACTTTAAATATTCTGAAGATAATACATGTTAAAGCGGGGTTTCACTGTCTCCACATAATTTTTATTTTTGGCAAATTGACAATGTATAGTATATTTTAACATTGAACTTACTTGTTCTGTTTTTCCAGCTTACTGCTCTCTGTTTTCTGCATTAAAAAAAAAACTTATATCTTTTTCTTTAGCCGGGTTTCATCTTGCCTGTGGGCATGTGAAGCCCACAGGCATCCTCTTACGGGATACGGTGCTGCTGATAGACCAGCATGCACCGCCTGTTCTAGCCCCGATCTCGTGCATGCTCAGTACACACAGATCGGATCGCCGTCAAGAGCTCAGGTTGCCATCACAACAGGCGGCGTCGTAGAAAATCACGCAAGATTTCACGGCGGCTCTCCGCACTGACTCCTGGGATGAATGACACGAGATTCCAGGAGACAGTGCGCCAAATAGGAAATGATGAAAATACCCGCAAAGTCCCCACCCACAGCCGCAGGGACAGAACAAAGGAAAGCACGTATATCGCAAGGTAGCGGTAAAAAAAAAAAAAAGGTCCATATAGCACTTGGTGCTATCTATACAAGCCACTGATATCAAGTATAAAAAATGAGTGAAGATCCGCTTTAATGTATGTAGGTCACTATAGTATGAGCACTCAGTGGAGTAAGTAGTACTTAAAGTATAAATAAAGGAAAAACTGTTTTGAGATTTATCCTCTCTGTCCTGTTTATCATTATTATCTAAAGTGAAAGTAAAAGAAAATCCCAAATTTTGGGTTGTCCCCGGAAAAGTAATAGAGGGGAAGTTTTCCATTGAGTGACCTGGGAGTCCCCAAGGAATTCCCTTAATTTGCAGGGATTTCCTCTCACTTCCTTTTTGACTATGGGACAGGGCTATAACCTTCTCTTACTATATATAAAATGAAAAAAAAAAAAAAAAAGTTTTACCTATCATTCTACTTTAAAGAATTCTGAAAGAGTTTACATGAAGTAGAATTACATAACTAAAAAAAAAGATATTTTGAGATTATTTTTTAAACACCAATTTGTTCTATCTTTTTCTATATATTATCTGTCTACCTTTGATTAAATTGGAGTTTAGAGTTCTGCTATTGTAAATAAGTTTTACTCTGGCCATACACGGTACAAATTTATTTTCTGCAACAATTCCCATGATTTCCTCATCAACACAGACAGTGTTGACAGGGGAATCAGCAATTGTCTTCTCCTGGCGGGGGGCGGGGGAAGTTGTCCCCGCCAGGAGAAGACAGTGATTATTGCTAGCGGCTATGGCAGCCGCTAGCAATAATCGCAAGAGAATCCGGCAGGCTGGTTATACCCAAGTTGATTTATTGATCAACTTGGTACATTTAGCCTACGCATTAACGTTCGAATCTCGACCAGTTCCTGCTGAACCAGCCGCGATTTGAACCGTGTATGGCCAGCCTTACCCTCCATTATGTTAACTGCTGTTAACAACTAGTTTAAATTATATTTAGCTAGTGATCATTTTATTTTACACCTTCTTTTTATGTAAATTACACATGATAATTTGCCTATTTCACTTGTGGCCTGAAAACATGGTAGAATATTGAACATATTGCCTATTTCTCCCCTGCAGTTTCAAATTATCATCTCCTTGGGTGGTTTCAGCTATTTTAGAAAAAAAAAAAAAAAGGAATAAACACAGGACCATTAGTAATGTATCTTAAATAGTCATCCATTTACATGCTCGCACGTCGATTGTTCCTCAGATTATATTGTAGGAAAAAGGGCTAATAATTATACCCCATGCACATTTACCTTGCAGCTGTTAAGCCTTCAAACGCAGTCCAGAATTTCTCTTCCACTGATTAGTTTACAGACGAAAAAACATTTTAACAGGTACAATGCACGACAGATAGGCTTTTCAAAACGGTGGTAATTGTGGGGTTTATAATAGAACAGCTCACAAAAACTAAAAGTGCTTGTAATTTTTTAGAGAAATAGCTAACTCTCTGAATCCTGGTACTTATGCTTGCAGTCTTCAGATCTAAGCAGACATCTAAAAGTACACAGAAACATCTGTTAGCAGCAGGCAATGATCTAATCTCCATGGGTTAGACAGACGCCTAACTGCTTTTAGGAGGTCAATGGATCGGACACATTAGGAACCCATGTGCTACTGTTCAATCCTGGTTTGCCAGGGCTTGTGAAATATACTTGTGCTTTCTTACTCCTGGCTTCCTCCCACCTGAATGCATTGGTTAAACATGTGTAGTGGTGATGTTTTTTGCCATGCATCACATTTTTTTTGTTTTTATTTCATTAAATTTGTACTAAATAAACAATATAAAACACGAATACAAGTGTCTGTCATTTTTTGGTCTCCCAGAAGTAAGGAAGAGAACAGACAACTTGTGAGAGACTCATACTGATAAGACATTCACGTGTTACTAAACCCAGGACCCTGCATTCACTATATTTGGTCTCCCACAGTACACAGAACACGGAAATGCAATCATTTTAGTAAATATAAACTGCTAAATACCTTTTCTCATCAGCAGGATATAGCAGTCATCTATCAGTGCCTGGTAAAAAGCTTGTAGGAAGAGTTTTCATACTGCACTCTGACTGTCCTATCAGGATGCAGGATCCCTGACCCCCTGCCTGGACAGTGCTGATTGGCCCTGTGCTGATCACATGCACTCTCCCAAGAAAAAAAAAAAAACCCTCTAGCAATACCCACCAAACTGAGCATGTGCAGCCTGACTCCAATAACTGTCTAATTCAGGGATGTTTTGGAGACAATGCAAGAAGAGGAGGATCCATTCACACAGGATCAATCAGCCTTTTTACACAATGCAAAGGATTAACCCTTTAGGTTCCACAGTGAGTATAACAAGCATGCTTTACTACATACACAGACTGATTTTACTGCTGTGGATTTAGTAACACTTTAAATAGGAATAATACAAATAGTAATCATTAACCACTTGCTTACTAGGCCCGTAAACCCCCCTTCTGCCCAGACCAATTTTCAGCTTTCAGCACTGTCACACTTTGAATGATAATTGCATGGTCATGCTACACTGTACTCAAATAAAATTGGTATTATTTTTTTTCACACAAATAGAGCTTTCTTTTGGTGGTATTTAATCACTACTGAGGGTTTTATTTTTTGCTAAACAGGTATTTTTTCTCCTTCAATGATATGCACTGATGAGGCTGCACTGATGAGCACTGATAGGCTACACTGATGGGCACTAATGGGCTGCACTGATGGGCACTAATGGGCTGCACTGATGGGCACTAATGGGCTGCACTGATGGGCACTGATAGGCTGCATTGATAGGCACAAATAAGGCGGCACTGATGTGCACTGATAAGGTGGCACTGATGAGGCGACTCTGATGAGCCCTGATAGGTGGAACTGATGGGTGGCACTGATAGGTGTCACTGATGGGCACTTATAGGTGTCACTGATAGGTAGCACTGATAGATGGCACTGATGGGCACTGGTAGGTAATACTGATAGGCAGCACTGGTGATGAGGCACTGATTGGTGGCACTGATAGGTGGCACTGTCGGCACTGATAGGTGGCGCTGGTGGGCACTGGTAGGCGGCACTGTTGTGCACTGGTGGGTGACACTGGCAGATGGCACAGGTAAGCACAGATGACTCAGCGGCGGCTCTCCGTGATCGGGACCGACGTCCCTCTGACAGCCGCCGGCGATCGGCTTTTTTTCTTCTTCTCACGCTATCAGCGTGAGGAGGAAAAATAGGCGATTATCGACTCTGTTTACATCACACGATCAGCTGTCATTGGCTGACAGCTGATCACGTGGTTAGGGGGCCGGGATCGACCCCTTACTCCGATCTATGATCAGCCGATTCTCATAGACTCGCTGATCACAGAGCGCACCGCACGCGCCCTGCAGGGGTGCGCAGGCCGCTCAATCACGGAAGGGTGTCATATGATGGCCTCCCAGACAGATAGGTCCACGCTGTAGCCGTCATTCGGCTATAGCGCGGACGGGAAGGGGTTAACAATTAGTCAGAGCATCCAATTGTGGAAGTCGGTGGATTAAAGATACAGTACTGTCTTAAATTAGTGTCTGCTAGCTTCATGTAATTGAAATGGAGCATCTTGATTACTCCCAAATGTGAGGCACAATTCTAGGAGGAATAATACATTATTGGTGGACACTCCTCACCTAAAAATATTCACTTCAAGCCCAAAAAGGTATGAGAAAGAAGAATAGAGTAAAGAATGAAGAAAGTAGAAAGTGAGGAAAGCAAAGGGAATTTTGCCAATACTGTCTTGCAAAAATATTTATTATGTTATGTAACCTATAATCAAAAACAATGTTTTTTTTATTTTGATCTGTGTTAGTTAAAAAAGTGGTTTACTGTAAAAGAAAAAAAAACTACACTTTTTTTGCTATAATTAACCCAATTTAAAATGATACTAGAATGCTGTTTCTGGTACAAAGCATTGAAAAGTTATTTGCAGATATTTACAATTTTGCACATTTACCAACTCTGCTCTGAATTGATGAGCAATGCTGTATAGGTAGACTTTACTGGCAGGCACAGCTGGTATTTGTGACACTATTCAGGGGTACTAAGAGCAAACTGTAAGCGCAGACACTTGTAATTAAAGTGGTATGAAATCCAAAAGCAAACATTTATTATATCACAGCCTACCAATTCTTAGATGTGATGGCTTTTCTTTTTTAGGCTTTCTTTCTTCTATTTCCACCTGGTGATCTGGCCAGTAAGTTTGCTGATTTTCAAAACAACAGGCTCTCCAGCTGAATGTATCAAAACAGAGATTAGATAAACCATTCAACATGGCCAGGGGTCCTTACAATGATTAGCTTTTATTTATTAATTTAAAACCTGCATCCCAAAGGGGAAAAACTGTTTGCTGTAACTGCATATAACGTATTAGCTGGAATATGGCATTGATTTGTTAGTGTACTTAAATCTGCTAGTACATCTAACACTGCCCTCCCCCCAAATTAGCAATGTTGTTGTCCACAGGTGCCCCCTGTACTCTTTCAGACAGAGTGGGGGAACTCTAATACAAGAGGTGTGTTACTTGCCAGATCACCAGGTGAAAAAAAAGGGGAAAAAAAAACAAACAAATGCAGCCACCACATCTAATAATTGGTAAGCTGCAATATATTACATTTTTGGTTTCGGGTTTATTCCGGCTTTAAGTTCTAAAGCACACATGTGTTGAATGGGAGGCCATAGTTCTGCATTTATTGTCATATGTAGATGAAAGGTCACACTGAGAAAGTAAAATGTTACCTTGTATTTACTCAATGACACTTGCAGACTATCTGCAATGGTCATTTTACACAGGAAAGGCTGCATTTTGGAAATCATTCCTGCTGCGTAATACAAAGCAATTCCCAGCTATCATGTTGACAGTTGGTAATTGCCGCTAATATTGGTGTGGGAATGGCAGACTTTGATGGGTCACTTGATATTTTTCACACGATTAACATAGGATTTACCTATTTTTCCAATGGAATCCAAAAAAAAAAAAAAATGTGAATCTTGGCAAAAGTTGTATGAATCTTATGAGATATCATTTATAAACAGACCCCTAGGGGTGGATTTACTAAAACTGGTGCACACAGAATCTGGTGCAGCTCTGCATAATAACCAATCAGCTTCTAGGTTTTATTGTCAAAACTTTATTGAGTAAGCTGAAGTTAGAATATAATTGGTTACTATGCACAGCTGCACCAGATTCTGTGTGCACCGGTTTTGTAAATCTCTACCCTAGTGTCTACGTAGATTAGTATAGTTGGTGTATGGTTGATTAAAAAAAAACAATTTATGCTCAGAGGACTACCATTAACTACTTTGGAAAGAAATATTCAGCTGTGGAAGAACTGAGGCTAAAAAATACTTCATGCGGGAACCTTCAATTTGTATCACATGAAGTAACTATTGATTGCATTCATTAACATTGTCCTTATAGACAGTGATGTTCATGTTCTGGAAGAAAAAGCCTGAAATCATGGTAAATCAAGGCAACATCATTGAAAAAACTGCATGAAAACAATAAAAATACTGGTTTACTTTTAATTTCTGCTCTCTGGTCTCAAGAATACTAATTTAATGTTATCATAAATTTCGCAAGATTGTGAATTTTAGGTTGTTATGAATTAAGGTCTGTGTTCTTTGGAAATATTTAAATTTTATTGCCATCATTAATTTAATTCAATTTATTACATAGTTACATAGTTAAGGTTGAATAAAGACACCGATCCATCCAGTTCAACCTGAGTGAGTGTGGGTGCGTGTCGACAATTGTCCCTATCCCTGTACATTGTGTCTCATTAAGATGCTCCTCTATTATATATTATTTATTTAAGGTACTCATATAGCGCCGTCAATTTAAGCAGAGCTCCACACATACATCGCACACATACATCACTCCACACATACATTGCACATCGCACACTCACATCGTTCCCTAACCACAATCCAAGGTCCCCAACTCACATTCATATAGTAGGGCCAATTTTTGGACAGAAGCCAATTAACCTACCAGCATGTCTTTGGAGTGGTCTTTGACCAGGTCTTCCTGAGACGTGCTCCAGGGCAGCAGACCTGCACATGTGAACTCCTACTTGACTGTTTTTAATCCATAATTTGGGACAGGATTAGCAATGGTGATATGACCAATCTATAGATTGTAAGGACAAGGATGCTACAGACCAGGACTACACCAGCCTGTGTAGTACAGAAAAGTGGCAGGTTGTCATGGAACTAGGAACCCTCCTGCATTTACTCCTGATGAACATTCAACTGTAACCTACTGTCTGTGCAAGAATAAAAATGTATTGTTCATGTGATGTACATTGTCCATGCAGGTGCCTGTGTGATTGTGTTATAATAATTCCAGTGCCTTCTGTGCATTGCTGAAATGTCTTTGGCTGTATGTTTATTTTCTGTGTATTTTCAGGTATCAGTGCTCCTATGGTAACCCAGCCTATTACTGACCTCAGCTATATGCCGGTGATGTTGCCAGACTCTGATTGTGTGCTACTTGTCCTGACACTCACTTGGTTAGGCAGCATGTCCTGACCTCAACCTGTTGTACAATATTTGTCTGTTGTTCTATTTGTCTGTTGTTGGTTCTGACTTTGAACAGGCCCAAGACAAATAGCTGTCGTGTACCTGATTCATGAGATTGTCTTTTAATATTCATCTTGTTCTGTACAACGTGATCACTAGCTTGTTCTTAACTACAACTATTTTCTCATGCCACTGCTTTGCTGCACTACACATATACTATATTACCAAAAGTATTGGGATGCCTGCCTTTACACGCACATGAACATTAATGGCTTCCTAGTCTTAGTCCGTAGGGTTCAATATTGAGTTGGCCCATTTGGTGGAGGGGGGAATAATGGTGTGGGGTTGTTTTTCAGGGGTTGGGCTTAGCCCCTTAGTTCCAGTGAAGTAGGAACTCTTAAGGCGTCAGCATACAAAGACATTTTGGACAATTTCATGCTCCCAACTTTGTGGGAACAGTTTGGGGATGGCTCCTTCTTGTTCCAACATGACTGCACACCAGTGCACAAAGTAAAGTCCATAAAGACATGGATTAGCGAGTTTTGGGTGGAGGAAAGTGACTGAAGTGTAGAGTCCTGACCTCAACCAGATAGAACACCTTTGGGATGAATTAGAGCGGAGACTGCAAGCCAGGCCTTCTCATCCACATCAGTGCCTGACCTAACAAATTCGCTTCTGCAAGAATGGTCAAACATTCCCATAGACACACTCCTAAACCTTGTGGACAACCTTCCTAGAAGAGTTGAAGCTGTTAGCTGCAAAGGATGGGCCAACTCAATATTGAAGACTGGGATGCCATTAAAGTTAATGTGCGTGTAAAGGCAGGCGCCCCAATACTTTTGGTTATATAGTGTATATTCTGCTTTGTTAAAAATTGTTAATGTGTTAGTATAAAGTTGAGAGGTTACACTCTTTATGCCAATGGTCCACCTTGGTATGTAATGCAGGCAATTTTTCTGATGAGCTTTCACCCCTTTCACAGAAATGAGATGGCTGTTTTCAATACCATGGTTTTGCCATATTGTCATTACTTTCAGATCTCAGCACTGGACCTGTCTACATCCTGGCAGTCTATTAACTGAGAAACAGCGATCAGCCCATTTTTCTCCAAGAAGTGAAAATGAAAGAATTGGTGGTGGTAATAGCTATCAGCTTGATGGTGCAGAGGCCTTTGGCTGTCTATATTAAATGCCCCAATTATACTCTGCAACTAATAAAAGATAATACTAAAATGGCAATACCATTTCTGAGAGCACAGGGTAGAACCATGCAAAAACCTTGGAATACTTTAGTTCCAGCAAGTTCTTAAGTTTTACTTCACAGATCCACTTCACAGGACCATAAGAAGTCCATCACTATTATGCCGCGTACACACAGTTGGAATTTTCGACAGCAAATGTTCGATGTGAGCTTGTTGTCGGAAATTCCGACCGTGTGTAGGCTTCATCGGACATTTGCCGTCGGAATTTCCAAGCGTATGTACCCAATTCCGGCGCACAAAATTCCACGCATGCTCGGAATCAAGCAGAAAAGCCGCACTGGCTATTGAACTTCATTTTTCTTGTCTCTTTGTACGTCTTGTACGTCACCACGTTCTTAGCGTTTGGAATTTCCGACAACATTTGTGCGACCCTGTGTATGCAAGACAAGTTTGAGCCAACATCCGTCTGAAAAAAATCCACGGTTTTGTTGTCGGAATGTCCAATAGTGTGTGCGCAGCATAAGTAATAAGCATTATAGCCATATTATGTGGAGTCTTTGTACATTCAGAGCTGTTTGCAGAAGAAACAAAGGCTGTTCTCTCACAGCAAATGTTATTCTATAAATAACATTAATAAAATATTTATTGTACGTGTTGGCGACATACAATATTACTTGCGGTTAAAGCAGGCATGCATTGTAGCACAGCTGTACAGCTGGGCGAACATAGCCCAGATAGCAACATTCTGAGAACATTCTCTTCCTGATACCAACAAATATTTCTAGATATAAGGAGAGCATGTTTAAAGTTCAATGTGCTTGTTCTTCCATTGTTGAAAAATCACTCCACAATACAAGCATTATGGAATCTACTCTGCTCGTCTCATATTTGTGTACATTTTCTCATAATGGTCCTGAAAACATACTGGTATGTTAAATGGCCTCTGTCATAACTGGCCTTAGAATGTGTATATGGGTGCCTATTAGTTTAGGAGAGACGACTGCTCTGAAGAATTGTGCTGTGCTGGTGTGTGTAAAACAGCCATTGGTCACATTGGTAGTATGTTGTTACTTGGTGAAGCTAAAATAAAGTGATCTTAAAATCAATGAGTATGTCAATGATTTCTCTCTTCTTGCTTGCCTGCAGTCTCTGACCATCACTTGTCTTGGTCTGGGTCATTCCAGGGTCCTCTTTTAGTTGTTTGTACCCAACACATTGTCTGATTGTTGTATGAAGACACTGGTGGGTACTTATGACTACAAGAGAATAATTCCATATAACTAATTTCAGTCAGAATGGACTGGAATCTTTGTGCCTATGCCACAAGCTGGTCATTGGATGAACAAGCGAATGACCAGGTTTGGCCAAGCATTATCGTCAACTCCTGTGAATGTTTGAGCATACTGATCCCTCCTCCATAAATTGAAATATGTACACATAGGCAATCTAAGCATGTATGACAATGTTTAAAGGCCACTGCAACTGACTAGCCTTTGATGTCTAGGGCTAGCTGTAATCTTTTGTATTATCTCTCCATATGCATTAGTAGTTGCGCTGTTTTGTTTTGGCTGCAATTATGGTTAAAAATATGCAGTATCTTTTTGATAAAATTATAAGGCCCTTCCTTTGTAGTTTTGGTATAGAACTCTAATGATGTCTCCAGTATGCTGTTGTTTGCTGCATGACTTTGGGTAATAATAAATGAGGACTTCTGTCCTCATGAAGGAACAGAGAGGTAAATGTTGTGTTGGTTTTCCCAACTCACATGAACATTTAGGATCCATGACATAAAAGTGGAAGTTTGGTTAAAATCGAACTAATGCTAAACCTACTCTCTGCCACATTCTAAGCCTAATCTATCTAGCCCTGTAAAGAAACAATCACTATACTTACCTGTTCTGCAGCCACTCCAGTCTGGTCTCTAGCAACAGCTGCAGTGTGAAAGCTGGCTGTGAAATGCCTAGGGAGTGACGTCACCCATAAAGTTATTATGGGGCTTCCATTGTTGGCTGCCTCTCCTGCACATTTCCACACACTGAAGCTGCCTCTGACAGCTCAGCGTGGGACTGAACAGGAGCGGCTGCAGAACAGATAAGAACAGCAATTTTCTCTTTACAGGGCTACTTATATAAGTGGCTTAAAATGTGACAGAGCGTAGGTTTAGAGCTAGTTAGGTTTTGACTAAACTTTCCTAAAGATTTCCATAAATGCAAACCTCTGCCATTTTGAAGAACCAGTGCGTTGAATATTGTGTTGGTTTTCTCAAGTGACCTACACATTTATGCCTGCGTCAGATGGCTTTCTTACCTAGCTAAATTGTTCTTCTGGTATATCTTTTCATGACTAGCACAGAACAGGAATCACCTAACTACTTCCTCATCATGCTGATCAACTGACAAGTTGACATTTGTGTGGTGTGACCTTCATGTGTCTACACATGGTCAGCTTGTATGGTAGTATTTAAACTTTCTGTACAATAATGCATGCCAGTATGTAGGTATCTTTAGGCCATCCATAAATAGACTAAACTGTTCTGGAAAATGATGGACAGTGGAATGATCTGCTCATTGTTGCTGAGATCACAGACTTGGCATCACTTTTCTACCCAACTTGAGTAGGGAGTAATTTTTCCTAGCTCTTGAAGAGAAGAAATGATCAGCTACAGAGTCGATCTGAAAGAGGTTGTATGAAAAAATGTTTTTTACATGCTGACTATAACTCTGGGGTTCACCTTGCCAGATGAATCTGAGTGAGCCGTAGGCTGGCCATACATGGAGAAAATTTATTTCCTGCAACCACAGGCTTGCGATAAGAGCAGGTAAAACCCGGCATGCTGGTTGTACCCATGTTGATCGATTGATCAACTTGGTACATTAAAGTGATTTAAAGGCAGAAGGTTTTTTTTTATCTTAATGCATTGTATGCATTAAGGTAAAAAGCCTTCTGTGTGCATCAGCCCCCCCCCCCCAGCCCCCCAATATGTACCTGACTCCATCTCTATCCAGCAATGTTGTAGGAGTGTCTCGGCTGCCCGGGACTCGCCTCCTTATTGGATGAGACAGCAGCGCAGCCCCATTGGCTCCCGCTGCTGTCAATTAAAGTGAGTCAGCCAATAAGGAGAGAAAGGGGCAAGGTCGGGTCGCGGCTCCATGTCCAAATGGACACAGGCAGTTGTGACACAGCTCAGGTGCCCCCATAGCAAGCTGCTTGCTGTGGGGGCACTCAACAGGAGGGAGGGGCCAGGGGCAGCGAAGAGGGACCCAAGAAGAGGGGGATCCAGTGCAAATCCACTGCACAGAGCAGGAAAGTAAAACATGTTTGTTATTTTTAACTAAAACAAGACTTTAGCATCACTTTAAGCTTGCCCATACACGGTTCAAATCTTGGCCGGTTTCTGGCCAAGATTCGAACCATGTATGACCTGCCTAGAGCTCAGACTGGTTTCAGATCTTGATACAAATGGTCCTTTAGGACTGTGTGTTTTCTGAAAAGAAATAGATAAATGAAAACACAGTAACAGTTCCAATGGATGTCTTAACTAAATGCTCTGCAAATATAGAGTTAAAATGATTCCCTTCTTTTAAACCAGGTCACATTCTATAAAGGTTGCTAAGTAACAGACTTGCCCTGAGGCCAGACCTCTTGTGTTTTGGGTAACAGATGAAACTGTCAGGGCAATAGGCCTCCGTTGTTGTCTCATTGTTTTCCATGGTAGAGCACTCTCATAAATACAAAATGTTTCTGAAAAGGATAAGCAGTTCAGGGGTTATCAGAAGTACCCTGTTTGTTCTGCTAGAAGCTTAAAGGGCTGGCAGTTTTTTTAGTGTTTTGTATAAGAAACCAAAAAAAAAAGAAAATATTGTATCTTATCTGGTGAAAATAAAAACTTTGTAACAGTGTAAGTGTTTAGATGGCTGCAGTTTTATCCAGTATCTGTGAAAGCGTTGCTCATGCTAAAACAGAATAAACTCTACATTTGTTCCAGAAATACACTGACACACAGAATGTGAGAAGAACGTTTCCCATGACTTTCTTTTGCTGCCAGTTGCTTACTACCCCCTTGCCGTGCCCACCAGCAAGGCAGCTGACAATTCAAAAGGTGTTTTATTGATTTTAACTCTACCCAATCTCATGAAAGCCTTTGCCCATTATGGTTTTGTCTCCAATCTCAAGATAAATCTATCTAAATCTCAATCTGAGGCTATGAACATCAATTTATCTGCAGCAAACCTAGCTAAGACACAATAAAACTGTCCCTTCAAATGGAAGAGCAGAGCACTAAAGTATCTGGGAGTATGGTTGACCCCTAAGCTACCTTCCTACCCAGGTTGTTATACCTACTACGGTCATTAACTGGTTAAAATTCCCCAAAGGTTTTTCAAAAAATTACACTCAATCCTCCTGCAATTCTTGTGGTCAGACAAAAGGCCCAGGATCAGGTTTGCTCTACTGACCAGACCGAAGGAAATGGGGGGGATGGAACTCCCTGATTTTAAGAAGTATTACCTGGCCTCACACA
The DNA here is from genome assembly GCF_042186555.1 of Aquarana catesbeiana. Taxonomy (NCBI): domain Eukaryota; kingdom Metazoa; phylum Chordata; class Amphibia; order Anura; family Ranidae; genus Aquarana; species Aquarana catesbeiana. The sequence continues at coordinate 195,812,927 of NC_133333.1, read as the reverse complement.
TAACAAGAATAGTAGACTGGCACTGCCACGGGGACACTAAAGACTAGGTGCCCTTAGAGACTGGTCTGAGCCCCTTCCCACTACCTTTTTCACCATGGAACCCAGGACTCTGACATAAACAGTTATTACAACTACATCCACTGACAAGGACCAGATTGATGGCCTGCAGAGAAGCTGCAAAACATCCAGAGGTAACCTCCTTACTTAGCCCCCTCACACCGACATATGACAACCCAGACTTCCCCCCTGGGATCAAGAACAACCTACTCTGCCACCAGACAACTAACAAGCCCTTACTAGTGGGTGAGTGTTTCCACAAAGAAAAGTTCAAGGATTATGTGGCACCGGAAAAGGACAGGGACTCCCTAATCTACCACTATGGACGTACGTCCAACTGCATAGCTATATGAACAGAACAGTTAAACAAGGCAATTACACCAGACAGTTATTAGAGCTAGAACAGATCTGTGCCAAGTGCAAACATGTACGGAAGGTGACTTCTACGGCAGTACACAAACCTTAATGCCGAGGACAGATTCAGAAATCACTGGTCTAAATCACTTGGGATGACCATAATGGACAATAAATGGAAAAAGGCTTGCATTCTCACACATAAGTGCTCAATTAGCACCAAGACACAGGAAGCGTTGTACAAATTACTGACTGACTGGTATGCCACACTGGCAAAACTTCACGTATGGAATGCTCAGACTCCAAGCACATGCTGGAGATGTGGGAATGACACAAGCACCCTTGTGCACATTTGGTGGCACCGCCCTCTCTTGGCTTCATTTTGGCATCAAGTCAGGGAACGGATCAAACACATCACAGAGACCAAGATGGTGCTCGATGCTGCCTGTTGTCTTCTACGCATCTCAAACTGTCCACTCAACTGCTACAAAAAATTATTTGACCAAACACCTGCTGAATGCAGCTAAGGCATTGATACCAACCCTCTGGAGAACTACACGAGTGCCTTCTGTGTAGGACTGGCTGGCTGGGGTAGCTGAGATATGTGAAATGGACGAGACGCTAGCACAAGCCACCGATAGGGTGGAGAGATACCACAAAACATGGTCACCTGTGTTTGAATTCCGTTACTCTGATGGTTACAAAGAACTGAAAGAAGGCAGGTAAATTATACTAACAGATAAGCTAAAGTACACCTACTCACACCCCAGCCAGCCCTAGGGCCCTCCGCTATCATGGCAAGAGTACCAAGCATCACTGGGTGGGACACAATGGAAACCCACATGTGTTTAACTCCACATCCGCCTTTTGAAACTGATCCAAACTCCCCCTCTCATTATTCTAACCTTTAGCTCTATATTCTCCCACCACTGTTTAGTTCTTTCCTTTTAGCATTTTGTATGGAACATTTCAAGAGTAATGAAAAGAGTGCTTCTGCAAACAGATACACTGTATAGATTATAACTGTCTCAATTATAGGCTCACCCTGATAATAGGTGTAATATGAGCTGACATACCATTGTGTTGCCATTGCTGTGGTACGATCTCACTTTTGCACTTGAAACACTTATACGCAATACCATTACCACCAATCACAATATCTAGTTGTTATGCTATTTTACTCTTTATGTGATTTCTATACATACATCTATACATAGATAGTACACACTCTGTAACATTGTTGAACATCAATAAACCTTGACTGTATATAAAGAAAAAGAATATACAATAAACAGTACAATTGCTATACAACTGCATATACAAAAGTCATATTGTATTTAAATATTATTAAAAATTGCCTTTCCTTTTCAATCTGCAGGACTGAAATTTTCTCTAAAATTCAATGTAATATGGTTACCTGGAAGCATTCTGCACATAGCTGGTGGGCAGAACTTCCCCAGAAATGTAATGTCCTGCTTGTGTGATTGGCTTACTGATTTTCACAGGAGTCTGCACTAAGATACAAGTCAGGTTTTTGGCATCCTCTGCAACAAAATATAATTTTTGTTGAGATGTTCCCTAAGGGTTAATTACTTCTAAAGGGATACCAACAATACAACTTTCCTCATCAGAACACTGCAAGCACATCAGCAGCTTAAGAAGTCATTCCATTCAGAATAAGAATCTAAGGCACAAACAGCTTTTTCTTTGAAGCAGAAAGAGGTAGGAATCTCAATAAAGTTTGTTAAAAACCTTGCAATGTACACAAATCACCCAGAGCGGTTGCTACCGACGGGGGGGGGGTCAAGGGGAAGCTGTAGCTGCCAGGAGAAGGCAGTGATTATTGCTAGCGGCTGCTAGCAATAAGCGCAAGAGAATCCGGCAGGCTGGTGTTACCCAAGTTGATTGATCGGTCAACTTGGTATATTCAGCCTGCCCATTAACGGTCCAAAACTCAGCCGTTCCTGCTGAACCGGCCGAGATTCAAACCATGCATGGCTGGCCTTTCTTGTCTGGAGTTTCAAGACATCACATTTTTACTATTGCTGTATATTGTGAAATGTAGACTTATAAAGTTAACAAAAGATCAATTCTAACATCAAAGCTAAGGATACGAGCATGTGAGCCCAGGAAATGGCAGTTCTGGAGAGCTGGGTAAAAAGTGATAAATTGGACACCAATGAGGAATATTTATCACCAATTTTAAAATGACATAGCATTACAAATAAAATATAACAGTAATTGCAAATTATCGCACATTTGCTAGACTAATATACCTGACTAACCAATCCGTGACTGCTGCCCCTCTTTGCCAATCCCTTCACTGGCTTCCCCTACTCCACCGTATAAAATTCAAAATGCTAACCACAAAATACAAGTCCATCCACAACATCGCCTCCAGCTACATCACCAACCTAATCTGCAGATATCGCCCTAATCGTCCCCTCCACTACTCCCAGGACCTCCTGCTCTCTAGCTCCCTTGTTACCTCCTCTCATGCCCGCCTTCAGGACTTCTCCAGAGCCTCTCCCATCCTCTGGAACTCCCTGCCCCGGTATATCCGATCAGCCCCTAACCTGTCCACCTTTAGGAGATCCCTGAAAACTCACTTATTTAGGGAAGCTTATCCCACACCCACCTAACAACTGTCCCAGATCCACCCCCATCAAATCATCTCCTGCATCTATTACCTTTTGTACCATCATCCCCTCCCTTTAGAATGTAAGCTCCACGAGCAGGGCCCTCCTGTCCCTTCTGTATTGAACTGTACTGTAATTGTGCTGTCCCCCCTCTACACTGTAAAGCGCTATGTGTAAACTATTGGCACCATATAAATTGTGTATTATAATAATAATAATAATTCTATAACAAAAGCCAGAAACGCATTGTAATTACTGATGTAAAATAATCGCTTTCCAAACAATGAAGCTCAAAGTTTCAAGATCACAAAGATACATCTCAGCAACTGTGTATTTACATCAATATATTTGCACAACATAAGAACAACTCAAATTGCTTGATTTTTTTTTTTTTTTAAAGTGGAACACCCGGAAGAAAACACTTTGCATGCTAAATGATGTAGTATACCAATTCTTGGTATACTACATCCAAACAGTTGCTGGGGTGGCTAAAAATCATTATTGTATTATACTGCATGCAACCATTGGCTTTAATATTCTGGCTCAGCCACTGTAATGGGGTGGGGGTAATGCGGGGCTTGCTGGTCAATAACTCTTCATTATCATAGATGAACATTTGCTCTTCAACTCTTCCATTTAGAAAAAGTCTTGTATTCTTTTCACAGGATACAAGGCTTTCCCTGAATGGACAAGGTTTTTGACTTTCAGCTGCCCCTCCCCTATCCTTATCCATTCAGAGAAAGCCTTGTATCCTGTGAAAATAATGGAGGAGTTGAAGAGCAGGTGCCCCCCTAACATCCCTGCTGGAAGATCACTGTACAAGGAAGATTTTTGGCATCCCCCAAATCTCCATTACAAAGAGGCAGAAAAACACAGAAAGAAACAATTTCATAAAAAAAATTATTACAGGAGCATTAAGTATAGGATATGTATAGATTTATTTTTGGAGAATAAGAATATTATTAAGTGTCTAATGTAAATACTCCAGTATAAATAATTGTGTACATTGTAATTCAATGAATTTAAATTTATATTGTTGGATAAGCCAAGCTGAAGTCTGGCTCCTTTGGTATTTCACTTTGCATTTTAACAGGGCTGCAGGCAAACAGTTGAAGCATAAATAGATAAGAACAGTGCTACATATCCTACAGCCAAAAGTAACATTACTCCATCGATAATGAAATGTCTGCAGAGCACAATTATGCACAGGAGAGTCTGGCCGTATCATTTATGATTGTTTTAGTCTTGGCTCTTACTATAATCACAAGGAATCTTTGGTCTTTGGCCGCTGGGCCAATTTCTTTCTAACGAGCAACGGTCAGCGGCAGTTCTAAGGGTACAATAAGTCAGCTGTTCTCATGCCTGCTGGACACACTGTCCAGTGTCATGGTTCTGTTGTGCATTGCTATGTCATTCTATCCTGGAAATGCCTGGAGCTTTCATTCAACTTGACCCAATTCTGGAGTAGCAGGACAAAAGACAATGACATACTGTAATAGTTCTGTAACACTCAAGAAGCAAATTTGTGTCCAGGAACAAAATCTAAATTAAAAGCCAGACAATATCTTTTAAAGGGGAATATATAGTCTTTTTTTTAAGATATATGTATATACAGTATCTCACAGAAGTGAATACACCCCTCAAACGTACCAACAGGTACTGTGACATACTGAAGCAGAGCAGTATTCCAACATGATAACGACCCCAAACACACCTCCAAGATGACCACTGCCTTGCTAAAGAAGCTGAGGGTAAAGGTGATGGACTGGCCAAGCATGTCCCCAGACCTAAACCCTATTGAGCATTTGTGGGGCATCCTCAAATGGAAGGTGGAGGACTGCAAGGTCTCTAACATCCACCAGCTCTGTGATGTTGTCATGGAGGAGTGGAAGAGGACTCCAGTGGCAACCTGTGAATCTCTGGTGAACTCCATGCCCAAGAGGGTTAAGGCAGTGCTGGAAAATAATGGTGGCCACACAAAATTATGACACATTGGGCCCAATTTGGACATATTCACTTAGGGGTGTATTCACTTTTGTTGCTAGCGGTTTAGACATTAATGGCTGAGTGTTGAGTTATTTTGAGGGGACAGCAAATTTACACTGTTACTTACTACTTTACATTGTAGCAAAGTGCCATTTCTTCAGTGTTGTCACATGAAAAGATATAATAAAATGTTTACAAAAATGTGAGGGGTGTACTCACTTTTGTGGGATACTGTAACAGCCTTTCTCAAACTTTTCAACATACAGGAACCCGTAAAATAACTTTACGGTCTCAGGGAGCCCCTTCTACAGATTGCTATATCTACAACTCAGGATACATTAGTGTGATGGTCAGTGGAGAGGAATGTTCCTTACACTTGTGGTCATTGGAAAGATTTAGCACCTTACAGATAGATAAAAAGATCAGTGATGTCAGTGGGAACTTGTCTGAGAGGCAGAAATTGCTCATTACTCACGAAACCCCTAGCAACCTCTGGAGGAACCCTAGGGTTCCATGGAACTCGGGTTGAGAAACCCTGGTATATAAGATAGATATACTTTCTATTACCTGTTTTGTTTTTCAAAACATTTGCTATGTATATATAGTGCTACCCCCTTAATAGCCAAAGAGTGAAACAGATTCTTTCCCAAACAGTGCAGAGGAAGCCAGGCACACAACAGTCCATTCACTCTGGCTCATTGAGCCTTGTGTTTGACATGTGTCAAACACAAGGCTCGTGAGCCGAATCCGACCCTCCAGGCCTCATCATTTGGCCCTTGTGCCTCTCCTGTAGCTACAGCACCCTCCTCGTCTCCACCCTCACCTTGTCTCAGCAGTCAGCAGAAAAGAGGAGGACAAAACTCTCTATCAGATCCTGTGCTTCTCCGTGTAGCTTGTTTCTGCCCCTCCTTCTCCTAACTCAGCAGATGGAAGAAGAGAAGAGGACAGGACTCCTTCTACAGATCCAGCACCCCCTCCTCCCTGGTCTTAGCATTCAGCAGGCTCTCGCAGATGACTCCAGCCCTCCTCTAGTCCTCCTCCAAACTCTGCACTTTTTGCTCCCCAGCTTCTTCTCGGCAGCACCTCAAGGTAATGGGTGCATTGAGATGTAGGGCAAGGTGGGAGACTCTTGACTTCTAATGGTGGGGGGGCTCTTGACATCTGATGTAAGGGGGGGCGTTCTGGACGTTACAGATATAACAGGCCCTTTGAGGGCAAACATATTTATTATGCGGCCCTCAATGGAGTTGAGTTTGACACCCTGGTCTAGGGGATTATTTTTTTAAGGTTTATTGTTTGAAGAACTTGTAACAAGAGGGCATTGAGGGGTGTGAGATACTCCAAAAACATTAACACAGCTTGAAGAGGACACTTCTCTGTCAGCAGCAGCAGTACAAGGACAAATTGACTAGAACAGTCTGAGGATGCACAACTGAAGACTATACAGCAGTAGGTTTCAATGTTGATATAGATTTGGACAGTCTATGAGTGCACACCTGAAGACCATGTGGGTGTATGGAGCACAAGTAGTTATATAGTTATAGACTTGGACATTCTATATGTGGGTGCAAGAAGCATTCAGACTTTGCTCACAAGGTCCTGCCCTGTAGTCAGTCCATAGGTACAGCCCTCGGCAGAAATACAGCATCCAGTCCAGACCTGACTCAGGAGCAATCAGCCCCCTGAAGGTGACCGATCTATTCCCCTACTGGGAAAGACAATCTACCCTGAACTCCAGTCTACTAAACAGGTGCTCATCCACCATCTAGGCACACTTCCCCAGGGATTGGACAGGCCCTACTAAATAGGCTGGGCATTTGCATCCTCACATCCTAATCTCTAGAAACTTTTCCTAGAGTCAGAAGAGTCAGGGGAAGGTAATACAACTCCTAGCCTGTGGAGTCTTGAGTAGACCAAACCATACAATAATGGCTTCTGTAGCTACAATTAAATGTACCTAGTAACCTTGCTAGGGCAGTGCTACATATAGTTTGTAATTATAATGTATGTGTAAAAAGGGATGGGAATAACCATTTTGGCTCTTTGCATACACAGTGGTTAAATTACTAAAGGCAAAAATAAGCTGTTCACTTTGCAAGGGAATTCGACCCATTTTTCCTTGCACAATTATTGGATAATGGACAGCAGCAGAAATTGATCTCATTCACTAAACCCTAGGGAAAATGATCTTGCAAAGTACAACTTCCCTTGCAAAACACATTTGCCTTTAGTAAATCATAAAATCAACCCCACAGTCCCTATTTCCTGCTTTGCCATGCTACACCTTACTTCTCCTTCGCACAATGAAAGTGAGTCGGCTAACTTACTGAAACCATGCTCTCCTTGTGTGGCTATCGTATCTCAAGAGTACAGGCATACCCCACTTTTAAGTCTGCAATGGGGTTTATTTACTAAAGCTGGAAAATGCAAAATCAAGCTCACTTCTGCGTAGAAACCAATGAGCTTCCAGGTTGTATTACCAACGCTTAATTGAACAAGCTGGGGTTAGAAGCACATTGGTTTCTATGCAGAAGTGAGCCTGATTTTGCACTTTCCAGCTTTAGTAAATAAACCCTTGTATACTTAAAAGTGGGGTATGCCTGTAGATAACATATAACTAAAGGCAAAGCTTTATATTTAAGTTTTAGAGTGGAGAGGGATTAGAACACCTGTAGGTTTTAATTGCTACATCTGCCGCTGTTAGGGAGATTCACCCTCTCTATCTGTCCTGTTTACCGTTACCATTGGAAGTAAAATTTGGCAAATTTTGACATAAAGTGACTTTAAAGAGGCCCTTTCAACAACCTAAAAATCTGCAGGGAAAAAAACAAAAGAATCAAGTATTTGAAATGCTTAATTGCAGCTTTTTCTTTTCCTTAAACAGTTTATATTTATGTGCAATGTGACTTTGAAATTGCTAGAAATTGGGACTACCCCAGGAAAAGTTAGTTACCTAGCACAGCCCTCTCCCTTCCTTTTACAAGCGTCTAATAACCTTTTGTGTTGGCCCAGCTCTATTGCTCCCCCTCCTTTAATCTCCTGGCTTAATCTTTTATGTAACATTAGGAGGGAGATGTGAAGGAAGACACTATAGATTGTCTACTGGGACTGCTGAGATCACACTCTGATGACGGTGTCCATCAGCAGTCTCTGAGTTTTTGGATGTCTATACAAGGGAGGCTTTTATAGGTAAATAGAATGCCTAAAATACAATAATTACATATAGTATATTCTTATGACAGGATTGTTATTCAATTGAATGGTCTGGGAACGGACAGAGCTTCTTCAAGGTAATTACTAAAATATTATAATACTCAAATAAATAATGATATTTCCTGGGCGGGAGAGTACATGCTGCATATCTTTTGCCTAATTCCGCGGTGGTATATGACAAATTGTCCTTATCAGAGCATCATGTTCAAAAAATATCTGACTAATTTCCTGCTCATCATAATTATACATACATTTCTAGAAAGTAGTGAAATAATAACGTTAAAATGGCGAAGCTGAAAAAAGAAAACAAGCTCAACTTTTAAATTTGTTCTAAGAATACTAATGAGAAATGATACTTAGGGTACCAAAAATGTAATGAGCATTTGCTAATTTAAGCATGACCAGAATACCACAGTTCCGGTTGAAGATTGAAGAAGTTTAGACTCACAAAGACAAGCTCTCTGGGAGAACATAACATTTTGAGATAAAGGTACCGGAAGCTTGGGGCAGACCCACCTACTTGACCACATCATTGTCCACTATTACAGCAGTGGTGACAGATTACCCAAACAATGGGTAGTACTTTTGTAGTCTGAAAATTCTGTGTTATGTCCCTGAGTTTTTTTTTTTTTTTTTCTATTTATAAAGCTAAAGTTAACAATTAACATGAATGTTTGGGCAAAATAAAAACAACATAAGTTGTACATCTCTAAGGGATAATAAGGCTACAGTGCTACATAAACCAAATACATAAAAATCGGGCTGAATGGATGGGGACAACGGGATAAAGTTTAATATAGTCACTAAGAGTGATAATATAATATTATATAATAAAATAATTGTAGATAATGTGCACTGCTGTGGGAGACAATATTATCTTATGACCGAATACTGAGCGGCATCGGACATTCATCCCGTGTGTACGGCGGCAGGTGCGGCCGGCTTCTGTCCAAGGGTGTGACTTAAAAAGGTCTGCCGGTCGGCACCCGGTCAGCCTTTGGCTGAGAGCATTGACTGGTGTGTTCTGGCCGGGGGGGGCGTCCCCTGTCAGAACACAATAGCTCAGTGGGGAGATTGCTGTAGTAACATCAGATTGTTTGTACAGCGGCTCCTCCTGAGCTCTTCAGTTTTTTTTCGTTCAGCCACTGGGTTGAAAAAAAAAAAACTACAAGTGTGTACTAGGCTTAAGAGTACATACGGGCCAAATATCAGTGGCGGTGTTGGCCGGTTCATTAGAAACCACCCGACATTCAGCCCGTGTGTACAGCAGCCAGTCCAACAGAAGCAGGTCAAATGTCCGGTTTCTGTCAAAGGGGAATGAAAAAGGTCTGCGATTAGCATCCCATCAGCTCTCCCAGCCAATGGCTGAGGGTGCTAACCGTGCATTCTTGTGCAGCAGGGGGGGGGGGGGGGGGCATCCCCCTGTCAGAATACAATAGCCCAGTGGTACGATCACTGTACTAACATCACATAGTTAGTACAGGATCTCCTTAAGAGATCTTCAGGTTTTTTTTTTTCGTTCAGCCCGCTGGGTTGAATGAAAAAAAAAAAATGATAATGTGTACTAGGTTTTACTAGATAGAAACACAAAAGTGAAATCCATCATAGACAATACACCACACGAAAGATAGTTGCTGCTCCTCTAGACTAGATCTTAAGTAACCTAATGCACATATTAAGAGCAAGCAGAAGAGGGCACCACCATCTGAGTGTAATGCATGAATGAAAAGGTCAGCATATCAGCAGATTCAAGTTGGAACTCTCTGTGGAGCAGCCCTTGTCTGCGGGGATCAACAGGGAGACGACTGGTAAAGGCAGAGCTTCACCCAAAGGCAGAGCTTCACCCGGGAAGCTGCTGGAGAAGGGAGGATTGTAGCTGTCAGGTTGGAACCTGAGCTCCCTTTAATGCGGCTAGGCAGCTTCCAGCATCACTTTGATAGCTCAGCTGAAATTCTGCAGTGAGAGAAAACGTATCTTTTTGCAATTGCTTTTAATAAATAGTTTTACACTTAGGTGGTGGCGCCCTCTTCTACTTGTTCTAAACAGTACATTTCTGCAGTTCATGTTAGTCCCTAGGTTTTTACCCCAGACAAATGCTTCCAGTACAGAAAAATACTAATTGATCCTTCCAGAAATTGTGTTACTGAGATCAAGGAAGGGGGTGTTCTGTAGAGAAACAGTGCAGAATCAAGTGAGCTGAAAACACTACTTGGGATTTCAGTGCATTTTTCTATACTCAGAAATACACTTTAAATCAGAACTCCAAGCAAAGATAAAAAATAACCCTCTATTCTATTTCCAACTAGTGTTTATATTATCTGTATAATGTCCCCAGGCACAGCAGGAATCAGACTGAATGGGAGGTTAAAGGGAAAGCCTAGTATACTTTAATGAGCACACATTCTGAGTTATTTTTTCAACGTGGTGCCCCATTCTTAATATACATGCTTTCTCTTTCATATTGTTATTGTATTAAATGTATGGATTTGTAGGTTAGTCACTAAAATAGTTTTACCTAATTGCGTAATAGCTGTAGAGACAAGATAACAGGCACAGAGAATGCACTGTTTTCAATGAGTTGAGTGACTCGTAAACCTGCATTATATGAAGGAGTAGTAAAGCACAACCATTGTGTAGCACTGCAAAGCAGAAAGAAAGTCTGTGTATGTAATAAGCCAATACAGCTACCCTATTTGTATATACACTAAAGCCTAGTACACGCTAGCAGTTTTTCTTTTTCGTTTAATCCAGCGAGCTGACCGAAAAAAAACAGAAGAGCCTGAAAGGAGCTGCTACACTAACAATCCGATGTTAGTACAGCAATCTTCCCTGCCGAAATATTGTATTCTGACAGGAGGACAGTCCGCCCCTCCGCCAGAACACACCAGTCAACGTTCTCAGCCATTGTCTGCCAACACTGATTGGATGCCGATCGGCATACCTTTTTCGGTCATGCCCTTTTGACAGAAGCAGGGCGTTCTGCTGGGTTCTTTTAGACCTTTTAGCCGGTTTCTATTGAACCGGTCGATACCACCCAATGTTCGGCCCAGGTGTATGGGCCTTTGCAAACTAGACACAGAAGAATTTTTTTTTTTAGATGATAGATTAACACACATTCATAATATTTACATCAAGGTGATCTCTTTTAAATGTGTATCTTGAAAAAAAAATGAAAAGATTGAATATTCTCACAAGCCCAAGTCCAGGTTTCTGTGCATGGCACCAATCTCTGCAGAATTCTCCTGTGAGCTCCGAGTGACTTGGTCCCTGAACACACCCGGGCTCATGGAATTGATGGTGGATGTCATTCAACCTGTAAGAGGGCTGAAGCTGGATCACAGAGCAGAGAGTCTGTGATGGACTGCTCTGGAGAAGACGTGAGTGTTGCAGCAGGACCAACTTTATATTTAAGTACTTGCAGGGCAATTTTATTTTTCTACTTTAATGCGGATTAAGGTCTAAAGCCCTATGTGGCAGTCAGGTTCTTCTGCATTTCACCATTCTGCCAAACTAACTGGAAAACAGTTTAGTCAGGAATTAGTCAGGAATTGAGCTCGGCCACCCCTTCAATATCTCAAGCTTCCCCACTGATCATCAAGGCCACACATAACATTAAAGGTCCAAAAGAGAAGCTCCAAAGGGTGTGGGAACATTGTCAAGTTCAACTTTGACAAAAAAGGATGAGATTCTAGCATCATTTCAGGAACCTAAAGCTAGCGATACACAGTTAGATTTCTCTTGGGAAATCAATCAATTCCCCCATCCATGCTAAACATCATGGATATCAGAATCTCTCCTGTTGGCTATTGTGTTCAGACAGCCAGAGAACCCGCAGCTGCCTAGATACTCAAACCTTGACTGTATCTAATAGGATGCAGTCACTGATCAGTTGACAGTTTTCCACTTGGCTCAGGTGTCAGGGTCACCTACGGCCTTGAGCTTCAGACAAATTTCAACAGGAATCAGTCAAAATTCAAGTTGTCTATGGCCACCTTAAATCTCTGGATATACAATTACATAGTTACATAGTAGGTGAGGTTGAAAAAAGACACAAGTCCATCAAGTCCAGCCTATGGAATTCATGCCGTTTTCCCCGATGATAGGTTTTGCTTGTATATTTTGCTTCATCATATGCTCAGATTAAATTGCCAAGACTTGTGACAGCTTTACTTTAGGCCATATATGCAATAACCATATGTGAGACTGTAGGAATCTCCACTCTGCTCGACACAATGCATGATTGACCTAATTCACCTGCAAGTCATTCATCATGCAGAAGCTGTGGCAGATGCAAAGAGAAAAAATAAGATGTATGTACTGGCTACATACAATACATAAAGTTATTTCAGAAAATGGCTTACTCTGTAATAAGACAGCTCTATGATAGTAATAAGCAGAATAAAACCATGCATACATCATCACACAAATATACTAGCACCTTACTTAGAACCCCCAAACATGGAGACTTTCCCATATCTTATTGTTTTTACTCTTCTAGACAACATATAGCATATATTGTACTAGATTGTTAAGGATAATCCCAAGTTTTGAAGATTTGTCCCTTAAAAGTTCTCCGATATAAAATATATTTAGCAATGTTTTTGTCTTAGAATTTTTGTATGGTTTGGGTAGTAACCCAGGCTCTACAACTACTGCTGCAACACTTTTAACTTTCAGTGGCCACATTTGAAGGTTATTTTATATGCATGTGCTGATACGTGTGTACTCCCATGAACTTAGACAATATATTAAAGTGGAAGTTCACCCATCTGCCTGCCCTCCAGTTGTCCAGCAATTGGCAATAAAAACTGCTGGCTATTACCAGAGACACCATGCAACTTGCGATGTCACTCCACCCCTCTTATGCTATTTATGTCCTGTGATTACAAAGCCTAACTGGAAACTGCTTTAACATGCTTCCTCAATGCCCTGATGCTGTCAAAAAGTAGATAGCAATGAGTTGCATTGTGTCTCTGGTAAATGGCCAACAGTTTCTGATTGCTGGACATCCAAAGCATAGACAGAATTCAAATATGCCACTATGGCTGCAAATGGACATTTGCAAACTGTGAACCCAGTCCCACAGGTGGATCCACATACTGGCTAGAACAGAGGGTCAGAGGGTTTCCACACAGCAGTTATGCAAGTAGCAGTATATGCTTATAGCACATGTGTCAAACACAAGGCCTGTAGGCTGAATCCAGCCCTTCGGGTCATTTCATGTAGCCCTCACACTTCTCTTGCAGCTGCAGCTACCCAGTCGTGTATGCCCCTACCTTGTCTCAGTAGTTGGCAGTGCAGAAGAGGACCGAACTCCTCCACAAAATCCTGCACTCGTCTCTGCCCCTTCTCCTGTCTCAGCAGTCAGCAGCAGAGAGGAGGACAGAACTCTTTCTACAGATCCTGCGCCTCTCTGTGCAGCCGCAGGAGCCCCTTGTCTCCGCCTCCCCTGGTCTCAGCATTCAGCAGACTCCAGCCCTCCTCTGGTCCTCCTTCAGAACATGAACTTTCTGCTCCCCAGCTTTTTTCTGGCAGCAGCACAAAGTACGGAGGGTGCATTGTGATGTAAGGGACAGTGGAGGACTCTTGACTTCTGATTGTGGGGGGACTCTGATGCAAAGATGGGGTGCTCTGGACATCCCTGCCCTTCAAAGCTTAAGTCTTAGGTTATAACTAAAACCAGTATTAATTGAATGGAGATGCAATTACTTAATATGATAAAGAGTAGATACATTTATATAGTCTTACAGATACAATTGACCCTTTGAGGGCAACCATAATGCTGATATGGCCCACAATGAAATTGAGTTTGACATAGCTAGTTTAAGATATATCCAGGGGGCCTTACTGGTTCTGTACCAAAGAAAAAAACTGCTGCTCACCAATGCTGATAATAAATTGTTCTAGCAATTCATTCTATACAAGGCATCTTTGGATATATGAGTATCTTATACTTAGGGAGATAGATTGAATTGGATTTCTGTTTTTTTTTTTTTTTTTTCGCTTATGCAGCGTACACACGAGCGGACTTTTGTATCGGACTGGTCCAACGGACCGAGTCCGGCGGACAATCCGATCGTGTGTGGGCTTCATCGGACCTTCAGCAGACTTTTTCGGTTGAAAATCTGACGGACTTTAGATTTGGAACATGTTTCACATCTTTACGTCGGAACTCCGCCAGACCCAGTTCCTATCGAAAAATCTGCTTGTCTGTATGCTAGTCCAACGGACAAAAACCGAAGCTAGGGCAGCTATTGGGTACTGGATATCAACTTCCTTATTTTAGTCCGGTCGTACGTCATCACGTACGAATCCATCAGACTTTCGTGTGATCGTGTGTAGGCAAGTCCATTCATTCGGAGAGTCCGTTGGAAGTGTGTCGAAAGTCCGTCGGATAGTCCGTCGGACCAGCTCGGACGAAAAGTCCACTCATGTGTACGCGGCTTGAGATTTAATAATTGTTTTCTTTTCTAATATGTAACTCTGCCATTACAGTATAACTCTGTCTAAGAGGAAAAAAGGCTCAATTCACAAATCTTTACATTAAAATAAGAATTTGTATTTTCAGCCATGTGATTGTAATTGTCTACCCTCATAAGGATCCTTAAGCCCGCGTTTTAGATTTGTGAATTGAGCTTATAGTCTTTTATATTCATTCCCATACCATGTACAATCCTGCTTCTGTTCATGGCCTGATGCTTCCATCACCTCGGCAGAGCAATGTCAGTGGGTGAGGAGGGAAGGTGAGAGGCCACAGAGTGATCCTTCTACATTTCCTACACTTAAAAAACAGCAATGAAAACCTTAACAAAGTGGAGCTACATTCTGCAGCATACAGTAAATAATTCACTAGTTTATATGTTTTATGGAGTCCAGCAGCCAGGTCTACCCAACAGTGTTCTTGGCCTTGCCCATGAAGGGCTCATCTTACTCTTCTTACTGCTGCAGAGGAAGTCTTGTTTTTTGCTGTATTACGTATAATGTAAAATACATTTAAAACATGAATGGCTGTGGGCTCCCTCCAGATCCACCTGCCCTTAATTTATTCACTGCAATATTAGCTCCACCTTGGGAGACTCTCAAAGAGTTAGGACCACAGTATACAGAGGAGCCTTGTCAGGGCACTACGGCCTCTACATCTATTTGCAAATGTGTGCAACTAAACCCTCTGTTTTTAATATGAATTGTTAGACAGGATCTATTTGGGTTTTCTTTTGCAGGCTAGCTGGTAAGTGTGCTGGGAAATTTTCTTTGTGTTTGTGATGTGCAAAGCCCTTTCATGTGAACCTTACTGCAATGGCTATGATTAAACTATTTACTTAAAAATTGCCAGTATATACAGTAATTACCAGTAAAGATACAGTTGATAGTATTAAATATAGCAAATAGCTGATTAGCTTTGTTATGTTGTGAAGTATTGGTAAACTAAAATCGGTAAAGTTCACACCCCTGTCACTCCAGAAAATTAAAGTGCAAGAATGAGCACTAAAACCCACTGTGGTCCTTTTCACTGCCTTCTTTCCCTAATATTATCTAAAGGGTGGAAGTTGGCACCACATAAACAAATCTGGCAATTTAAAGAGGAGTTCCAGTACCCCAAGTCAAATTTTTTTTTAAACGCTGCTGTCATTTGTTCAACTTTATTTGGAACATTTAGCTAGTGCCTATAGTGTATTCGGGTTAATTTCAGTTTAAAATAGAGAAAGACTACCTTAATCTCGGAAGCTGGCAGGGGCCATGTCCACTGTGGGCATCTGAAGCCCTCTGGTATCTATTTCCGGGACTAGGTGCAGCTGGATTCCCAGCATTCACCTCCCGATCTCACACCTGCACAGTAATGTCACCGCGTGGCGCTCCACCCTCCTGACACATTGCCGTAGCAATGGTCTGGAAATAACGCGAGATTCCATCACTAGGCGATTCGCAAGGACTCCTGGGATACTCCTGGGATACTGCCATCGCCTGGTGACATAATCGCCTAGGCGAATGCACCAGGAAGTGCAGGAGATTGAAGACTATAAAAGAATATATAAAAGAATATAAAAGGTATTTCCATTTAAAATAAAAAAAAAGAATTTGCATTGGGAAAAGGATGCTCAGAGGGGATACCATAGAGAGCAAGTACATAAAATGGGTGTAACTTCGCTTTAAAATGAATATATATATATATATATATATATATATATATATATATATATATACGTTCTCATTTTGCTCTTGAGCACACTTGCGGGCTGGCTCCTGAGCCGCCTCTGTGTGTCTATTGGCATACACAGCACTGCTGGGCTGTACCAAATGTTCTCTACTCACTGGCTGTGATTGGCAGCAGCAGGAGCCAATGGCTCCTGCTTCTGTCTCTGAGCCTATGAGGAGGGAGATAGCTGAGAGAACCTTTGCTCTTGTGTAGAGCGCTGGATTGAGATCGGGCTCAGGAATGTATAATGGGGGGCTAGGGGGAGGGAGCTGCACCAAGAAGGTTTTCTAACCTAATGCAGAGAATTCATTAAGGTAAAAAAACGTTCAGCCTTCAGAACCACTTTAATAGTATAAAAGAAAGGCATACATAGTTGAGGAGCTATATATTTGGGGTCTGACCCTCAGACTGTGAACCTAGGACATAGAAGTAATATTGTGCAAGCATCCCATATAATATACAGAAAATACATTTTATTCTGAAAAATAACACTAAGCGGGAAGAAAAGCCTTCAACAACTCATAATCTGTGTTTTACTGCTCTAAGACGAACCGGTTTTATCTACAGAAAATATATTGTTCTTGATCCCATTAAAATGGGTCAGCAATAGCATAAGTAATAATTCATACACTCATTGATATCAGGATTGCAGAGTGAATTAATCTAACAATAAAAGAGGCCCTGGATCTTCCACACACCATTATACTTTGGGAACTGCTGGTGTTTACACATTGGGGGTGATTTACTAAAGGCAAATATATGCACAGCAAGTGCACTTTATCCAGAGCTTAGTAAATGAGGTAAAGCTTCACTTTGCAAAGAATACTCAATCATATGCAAGGAATTAAAAAAAACAAAAAATAAATTTTGCTTGTACATGATTGGATGATAGAAATCAGAAAAAGAGCTTCCCCTCTTTTTAGAGCTTCCCCTCAGATCTAGCGCAACTGCACTTGCAGTGCACAGTATACTATATTTGCCTTTAGTAAATCAACCTTATTGCGTACTGCAGTTCTTTTAGATACCTTAATCTCCCAAATGCAGCCACAGTGGTTTATTTAACTAGTGGGCAATGTTTAGGACCTGTTCACATAGCGTTCAATGGCAGCACACCTAAAAATGTGTCAAACACCCATAAAATTTTGATGCGGGAAAAACCGCACCACACCGATGTGAACCCAGCCTTACTGTATATACATTTCTGCATTGGTAGACATAAAAATATAGGCGCTCCCCATAACATCTAATCAAAATTCCAGTGAACATCCTGTTCATTACTTTGATCAACAGCTCCACTTTAAATTGTCTTCATAGAAATTAATAGATGAACAGCTTGGTTTGGCCACCATCAGTTCAGGGATGGGCCAGTTACCAAACTATACTGTTTAAGCTCATTTGGGTGTACTTCTCCTGTGGATCACAGGAGTGTCATTAGTTCTGCACTTCTGTGACCTATTTTTAGCTGAACCATATGGTCGTGATCTACCCAGATGCCTGGACCGGCACCTGGCTCAGCCTCTCACAGAGCCGTTAAGAGCCTGAGCCAGCTGCTCTTGCCCCTTCCACAGCCCGGCACTCCACTGTGTGCAGGGGGTGGGGGCAGAGCAGAAAGCCAGTGACTGACAGTCACCAGCTATCTGCTCACGGAGCACTGAGAACTGAGTGATCTTTATTATGTTGGAATACTGGCGGCCCAGTCTCTAAAGGGAGGGGATCATGCTCTGCTTCAGTATGTCACAATACATGTTGGCATTCATGGTTCCCTCAATGAACTATAGCTCCCCAGTGTCGGCAGCACTCATGCAGCCCCAGACCATGACACTCTCTTCTTATAGCCTAGGCCATCTTTATGTAAAGCAACAATTCTTTTTTTTTTTTTAGATCCTCAGAGAGTTCTTTGCCATGAGGTGCCATATTGTACTTCCAGTGACCAGTATGAGAGTGAGAGCAATGACACCAAATTTAACACATCTTCTCCCCATTCACACCTGAGATCTTGTAATACTAATGGGTCACATGACACCGGGGAGGGAAAATGGCTAATTGGGCCCAATTTGGACATTTTCACTTAGGGGTGTACTCACTTTTGTTGCCAGGGGTTTAGACATTAATGGCTGTGTGTTGAGTTATTTTGAGGGGATAGCAAATTTACAGGCATACCCCGCTTTTAAGTACACAATGGGGTTTATTTACTAAAGCTGGAAAGTGACAAATCAGGCTCACTTCTGCATAGAAACCAATGAGCTTCTAACCCCAGCCTGTTCAATTAAGCTTTGGTAATAAAACCTGGAAGCTCATTGGTTTCTATGCAGAAGTGAGCCTGACTTAGAACTTTCCAGCTTTAGTAAATAAACCTCATTGTGTACTTAAAAGTGGGGTATATATATATATATATATATGTCAAATAAGGGATTTCTGCAAAATCTTTATAAATAATAATTATGACATGTTTTAATGTTTTATTCAATTTCTCCTCCTGCAGAAACAAGAAGATATTGCTAAAAAAATAAGCTTGTATTTAGTTCTAGTATCCTCGAAGAACATGAGCCCTGAGCTGTAGGGTTGAGTTGTGGAGCTCTAACAATATATCAAGGGGATTGTCTAAGCAGGCTATGAAGTCTATTTCTGCCGCACACACACAAAATCACATTATTTTTCCATGCATTTCTTAGCAATATTGAGGTTTCAATGTAAAATTCATGAGGTCCCAATATCATTACCAATGCAAATGTGGGAGCAGTGCATGCCTTGAAGCTATCCATGTGCACATTAATTTCCCTGGTGGTCAGGGACCTGTCTCCACTTCTTTACCTAACAGACATCCGGAGGACAACCCAATGAAAGGTCACCAGTGACTTCTCTCTAGATGAAGACCTTCTTACAATTTATCACTTAAGCATTCTGAAGACCTTACTCTGCCCATATAATTTTATGCTAAATCTTTTTTTTTCTATTCTGAAATGCATTAATAGCTATTAATGCACAGCCTCTTTTAAGATCCCTCTACAGTAAGAAGTTAGCTGTGTTTTAATGTATTAAAGGGAGAGAAAATATTCTATTTCATAGTATTTTTAAAGCTTGACCAAAGTAAAGTAGAGGTGATCGCATTTTTTGTAGGACTAGCTTGTAAATGCTGTTTAGCAATTCTCCCATGTTATTGTTTGAGGTCACCAGAAAGTAAAATAGAAATTTGTGACATATCTGGTATAACGGGGTCCACAAGAAACTGCTCCTAGTACAATATTAGCGGTAGCAATTTTTTGTCCTAAAGTTTCATGCCTACAACATCCATTAGGTAAGTGCTGGGGAGGTAAGGTCACAGGGTAGTGTATAAATAAGTCCAAATCTCTAAGCAGCTGAATCCAGGAAATACTCAAAGCTGGGTCTTACCAGTGAGAAAAAATAAAATATTTTTTACACACTCATCTAAACCACTAAACAGTGCACTGTTAATAACAAATAATAACAAATAATAATAATAATATATCTATATCTATATAGATAGATAGATAGATAGATAGATAGATAGATAGATAGATAGATAGATAGATAGATAGATACCGTATATATCTATATCTATATCTAGATATAGATATATATATATATCTATATATATATATATATATAGATATATATATATATAGATATATATATATATATCTATATATATATATATATATAGATATATATATATATATCTATATATATATATATATATATAGATATATATATATATATATATATATATATATATATTTATATATATATATATATATATCTATATATAGATCTATATATAGATAGATATATATAGATAGATATATATAGATATAGATATATATATATATATATATATCCCATAACCGAATTCCAAGTAAAATTCCTCTAAATCACCAACCTACATCTCAACTGCCATAGCAAGAAGTAATCCACTAAACTATGTGTGGCCATTTGAAGCCAATTTAAGGTCATCAGGTCACACCAGGAATGTCGGTAATGGGAGCAAATAAAGAAATGTGAAATGATTATGCTATATTCTATTATAAGCAACATTTGACTAAATGTTGGCAATTTATACACTTACAAAAATGATAAACAAACAACTATATAGCTTTAAGGCAAATGCTCAAATACACACACCAATATATTTAAGCCAATTATTCTGTTTTCTTTTTTCAGACTGGCTGTATACTTTTAAATTCTACAATACGCTCTGTAAAACACTAGAGTCTTTAAAAAGGCATTGCAATTTGAAGCAGCTGTTCAGAAAAATTACCAACTGCAATTGTTCAATGTACAGCCAGGCATTAATTTAGATGTCTATAAATCCATACGTATGAAATACCATTATAAAAAAAAATATGCAACCACAGGCATTTAAAAATGTATACCACATTGTCACCACAAAAATTACTTTCCATTAAACTATACATGATAACTCAGCTGATAACTCAAATGTTGCAATTACTAGAAATACAGTCATGTTAATACATAGATTTATTGATTATAACATTTTGTGTGTACACAATTCTATTTTATTACTAAAATAGTATTGCACTGCTACAGGATTCCAGATGGGAGCCACCTTTTTTCACCTATGTTCCATGGCTGCCATGAAGATAAGCTAACAAGCTCATTAGTGACAAAAAAATGAGGAAACAAGAATCACAGTTCTTCTTCAAACAAATGCATTTATACCAGTAATTGAACAAAATGTGAAAATGATTTTTTATACTTCATACTCTCTACTCAAGAACTGAATTAATATTTGGTGTCATAATGTTACGTGGGTTTCTTAGAATATACAGCACATTAATTAACTATTATGCTAAATAACCTTCTTCTTCCTTCATAGCTGTGTATAATTTAAAATGCTTGCCATCCCACCAAACAATAGGGCCCTGTATAAATACTACTTACTGCAAAACATGTTATGTCCCTGATATGCATTAACCTCTTTCTTGAATGCTAAAAGGGTTCCACATTAGGGCACCCAGCTTTTGTTTTAAAGTGTTCTCTAATCCCCAGAGAGAAAAAGCAGTTCTTAAGATGAATAGCTTAATTCATATAAGTGCCTAGCAAAACATTCACTGTGGTTTACCCAAAAGACACAAGCTGCAGTATCTCTGTTGGTGTTGCAGTTTTATACTGTTCTTTCCATCACCAAATGGACTGCTCCACTTAACAGAGCAAAAGTTTTTAAATACTGGTTCCAGGAACTCTGTTCTTCTAGCAATCAAGTGTACAAGCAGCTGCTCATACACCTTGCAATCTAAAATGCACACACGCACTCTACTCTGGTTCCTTAAGATATACCAAAACTGTAGTAGATGCCCGACCTTAACAATCCAATTATTTGTATATAGTCAGGTAGGCTATAAATCTAAGAAAGATTGTTTTCTCTGATTGGTATGGCCAGCTCAAAGAGCCATACATTTGGAAGAAAACATTAAAAGATTATATTAAAGGAAGAAGACATTAAAACGGAACCTGTCAGGTAATTAAGAATAGCTGATCTTTTTTAATTCTGGTTGACTTAGATGTAAGCCCTATAACTAGACACAACCATTGCTTTTCAACAGTCTAACGTGTGAGCCTTGAATGGCCACTGGGCTTCCACACTGGACTGCCAATTGACATTGCAATATACTATCACCAATACTAGGTGGTATCCCAAGAGAACACAATGCTCTCATTACCATAGTAACAGGTTACATCTGATATTTTTGTGTCAGACACTGCAAACTATATTCTGGTTCTGGACTATTACAGCAGATAGCTTTAAACACATAATAACACAGTTGAGAAACTAAAAATAGCTTTTTCCTAATATGGAGTTTTCAGAGGATTTTTTGTATCAGCCAATGGCCTTCAGCTTACTTCAAAATAATTTGACAGGTTTACCTGGGCTACATAACTATGCATTTTAGTGTAGTTTGTTGTGATTGTGATTTAAATTTATTTTCCCTATTACCTGCGTTTTTTGTTTGATTTCTTTTGTACTTGAATTTTTTCCTTCACAAATCTTGTTATACACACCTTTTGCTTTTTGATGTTTACATAGCTTGTTGTGTTTATTTACTATTATCATCTTTATTATTATTATTTTTATTTAATTTTTTTCTATTTTTTTTTGTATTTATTTATTCCTTGGATTGTTTTGCTTCCCTGATCACTTTGTATCAGAGGTGTTATTCCATTCCTAGTTTTCCTTCCACCCACCACCCATGTCAGTCTGCCTTGCCCCATGCTTTGGAGCTTATGGGGGTCTATTTAAATGAGAGCGGGTAGCCCATGGGGATTAGCTGAAGAAGAGGAAGAGTCAGCGAAATGCGTCCTGCGACCCCACTTTTACAGGAGACCATCATCTTCTGAGAGCTGTCCTTGGGATTGAGTGTGCCAAGCAGGAGCAGCAAAGACTTCTGGCATCCAACCCAGCTCTTCACCTGACCACACAGTGATCCGAACACTGTGGCTGCTCATCCATCCTTTCCTTGTGACTGTGTTGAGAGGGCTCTTTCTTGTGGACTATATGCACTCTTTCACATTTTATTTTATGGGTACATAATATATTGTTGTTTTTAATAAAGCCCTTTGATCCTTTTACTACACCAGGGGTCTGTGTTGTTTTCTCCCCTTTCTTGCTTTTGTTGTGTTGTGATGCTTGCTGCATCTTTGGTGCAGTTTCCCACAAAGTTTCCTGCAAAGTGCTTCTTCCACATGAATTAACGTGGAAGAGGCGCATAAAATATAAAATATACAAATAGTGTACCATGGTGCATAAAAAAACTCATTAGTGGAGTGTGAACCAGCAATTACGCCCAACTCTGCCTATGGTAGACTACATTCTTGGGTCATTCCGCCTGCCTTGGTTAGACAAAATTGGATGAATAAAACAAAATTTAAACAGTACAACATGACTGCGAGACCATCAAGGTCTTTACAAAGACTGATTCAGAATGCACATACCATAAGGAACATGGCTCAAAGCCAAAAAATTCTTAATTTATAGAATCCCAGATCCATATTTGCAATCGGAGGATGGTGATATGTAGAGAAGGAATGGGGCATAGCAATCCAAAACCCATAACTACTTTCAGGTGAAATAGGTGAGAACAGCAGTCAAATAGAAGATAATCTAGTAGATATACCAAATCTACAAGTAAACACACAAAAAGAAAACCTAATTCTACAAACAACAAAGAAGTAGCACCAATAAACAGCAAGACACACAACATTTGATAGTGAAGCTACACTAACGTCTTGGTTTATAAATATGCACTAAAATTATGGTTACTGGTTCTGCTATAACTTGCTTTGTATAATTAAAAGCATATGTTTTGCATTGTTCTTCAGGAAGAAGGAAGACACTGAAGAGCATACCCTTATACTCCAGGTGAGACCCAGGCACACACATGATAGTCAAGCAGTTACTGGCTGGGGTGGCCAAAGATAATTGAATACAGCTAGAAAGCCAGTGTCTGCACTGAGGTCTGCATGTCTTTTGGTACTTGTATGAGGGAAAGGGAGTAATATTATGATTATTAAAATGATTTTTATTATAAAATCAACTTATTGTTATCTAGATTTTTTAATTTATGATTAAGAAGTTTACCTAGCCTCTATGTGTATAGAAAATGTTGACACTTTAAATGGTATCAGCAGGTAAAGTAAAAGCAGCATGTTAACAGTTACTGATAAGCTACAACCATATTTGTATAAAATATACCTTTATTCTGAGTTTTTTTTTGTTTTGTTTTTTCGTATTCCCTTGCAGCCCAATTAATTCGCGTTTTGCATTTCTTCAGCTGGGCCTGAGGCATCTTATGATTCGGTATTGGCATCCTCCCTCTTTTTCTTTATTGTGTGTGTGGAAGGGTATGGTGAGCTCAGAGAATGGGTGGAGCTATAAATCAGGTAACATAATGACCTGCATTTTGTAGGTTCGGACTCAACACCTATCCGAAAACAAGGATACTAACAACAATAGAAATTTTGCAGGACAACTAGATGCAGCAGATGAAAGTCCATATGAACAATAAAACCACACACATACCTCCCAAATTTTTGAGATGGGAACGAATTAGCAAATAGGAGAATTGTACAAAAAAACTTATTTAAACCTAAAAAAAAAAAAAAAGTAGTGCTTTTTTTTTACCACTACTATTCCTTTATACTGATTTTTAAAATCTACAAGTGCAACAATTTAGAAATTGGATGAAAGGTTTAGCACTGGGAAACACTTTTTGAAAGATAAAAAGTGAATTTTATATACAACTACATTGATCGGGACAAATGAGATGGAAAGAAGGACATAGGGACTTTGTTCCAAATCAGGGACAGTCCCTCGAAATCAGGGACAGTTGGGAGCTATGCACACAACAGGTAAGCTGCCCTTTCTGAGTCAGTTTAAAATTTGTATGTGAGGACAATAACACCTAGAAAAATAGGGTAGAGTTGATCATCTAAATGGGCCACTAGAAATGAAAGCTCCATGTCCGAATAATCACTCATGTATTATTAATGCTGTGAACAGTGGGGGAGATTTACTGGAGCACTCAGATTCTGGTGCAGCTGTGCATTGTGGCCAATCAGCTTCTAGCCTCAGCTTGTTCAATTTTTCGATTTTGCACACCCCAGTTTTAGTAAATCTCCCCACAGAGAGGGTGCTTACATAGAGGTTGCTTAACTTGACTATAGGATAACATCTTCCCATGGTGAACTCTACAGGAGAGTTTGATTTATGTATTACAGGAAAATACAGGCCAATCACTCCAATTGCCAATGCGTACTTAACACAACACCAGACATTTCTCCTTTTCTTCTATCATTTAACCAATGAAACTGCTGTTTTTCCACCTAGGCAGAACCATTTACAACATTTCAAGAGAGAGCTCTCGATTCATTTTACAGAAATTGCTGAGGTTAACATGCTACCTCTGATGATCGCCTAGGAGAGTTCATTGTACAAGTTTTATGTGGCCTTCCAGCCAAAATAAAATACAAGACTTCAATAAATGTAACAGCTGAGACTGGGAAATTTTGGAACGTCAGTGTGGACTATATTTTCCCAGTAAATGTCACCAGGTAATAGTGTTCTAAAATATTACATTGCTCTATTCTATGAAAAGCTTCATTTTCTCACACCTAGTCGGGAAAATTAAGGATAATTTGTTTGACTCTGCTACAAAAAATGTTGTCACATGCTTGCATGTGCATCGTTTTTTTATTTTTCATTTTATGATGCCACAAGTCCCTAAATTTTCTTATTGGTACAAGAGTCAACAGCATTGTTTATTAAGATTACATGGCAAGACTGGCCAAAATGCTAACTGGAGGCTGAGATAGGTTTTTCTTATCCAAAGCTTTCGCCCCACAGTATATCAGTAAACTGGCTTGATATTTTAGTATCCAAAAATATCTTATGTTAACAAATTTTGCTAAGTGTGATTATTATTCCCACGGAGAAACAATTTACAAGAAAGGCCAAGATGAATAAATGCCAAAACCTGCAGGCAGTACTATATATCTCTGCTATTTGAAAGACATTTGGTAGCTGCACTGTAAAGTCGTTACTATAACAATATAATCTGATTGTGGCCGAAAAATCTAAAACCTAATTAAAGCGGTAGTAAACTCTTTAAAAGTTTCCCCCTATAGGGCAAAGGCATAATGTGCTAGTTTCATTTGCATACTAGCACATTATGAATGATTTACCTTAAAACAAAGCCCTCAGTGGTGTGCTGTCACCGCTGCAGAGGCTTCCATCTTCACTCAGTCTTCCTCCCGGGTTCGTGGGCTGCAGCCGCTCCAATGGCAGAGCTGCGAGTACGTCACTCCCGAGCATGTGTGACATTTTTGTACTTCTTTTAGGCGACAGGCGTCCCACGATTCTGTTTGCTCAATTCTACTGCAATTGTCACCCGATGAATTGCGGCAAAATCGCGCCGCGATCAGGATGCCATTAGAAGTGACGGGATCACATGGACGTCCCGCGATTTGCCACTATTTCGAATCGCGGGCAGAATTGCGACAATTCTGCCCACGATTGGGAATGCCAAGATGTGAACGGAGCCTAAATCCCCCCAGAACATTTTTTTTTTTTTCGGTTCGGTGATGTTTGGTGTTATATCTTTCGGGCTTCATAGTCTACCCTACTATATTGCACTTTTTTTTTATTTGGGGCAAAGGAGGCTTTAATGTGGTAGAAGGTTGTATATATATTTTTATTTCCTTGGTTTTTATTGTGACAAGTAGCACAAAATACATAAATATAATTATAAATAGCAATTTTTTTTAAAAAAAGCTTCACAACAAGCTGTTTATGTTTATTTGCACACCCCTAAATGTTTACCTTAAAATATAATTTAAAAAGTTGGTTGCTTAAAATCATATCACATTAGTGTGGAACAGTAACGCTCAAAGTGAACATACATGCTTTATTTAGGAGAGCTTTACTCCACTTTTGATGCTACATTGCAATGAACTCAGCAACAAAGAACAGTTGGCGTAAATTGTTAGCGTAACATTAAGATGAAATTAGGTCTGTTTGATAAGGGCACAAATTATCACGACAAGTGTTTTTTTTTTCATAGTTTGTGATGGCTAAAAATTCAAATTGCAGTGCACTGAGCATTTGATGCTTTTGCATTGAATGTAAATGTAATCTATATCATCTAATAGTTTTGTGAAGGACCTATGGAGTCTTTCTGGGAGAGATGTTTTATTTTTATTTTTTTTGGGACCTATCTTTCTATTTATAGCTCAGATCTCTACAGTGCCTTGCAAAAGTATTCACCCCCCCTTGGCTTTTTATCTATTTTGTTTCATTACAGCCTTTAATTCAATGTTTTTTTTAATCTGAGTGACAGTATATGTGATGGATCAGAAAACAATAGTCTGGTGAAGTAAAATTAGAAAAATATATACATAAAACTATTTTTCAGAAATAAAAAAAGATAATTGGCATGTATTCACCCCCTTTGTTATGAAGCCCATAAAAAGCTCCGGTGCAACCAATTACCTTCAGAAGTCACACAATTAATGAAATGATGTCCACCTGTGTGCAATCTAAGTGTCATATGATCTGTCATTACATATACACACCTTTTCGAAAGGCCCCAGAGGCTGAAACACCTAAGCAAGAGGCACCACTATTCAAACACTGCCATGAAGACCAAGGAACTCTCCAAACAAGTAAGGGACAATGTTGTTAAGAAGTACAAGTCAGGGTTAGGTTATAAAAATGTATCCATATCCTTAGGAGCACCATCAAATCTATCATTACCAAATGGAAAGAACATGGCACAACAGCAAACCTGCCAAGAGATGGCCGCACACCAAAACTCATGGACTGGGCAAGGAGGGCATTAAACAGAGAGGCAGGACAGAGACCTAAGGTAACCCTGTAGGAGCTGCAGAGTTCCACAGCAGAGACTGGAGTATCTGTACATAGGACGACAATAAGCCATACGCTCCATAGAGTTGGGTTTTATGGCAGAGTGGCCAGAAAAAAGCCTTTAAATGCTATGTCTGGCGCAAACCAACCCAAAATTGGGCAAAAATCCCAGTGGTAAAATGTGGCAAGCTCATAGAGAC
The DNA here is from genome assembly GCF_042186555.1 of Aquarana catesbeiana. Lineage (NCBI taxonomy): Eukaryota > Metazoa > Chordata > Amphibia > Anura > Ranidae > Aquarana > Aquarana catesbeiana. Next base: position 195,784,886 of record NC_133333.1, on the reverse strand, counting down.
TTATCCAAAGAGACTTGGAGCTGTGATAGCCGCAAAAGGTGGCTTTACAAAGTATTGACTTTAGAGGGGTGAACAGTTATGCACATTGACTTTTTCTGTTAATTTGTCCTATATGTTGTCTGCTTCCCAATAAAAAAAAAAATCTTCAAAGTTATGGGCATGTTCTCTAAATTAAATGATGCAAATCCTCAAACAATCCATGTTAATTCCAGGTTGTGAGGCAAAAAAAACACGAAAAATGCCAAGGGGGTTAATACTTTTGCAAGGCATTGTATATATATATATATATATATATATATATATATATATATATATAAATATATATATATATATATATATATATATATATATATATATATATATATATATATATATATATATACACACACACTGTATTGTCAAAAGAATTGGGACGCCTGCCTTTAATGGCATCCTAGTCTTAGTCCATAGGATTCATTGAATTGGCCCACTCTTTGCAGCTATAACAGCTTCAACTCTTCTGGGAAGGTTGTCCACAAAGTTTGGGAGTGTGTCTATGGGAATGTCTGGCCATTAAACCAGAAGTGCATTTGTGTTGGATGTTGTATGTTGAATGAAAAAGCCTGGCTCGCAGTTTACATTCTAATTCATCCCAAAGGTGTTCTACCAGGTTGAGGTCAGGACTCTGTGCAGGCCAGTCAAGTTCCTCCACCCCAAACTCGCTCATCCATGTCTTTATGGACCTTGCTTTGTGCACTGCTCCAAATTATTTGGTGGAGGGGGGATTATGGTGCGGGGTTGTCTTTCAGGGGTTGGGCTGTTGCAGAATTGGCGGGCCAGAAAGGAGGCCTAATTCAGTGGACCTCGCGTGGGAAAAGACATCCAGAACCAGGAAAATGCGGGTCCATGGTAAGACAACCATACTTCAAGTTTTTTTGCACATATTTGCTGTTCTGTGTTCGGGATCTTGATTCTCTGTATGGGGTAAATTCTACTAGGCAAAGAACCATTTGGGTTCTTTGTCACTTTCTGTATAATGGCGGGACTTTAAATGCAGGTTATATTTTTGTCATTGTAAGTAGGTCTATTAATTGGGGGAGTACCTATATTTAAATCCTCTATAGGTCCCATTTAATGCAAACCTAAACTGTATGCTGTGTATGACTGAGCAGGCTGATAAGTAACTGTATGTTATGTAATAAGTTTGTGATGTATATGAGAAATAGAAATATATGAATTGTGATTATTGACTATGTATGGGACCAACAAGAAAGACACATGTCCCCATACATGTGCACCCACAGATGGTCGTTTAGAAAAGGTTCTGTTTGAAGTTGCTTTTGAAAATGACTGCTGCCTATTCAAGTGGCCATGTGGCTGAGGGGGGAAGGATGGCCATGTATTGTTGGGACATGTTTTACAGGATTCTAGGCAATAGCATGGGGGTTTCTTTTGTTTTGAGATGAAAAGATCAAGCATGCAAGCAGCATTGTCTTGGTCCTGTGTACCTGTTGACCTTTTAACTTTCAGAGTGCAGTATTGTCTGTATTTGGGAACAAGAATGTATGTTTTAGCTGTGTTATTTGATGTAACTTTGGGATTTTTGAATGTGTTGTTTGGTTGGATAGCCTGTGTTTTAGGCCTCCTATAGGCCCTAGTTGATGTAGCCTAAAGTGTTTCTCTACAGTTAAGTTTGATTTGGTAACTCAATTGTGTAGTCAGTTTTTGTGGGGAGAAATTTTTCGGTTTTCTAGTGAAGAAATTTTGGTTTGTGCTGGTTTTGGCAGGTTCAGCAACTGCATTTCATGTGTTAATGCCACCATTTTGTCGTGGTCCGATTGTCGTTGCCCATTTCGTTGTAGTCCAGATTTCATCACCATGTGGCCATGGTCTGATTGTTGTCGGCCATTTTGTTGTAGTCCAGATTTCATCACCATGTGGCCGTGGTCTTATTGTTGTCGGCCATTTTGTTGTAGTCCAGATCTTAACACCATGTGGTCCTGGTCTGATTTTCGATTGTTGCAACTGCCATTTCGTTTCTGCTGAGTTTTGGTTCTGGTGGAATTGCTTTGCTTTTGGGCCAGGTTTCGGCATTTAGTGAGGTTGAGTCATCTTTTTGCAGGAGTTTCAGTGGTCTGACTGTTCAGGGGATATGGGAGTCGAGGGGACTCCCTCCCTTTTGCAATATGGGGGTTTATTCCACCCTTTTCTGGATAAAAGGTTTTTAGACATGTTGAAGTTTCCTATATGATGTTATAAAGTCTAGAGGGGGTAGCCATAGCTATTTTTTTGTGTAACAGACACAATATGAAATTCAGGGAAGCTAGGCTTCCCCCCCTTCCTGTCCATTGATATGTAAATAAACCAGATATATGGGTTTTTAGAGATCAGTAGAGAACAGGAAGTTCTTTGCAGGATGTGATGTATCAACAGGAAGTTCTTTGCAGGAAGTGATGTTTCAACAGAAAGTTGGTGGGAGGGGCTTGGGGTCTTTTGAAACAAGCATGTGGACAAAGAGACTTGTGTTTGGAAGGATGATGGAAATCACTTTGGTTTTTAAATTTAATTCTAGTTGTTTTGTGAAATTTTATACTGCAAAACAGTTTTGGGTAGAGAGTAAATGGGAGGCATCCACGTTATTGGTGTAACATCTAGATGCAGGTAGAAAGAAGCCATAATATTGTTTTGAATAGTGGAGGATTTCATGGTGCTTTGTGGTTGTCTGATGAAAACGTTTAGAGGGCTGTATATCGTGAGATCGGTCAGGCCATGTATAATAGTCGGAATTCCGGTGCGCAATTGTATTAGCATAAACGTGAGGAGTAGATTCTAGCATACCGGGAGGCCGTGTAAGTTAATCGGAAATGCTGGGTGCCAGTACTGTAAAATTGGGCACTAGGCAGTACTGCTCCGAAAGCTAGTGCGAGGGTGCCCTGGAAGCAGGGACACGCCATAAGCGATTCAAATCATCATGGGTAATGTTGGCCGTCCATGCGGAGGAAAATAATGCTCCACACTAGTCAGACAGCTGCATAGTACATGAGGTCTGGGTTTGGGGCTCCGTACATAAGACCCCTTAAAGATTGGCATATATTGTCAGAGGGTACAGTAAGGTCTATTCCTTTGGAAGGTACTTTTGATGTCTGGAGGTTCGAGACCCCAGAATAAAAATACTTTGAAAGTAGCTTGACTGTGGCTTCAGAAATCTGTAATGATGAGTGGGTTGATGGATGTGTAGTACACGTTTGTGTGGTTAAAATTCTCACGCCTGTTTTTCAACTTTGTGTGGCTGTGAAAATCTACCTATGTACAGGAATATTGTGTACAGGAGTCTCTGAAGGTGTATGTAGATAGCTGTACACATGCATAAATACACAGGCCTAAAAGAGGGTAAAAGTATAATAGGCTGTTTCATTGTTTTTTTTTCTGCACCATTCTAAACCCTGACAAAATATAGGTGTCTTGCGAGCCACAGATGGACTAATGCCTCTAAGGAGTAAACTATTTAAGCTGCAAGCACTGAACCACGTTTCATTGCGTGTAGATAGATAAAAAATATATAATAAATGTGCCCGCGCTAGTATAGTGTCACATATAAAATATATAAAAATATTTTCACATATAAAACACATGTAATGTGATAAATAAAACCATACAGGTAAAATATAATGCAAATAACTATAAATGATAAACCACCAAGTGCATATAAAGGTGCAATCGTGGTAGTAACTAATAAAAGTGCAACGTGCTAAAAATATAAATATCAAAACACTTTCCAGTGACAAATGAGTGTATATCCCAATTAATAAATACAAATCACAAAAAACGTGAATAAATAGTGTCCATAAAATGAATAAACATCATGCTTCTTCTGATGGGTGTATAAATCACAACACGTGAAAACTGTGCTCTCCTGTGACACCCCACATGTGCTTGCGCTCACCTTCAGTCCTGTGACACAGTAATTAAACGGTGTCAAAATAAGCATTGGGGCCACTCCTAGGCTCACTCAGGATACAATGATGCAAAGACACTCCTCCCAGGTGAAACTGCTAGGCTCACTCAGGTTACAATGGTGCAAAAACACTCCTCTCAGGTAAAACCAAGATCCAAAATCATAGAAAAAACAAACAGAGGGACTCCATAGTGCAATATAGCCAGGACATTTATTAAAGAATAAGCCCTCCAAGAGGGTACTCACATTGGATAGGTGCTAGAGTGCACCAGACTGTACAGGTAAAATAATAAGCAGCTGATCGTATGGCGTGCGGTATGGCATGTGCAATCCTCCTCCTCTGCTGACAGCTCCGTCCTACCCCTCCCCGACGCGTATTCGGCACAGGGGTTTCATGCCTTCCTCTGGGGGATAACGTTATCCTGTATGGTTTTATTTATCACATTACATGTGTTTTATATGTGAAAATATTTTTATATATTTTATATGTGACACTATACTAGCGCGGGCACATTTATTATATATTCTAAACCCTGAGGCTCTTCCTCTGGTTTGTAATGCGGAAGAAAATGGGGGGATAAAGGTAAGAATGATCATTTTCAAACCAACAATACTAACCTTTCTAATTCTAACCAAGTTTGTGACTTAGTAGGACCACATGTTCTATGACTGTCTTTCTTTGATGGAATTTGAATCAGCAGCCAGCACTCCAGCGAAGGAGGTTCCCATCCCAGACGCTAAGAACCTTTTTGTCAATGGTTCCAGGTATTACACCCCAGATTCAGGTTCAGTGATCACAGTCGGTGAAAAGTGAAAAAAGGGTTCATTGAGTTCCCACATGTCTGGGTTATCTCCATAAGAGGTTTGTTTGGAGGTCAACCAAAAACAGGGTTGTACTTTCCTCAGCAGCTGTCAGCATTCTCAGCTGATGGTGTAGGTGCAGGCACTGTAATGTGTACGTAAAAAGGTCCACCACAGGGTTCATGAGTTCCTCCTGGACCCTGACACAATAACCGGATTACATTCTTTCCAACCAGATGACTGGGTCGTTAGCTTGAGGGACGAGACAACTGGATCCACGCCAGCCACTGCAAGAAGCTGCTCAACCACACCAAAGAATGAGGAGTATCTTTGTTAATTATATTTTTTCGTTTGGTATATTTTAGCAAGGGTAACGATGAAAAGCATCCCAACTTATTGTTTAAAGTGTATTCTCCAACTAGCTAAGAAAGCGAACAGGACCAATTGCTGGGTCTACTCTGAATCTCCACTGAGCTTTAGTACCCCAGCAATGACAGCGGTACATGCTATCTATGATGTTCAGATTGGTATGAGGAATTTTGAAAAAAACTAGTAAAAAACTCCAGACACTTGTCCATAGAACTTAACTATACATTTCTAGAGGGTCAAATTAGTTATAGTTTTAACAATAGCTCTGGTTCTTGCCAGTTTGGGTATTGGGACAACTAGGTAGCCCACAAGTGTGCTTCAACTTTAGTTTGGTACTTATGCGGGTCTACAGCTTATAAGGTAATTCCCCCTAATGCAAGAGGTTCATGCGCCCTCAAATGTGCAGGTACAGGATGAAAAAAACAGCAAACTATTTCCTGAAGACGCACGCACAGAGTGAAATATATTGAAAGGGAGGCTCGACACACTGTTACGAGTCTTCTGTTCCTGGATGAGCTGGGACGCTTGCCGAGTTGTCCACTTATACCCACAGTATTTAAGGTATCGCTCGGTCTCTGCTTCCCTTCTCAGCTGCAGCTTAGTTTGCTGGTTTTTGCATCCTGTACCTGCACATTTGATTGGAAGTTTTTAGCTTTGCTGGAATAAAGACGTTTTTACACTATCCAAGTTTTTTGTGGCTTTTATGGGGAGCCACTTTTTGCAGATTTGGTTGAGGCATTGAAGCACCGTAACTCAGATATAGAAGTCATACACAATTTCTGCTGACTGGTGATTGGAGTCCTTCTGCCAGGACCTGGGAAAGATACCTTTTTGAAGATACATGGTTTTTCATGCCTGAGGGTCACTTTGTGGTCCCTACTATCTGGTGAGCGCTTAGATATACCACTTCGGGTGAAGCACGAATAAGAATGCATGTGCACTTTATTAAGTGGTGATTGGATTACTAAGAAGAGCTTTGTATGTTTTCTTCATACTTGATTTGATTGTAGCCGTCCTGAAAAATTGTATGTTAGTGCAAATAAAAAAAGTATCACGGACAGTACTCAATTTTCTCTGTGTTTTCTTGAGGACATTTCATTTTGATGCACTGGATTCACTTTATTGCAAATATAGCACAATTATCGTTTATGCACTATAGCACTTTTCTTTGTATAATCTATAGGTTCGCATATAATATATTGCATAATATGTTGGATTCACTATATTGCAAATGCAGCACATTTATTGTTCATGCACTGTAGCACTTTCTTTGCATAATTTATAGGTATACATTGTAACATATTGCACATTTGATACACCCTATATTGTTTTTGTCAGGTGCTACTGTTGCCTGATTGGATGAGTGAACAGAGCCCAAGTAGATGACCACATCTTCCTTGCTGAGATGAGATGCCCCGAAGCCCAACCCACGTACAAGACACAGAGGATCCCAGACCGACCAGCCTTCATGTCATCCTCTAAGTCATACCTCCCGAAGAACAGAGTCAACAAGTCAAACTGTGTTAAGAACTAAGGACTGATTCATTTTCATGTGTAAGAAGAAGATCAAGATTCATCGAGGAACACATGGGAGCGTATGACAAAGAGGAGGGACTGTTGTGGAATTTTTTTTTTATTAATGTATGTTGTCAGATGTCCCCCAGTGTCAATTTTGCTGTAATATGCTCATGAGAGTGTGTTCGCTGCACATACAGACTTTGGTGGAAAACCATTGACTGCGGAAACCTTCCCGTGGACATGACAGATCTGTTTTCTTTTTTAGGGATGATCGTTTATGCCTCACCAAGAGACTGGCCACTTCATGGCAATTGCATTAACGCTCCTAGCAAACAGATCTGCGTACATGGGAACAATAGCATAACCATACAAAAATCATGGCCCACTAAGCCATGATAGAGTAGAGTCATTGGTAGCAGTGGGAATGTGCACCCGATCATGTTCAGAGCCATGTAAGTTGTGTCTCACAAGAAACTGGCCGCATGACTCTGCACACGACCGTCTGCACACATCACTACTGGAATTCTATTTGAATATATATACATGTGTGTGATTGGTTCTTTTGAAAGAATACAAGTGTCTGATTGGCTGATTCTGAAGCCACCACCTTCCTTTGTTATTCATGTTTACAGTATAAATAAAAGCAGCAGATCATCCTAGGCAGGATTTTGCTAAGCTCAACGTGATACCAGCGTCTGTCTGTGTTACTTGGAGATAAACAAGCGCGCTTTCCTGGCATTATACAAGAGAGCTATGATTGTGCTTATTAGCGCATAAAATTATTTGTTTATAGGCGAAGCTTATTTCAAGACATTATGGACAGTTACATGCTCCCAACTTAGTGAGAACAGTTTGGGGATAGCCCCTTCCTATTCCAACATGACTGCAAACCAGTGCACAAAGCAAGGTCCTTAAAGACATGGATAAGCGAGTGTGGGGTGGAGGAACTTGACTGGTCCTCACCTCAACCCCATAGAACACCTTTGGGATGAATTAGAGCGGAGACTGCGAGCCAGGCTCTCTCGTCCACATCAGTGCCTGACCTCACAAATGCGATTCTGGAAGTATCGGGCCAACTCAATACTGAACCCTTTGGCCCTTTGGACTAAGACTGGGATGCCATTAAAGGTAATGTGCCTGTAAAGTCAGGCATCCCAATACTTTTCGTAAGATAGCGTAGCTATCTTTTTATTTATATATATATATATATATATATATATACTATGCAACACTGCACCAGATTTTGCACTCTCCAGTTTCAGTAAATCAACCCAAGTGTGTTAACATTAACTTCTACAGCAATCTCCTTTAGAGATGCATGTAGAATCATAAGAAGCCCAGGATCTGATCATTTCCTTGGCTTAGTGGTGGATTTTGGCTGTCCCTGACAACTATTTGCTCCAGCTGAAACCCCTGCCAGGATCCACAGGAGCCGCTGATTGCCAGTGCTATTATAAAATAGTGCTGGGACCAGTAGCTGCTATCCCAGCATGGATTTAAAATATTGGCTGAGGCTGAAGTGATTAGGTGGAACTTTATGACATGCACTGTTAGGCTCAGTTCACACTAGGGGCAGCACGACTTGCAGGTCGCCTCACCGACTGCCACGGCGACTTTCAAAACGACTTCTGTATAGAAGTCTATGCAAGTCGCCTCAAGTCGCCCCAAAAGAAGTACAGGAACCTTTAGAACGGTTCCATTGTACAGAACAGGACCTCAGCACTGCAAGTTAAAGTGAAGAACCTAGACACTGTGCTGTCCCACATATAAAAATGTTTACCTGTCTACAAATTTCTTTTGTTTTTGTTTTAGGAATCTACTCATTCCAATGCACATGTGGCACTGAACACAACTGACAGACATTAGTAAAATGAATCTGCTAATTAGCATTTTGCAGTAGATGTAAAACACATTTTTTTCACCTAATGTTCTAACCAGAGTTGTCTAGCAAAACACTTCCCGACTGCCAATCTGATTTTCGATGAGGTCATATCCATGTACTTCTGGTGTTTGGAATTAAAATTAAGTGGATTACTCAACAAAAATGCATGCCAAAGCCAACCTTATCCTTCCCCTTATAAGGAAGCAATAGTACCGTTATCTTGTTATTTATTCTACAGGATTAAAATAGCATAAATACAATATTTCCCCAGATAAAATAATTTACAATAAAGGAAATATAATTTTTATTTCCCGCATACTTGTTTTCCCTAATTAAAAAGATGCATATATAATGTTTGGTATATATCATTTTTTTTCTTCTTTAGAGCCAGCAGATGGAGTGCTAGTCTCCAGTCTCAGTCTCTTTTTTTTACAATAAACCCGTATATAGCATTCATTGGGGTCGATTTACTAAAGTCAAAGAGGCTGTGCACTTTGCAGGAGCAGCTTAGTGAACGTGGAGAAAATTCACTTTGCAAAGAATACCCAATCTGAAGTAAAAGAAAAAAAAGGATATTTGTTTGCACATGATTGTATAACAGAAGTCAGCAAACCTTCACTTCTTTCACTAATACTGTTTTTTTTCCAGATGCAGACCAAGTTGCAGTGCTGTCTAGTCTGCATGAAGGGCTGGAGCTTCCCACTTTTCAAATGAACAAGCGGGTGATGGGTTGCTAGATGCGAGGCGGTCCTAGCAACCAATCACTTACTTATTAACCCAAAGGATTGGGAAGCTCCTGCCCTCCATGCAGATCTGCTGTGCCTCCTGCCCTCTGTCCTACAATGTTAAGGTAGGGCTGTGAAGGGAAGAAGAGCTGTAATTGCAAGGGGGACTGTGGTTAAAGGGGGGCTGTGAAGTGAGGAAGGGGGACTGTGATTGCAAGAGAGACTTCAATGTAAATAGGGTGAAATGTGAGGAGGGGGGAGCTGTGATTGCAGAGGAGACTTTGATATAAGGGGGGGGGGGTGTGATTGCAAGGTGGACTGTATTGTGAAGGAGACTGTAATGTAAAGAGGGGTTCTGTGATGCGAAGGAGGAACTGAGAACACTGATGTGAAGGGGGGCTGTGATCTGACGAGGGGGAAGAGTGATATGAGTGTGATTTTGGGGGGGGAGCTGTGATGTGAGGTAGGGAGACTGTGATTGCAAGGGAATCTTTTAAGTAAGGGGGGCTGTGATTGCAAGGGAGACTGCAATGTGAGGGGGGGCTGTGATTGCAAGGGGGTGTGTTGTGAGGGGGAACTATAATGCAAATGGGGGGGGTGTTGTGATGAGAAATGGGGACTGAGGACACTGATGTAGGGTGGGGCTGTGATGTAAAGGAGGAAAATGATGACACTCATGTAAAGGGGGGGCTGTGATGTGAAGGATCTGAATCAAAGAACAAACATGAGATTTGGACTTCTGCAGGAAGAAAATTTTACTGATTGGACCTCTGTGAATTTTAATTCAACACCCCTGTTCTAAGCTGTTAAGGTGGTCGTCCACTTTACAGTCTGCACAATCTTCTTAGATGTTCTATCAACAATGTATGCAGAGACATGCTTGTTTGGATACTTATTATTTAGGTCTGTTCTCATATTATATAGCTTTGGTAGATCTAAAGGAGATTGTAAAGAGATTGCACAATCTTATTGTACAGTGTGGAGATTGGCAACCCGCCGGTCAGGTGACAGGTAGACCGCCAACAGGTTCCTGCGCCACCGACCCCCGCCTTCTAGGTGCTGGTCCTTCTCTCCACCCAGCCTCCAGTCTCCTCCGCCATGCCTTTTATGTCCTAGTCTCCCCTCCCAGCCTCCTCCGCTGCCGCTGTTAGCAGTAAACAGTGGAGAGCGGGAGGTAGCATAGCTCAGGACAGAGGGCGGAATGAGGAGCTGGCCAAATTAACTTAAACTGCAAGTGATTGGTTGCTAGGACACAGGGTGGTCCTAAGCAACCAATCCGTAGCTTGCTAATATGAAAAGTCACTCTGCCAGCTCCTGCTCCTGCCATCTGTGCTGCTCTCTGCTCTCCTGCTGTGTACACAGGTAGGACACTGCTATGAGAGGGAAGGGAAGGCAGGGGACACTAGTGTGTGTGTGTGTGTGTGTGTGTGTGTGAGTTGATGTGAAGGGGGCAGAGGACACTGTTATGGGCAGGGTCACCCCCCCATAGCAGTGTCCTCTACCACCCTTCACATCACCCCCCTGAACCCTGCATTCTGAGAATAACACACTCATGCAGCCTGTATTCTGAGCATAACACACTCCCGATCCCTGCATTCTGAGCTTAATGTACCACTGATCCCTGCATTCTTAGTACAACGTGCTCCTAAACCCTGCATTCTGAGGGCAACACACTCCTGAACACTGCATTCTGAGAGTAAAGCAACCCTGAACCATGCATTCTGAGGGCAGCGCACTCCTGAACCCTGCATTCTGAGCACAAAGCACCCCTCAACCCTGCATTCTGAGTGCGACGCACTCTTGGCCCCTGCATTCTGAGTGTAACGCACTCCTGATCCCTGCATTCTGAGCATAACAAACTTCTGAACCCTGCATTCTGAGCGCAACGCACTCCTTAACACTGCATTCTAAACAAAATGCCCTCCTTAACCCTGCATTCTGAGCATAATGCACCGATGGACCCTGCATTCTCTGCATAACACATTCCTATATCCTGCACTCATTATTACTTATTTTATTTTTGTTCTGAGAAAAAATATGTTATCAAGAAAAAAAAGTTGGTCTTACTGTCTTTTTTCATTTTTTTTTTGTTGGGGGGGGGGGGCTTCAGAATGCGATGTCTATAGGCTCCTGCGATGTAAATCCAGCCCTGGCTGCAAATCGCATCAGACTGCACAACAAGTAGTGCATGCACTACTTTTAAGAATTCACTGTGCCAAATTGCATGATACTGCAGTACCATGCTGTCTTGTGTCCACTAACACACTCCGTTTGCGATCTACATTTGGGGTTAACAATGTATTATCACCTGCAGTAGATCACAAAGTCAGTGCCTTTTGAACTTGGTGCAGGAAACATACACGGGACATGCCTTTCTGGCTATGCATTCTGGTGTGCCCAGTGATCTTTGACTTCACCAGTGTTGTTCAAGTAGATCTTCATCTCTCGAAGGTTGCCTACCCCTGTGTATAGTCAAATGTACAAATCTGACTGTTATAACTGAACTAGACTTTCTTGTCTTTCTTGTGATTTTTGAGGCTCTTTGAAAAAGAATAACTTCACTTTAAAGCTAGAACGCTCTTCCACTGCTTGTTAAGGAATATGGTACCCTAACATTTCATATTTCTGGTATGTGTCTGTTATATCAAGTACTTTTGTTAAAAGGTATCCTGCTTTCTATGTATTGCTTCTTGTTTGTGAAATACCTGGTGTTCCTGCTATCTCCCACTTTTCTATTTTAAACTGACCATGCTAGACATGAGTGCAAGGCCGGATCTAGCCTGTCTTATCTGGGGTGCAGTAAAAAAGGGGGTATACTGTCAATACACCTTCATTTTATCCTCACCAGCTAGCTCTCCCTGTTTTTCTGTCTCTCCAATTCTTCCTTCTGGTACTGGCTGTGTGTGAGTGCAACAGAGATGCAGGGAGCCAGTATTCCCTGTTCATTTGGTGTACTTCTGTTCAAAAGGTCATGACCCAGAAGGAACATCTGACATTACTTCTGGGAAGTGCAGAGGCGGTGCAGGAGTGAACAGGACAGTGGCGGCCTGTCTATTAAGGGCGCATGGGTACGGCCCCCCCATTCATGGGTCCAGCTCCCTGATCTACATACAGGGCACCGGACCATGGATACCAATGGGGGGGGTATGTATTTTTTTTGAAGCAGTTGATTAGAGCCGGAGGCACTAATAGGCTTCAAGAAAATCCACAACGTGGCTGTAGCATCATGGCAGAGGCAGGACACGGAGCAGGTCTGGATGGAAGCAGGACTTCTGAAGCCCCATCCTGAATTAGCATCATTTGTTTCCATGATGTGGGCTGGCTGGCCACCAGAACCATAGACATAAGTTAGAAGGCCAGTGTGCTGGCCTGAATTTATGGGAGGAGCCCGGAGGGTATTTAAGCTGACCACTTCCCCTTCCTCTTTGTCAGTTTCAGTGCACGATACTACATGTCACTGTGCTGACTCTTCCCAGCTTATCTTGTGTTCATAAGTCTTTGCGATCGATTACAAGTGGGTTGCGGCGTCTTCGTCGGCGGTTCTCCCTTGCTGTTGCAGGTAGGGTTCAAACCTTTTTGTTCATATGCAATGTTACCATTGGATATGTTTACTATACCTGCAAACTTAGATTTTCAGGCTCGCTCTGCTTTGCTTGTCATCCTATCCACAAACATACGATTCGTTTGTAGATCCAAGCCTCTGAGCCATTGTCGGTTGTTCTCTGATATCACTCGATACAGGCTTCATTTTCTCATAGGATTCACTGTCTATGGGGTTGCCGTCTCATCCATTTGGAGATCAGCATGTATTATTTGCATGGGTTCTGTGTCTGATTGAGGTGATAATTAGACCCACATGGGGCCTTGTCTGCACTTTGATTAGGCTGGGTGGTTGGTATGTGTTCGGTTTTAGAAGTAAGGTGTGGTATACACGCTGCAACCGATTTTGTATTGGATTCACTTCATAGATCTTACAACTGATTTGTATCAGTGCCATCTCTTTACAACCAATTCATATTGCATACCTGCTACAATAGGATTCGAACCTAGTCGCATCGGCAGCACAACGGTTCGCATCGGATGCATCCCGCTCACTGATTCTTATTAGTCCCTGTTGTACCCCACAAATGGTTCGTTGTTTATGTAATTTTCTACTGACTGTTTCGTATTGCTTTCATGTCATACGAATCCCAGTCGGATTCAAGCCTAGTCGCCTCGGCGGCACAACGGTTTGCATCGGTCTTATCCTGCACACCAATTTGTAGTGGTTCTTACCATACCCTACGATTCATTATTTATTTTTTGTCCGATTCACATCACCTCAGCAGCTACATGCATCACAGTCCACTCCGAACCTAGTCGCACAAACGGCACAACGGTTCGCGTCACGAGTATCCCACACACCAATACAATCCCTATAACAAATCTACGATTCGTTACGTATGCCACTTCGCAGTTCCTTCCTACATCAGTAGGTGACCTTTCTTGCAATCGCTGCAAGCTACGCATCTCATAACTCCTTGCAATCACTGCAAAACACGCATCTCAGCATATACCCATTTGCAATCGCTGCAACATGCATCTCAGTATAAACTCCTTGCAATCACTGCAAGAACAGGCATCTCAACATTTACCCATTTGCAATCGCTGCAAAAACATGCATCTCAGTATAATCTCCTTGCAATCGCTGCAAAAAACACGCATCTCAGCATATACCCATTTTGCAATCTCTGCAAAACATGCATCTCAGTACAAACTCCTTGCAATTGCTGCAAATACACACATCTCAGCATATACCCATTTTGCAATCACTGCAAGAACACGCATCTCATCATAGCTCCTTGCAATCGATGCAAGACACGCATCTCATCATAACTCCTTGCAATCGTTGCAAGATACGCATCTCATCATAACTCCTTGCAATCGCTGCAAGATACGCATCTCATCATAACTCCTTGCAATCGCTGCAAGACACGCATCTCATCATAACTCCTTGCAATCGCTGCAAGACACGCATCTCATCATAACTCCTTGCAATCGCGGCAAGACACGCATCTCATCATAACTCCTTGCAATCGCTGCAAGACACGCATCTCATCATAACTCCTTGCAATCGCTGCAATACACGCATCTCATCATAACTCCTTGCAATCGCTGCAAGACACGCATCTCATCATAACTCCTTGCAATCGCTGCAAGACACGCATCTCATCATAACTCCTTGCAATCGCTGCAAGACACGCATCTCATCATAACTCCTTGCAATCGCTGCAAGACACGCATCTCATCATAACTCCTTGCAATCGCTGCAAGACACGCATCTCATCATAACTCCTTGCAATCGCTGTAAGACACGCATCTCATCATAACTCCTTGCATTTGGTGCAAAAAACACGCATCTCAACATAACTCCTTGCATTTGCTGCAAAAAACACGCATCTCGGCAAATACCCATTTTGCAATCTCTGTAAAATATGCATCTCAGTACAAACTCCTTGCAATTGCTACAAATACACGCATCTTACCATTTACCCGTATACAATCACTGCAAAACATGCATCTCAGTATAAACTCCTTGCAATTGCTGCAAATACACGCATCTTAGTGTTTACCCACTTGCAATCGCTGCAAAACATGCATCTCAGTATATACTTCTTGCAATCGCTGCAAAACATGCATCTCAGTATATACTTCTTGCAATCGCTGCAAACATGCATCTCAGTATATACTTCTTGCAATCGCTGCAAACATGCATCTCAACATATACTCCTTGCAATCACTGCAAGCACACTCAGTGGTGCTCATACAGCCCACTTCATTTTTTTTTTTAGTGGCACTTAATCGGTGACTCGTCTCCAGTGGCATTCATATGAGCCACTCATCGTTTTCGTCTATCTTTTCTCCCTCAGGTCAGTCGAGTTCAGGTTCCATCCTGTACCAGGTTGGACGTTATTTCCCAGGTAAAAAAAAAAAAAAAAAAATGTTTGCATCTTCACCAGGGCCAGTCGCATACAAGGGGGACACATAAAAAAAGGGGAAAAAAAAAAAAAAAAGTAAAGAAATCTTGTTGCACTCATGTCACCCCTACTGCAGGTGTTCCCGGTCGACCGAGTTTCGATCATAACCAGGACCTCGCTACTAGAGCGTCAGTCAGGGCCTAGTTCATGGGCTTTTCTATCACATCATTCTGCAGCACCCTTTCACTATACCGTTACTTCACATACATCATTGGACGGGATCTCCAGGCGTTAGTTCTGTCACATATGTCTATACATGACACTCTGTTTTCGAAGGGCGACCCTTCACCTCGCAGACAAGGTCGCTTAACAGTAGACTTGCTGGCAGTGCAAGTGTTAGCAGGCCGAGCACACGTCACCCCCTACAGACCGCAACATTCCTACGTAGGCCGTACCAGACTTCTACTTCTCACCCCAGTATGCCCTGGGGTTCTGGTCTTCAGGTTTGTGCTTGCCACAGACAGGCACCCGAGCTATCGGTTATCTGGCCAGTCACCTCCTGGCCCACCTTGGTCGCCACGCACTCTTCTGAGTTTTCTAAATTTCCACTCAACATAAGTTCTGCACAACAGAACTCTGTCAGCTCCTGTCTATGCCTATCATTCCTTTTTCTGTACTTCTTCCTTTTTTCCTCCTCTCTGAGTTTTCTCTTTACCACTCCGCTCTCTATCCTATGGCTATGACTCCTCCTAAATATGAGCACCCAGCCCCCTTTTTGTCTTCTGGCAGCGAGGACTTCACACCCGCCCCTCTGTTACCCCCCCCAAGCGGCTCAGAGCGCGGCTGCCTGCAGTCCCTCAGGGGACAGAACATCCCCAAACTCATAGCTGAGTCGCAGGGATATTCCCTTTCCTGCTAACGGCCAGGAAGGCAAAGCTTTTCAGGCTCCTCTTCCTGCCTCCAGCTGCAGCTGGGCCCAACAGGCATCCCTACAATCCATCCACGGGGCCCAGCTGCACTCTTTGGTCTCCCCCTTAGCCGCAACTGTTCAGACGTCCAGACCAGAGTCACACCTTTTGAAAGTTCGCCCATCCATGGCCCTCCCGGACCTGGTCATGGTCCTGATGACAGCTTCTCCTTCTGCAGGTACACCAGGCTCTGCACCTATCGTCCTCCCCATTCATTTTGTCCCGACCAGCATTAGGGAGTATATATTGGAGGGCAAAGACGTCAATTGGCATCCCTGCTCATCTCAGTCCATGACTTAGCTGACAACAAATCATACACCTGGGGGGGATGTCTCAGTGGTTGTCAAGTCGAGAGACCCCAGCCTCAGTCGCAAGCTGTCAGCCACTGAGTTCGCCCTGGCCTTCGGGATGTTCAGAGATGTACTTTGTTCAGCCACCCTCAGCAGGAGGGAGGACTTATACCTTCATGCAGTGACAGATCTTGCTTACAAATATGGAGGTTTTGCCTTCTACGACCATCGGTCATTTTCAGCCAAAGCAGCAGCGAGACTTGCCCAGTTCCAGATAAGCTCTGACTGGAGCCTCACAGTCACGAGACTCTTTTGTCGCCACTTTGCCCACAAAACTGACAGTTTCGCCCAATCCCTCACTTGAACCTGTCACACCAGGCCCAGTGTCACAGGGTTATCCATTATCCGGACGATTTTCTGCTTATCGAACACCTAGACATACCCCCCCGGTAGATCTAGACAAGCTAAGAGAGGTCTTCAACAATCTCAATGAACATAGTGGAAGGCCCAACACATTTCATAGGTTTCTCAGGCATCGTCCTGGATACGCACGCCATGCAGCCTAGCCTGCTTTCTGACAAATTAGCTTGTGTTAGGTTGGTCATTCAGGCGTTTACCCGGTCACAGGAATGTACTAAAAGACAGCTGCAGTCCTTGATAGCCATGCTCAATTTCGCTATGAGAACAATTCCTCAGGGGCGGTCGTTCATCTCAAGGCTCTTAGTCTTTCTTGCCTGAGTGCAGGACCCGGCCAAGTCCTCAGACTAGACCCAGCAGCAATAGCAGACTTGGTTATGTGGGACGAGTTCCTCTTCAACTGGAATGACATATTAATGTTTTTCCCTCAGTATCAGTTCAGTCGCCCCAGGTAGTCACAGATGCTGCAGCCTCCACGGGCTTTGCTGCAATTTTTGGCCATCACTGGTTTGCCAGACCTTGGCCCCCGGAAATCTGCCTGATTCCTGGTTTCCCTCGATCTTCGTCATTGTTAGAGCTGTACCCCATCGTGGCAGCAGCCCAAGTCTGGGGCCACACGTGGACAGATCAGATAGAGCTCTTCACCACAGACAACCAGGTTACAGCTGACATCATTAATAAGGGTAGATCCAAGTCGCTCCCCGTCATGTCCTTCCTGCGCAGTCTGCTGCAATTGTCACTACATCACCAAATTTAACAGTTACTGTAAGCATATCCCTGGCAAGTGCAATACCGCAGCCGATGCACTGTCCCGCTCCAATTTTGTCTCATTCTTCCAGCAGGAACCCGGAGCCGACCCATCATCCACTCCTATCCCACCTTGGTCTCAACTAACAATGGATTGAAGCCACACCTTGCAAATGCAACCCGGCTCATCAACCACGCACTGTCTAGCAACACACTAAAGGCTTATCCCACGGCCTGGAACACCTATCGTAGGTTCCTTGCCACTTGTCCCGGAACCACAGTAGATTACGTCACTCATGTCCTAGCCTTTATATCTTATTGCCACACACAGCTGGCTCTCCCTCATACCCCTATCAGGCTGTACCTGGCCAGTATCCAAGCCACTATGTCCTTTATCTTACGGTCTCCAAAACGCAACAAACCGGACCCGGAGTGGATATAAACTTCTTTCGAACCAGCAACGCCTGGTGCCCAGCAAGGATCTTTTGACCGTCTGCTCTTTCAACTACCCAGCCAGCCAGTCTCCAGCCCGTTACTGCCTTTTTCAGGTCAACCCCCTGAGTGGAAATCAGTTTATTAAACATGTTTGGGTCCTACTGGTCAACTTAGGCCTAGACCCCGGGCGGTATTCTGGATATTCCTTTGGATCGGCGCAGCCTCAGCCACATCTCAGCACGGAGTACCAGACCATGTGACCAAGAAGCTAGGCAGGTGAAAGTCTGCCTGCTTTACCAGATATATATTCCCTCAAGATGGCCCTTTCTCCAAGCTCACTCAATGAGGTTAGAGGCAATAAAGATACTTCCCTACCTGGTTATTTTTGGCCCCTTTTCTTGCCATACCTACCAGACGACCAAAAGCCACACCTCAGGTCTATTTATGTTGTGAGTCTTGTCGCGTGTTTATGTGATCCACATTTGTCTCGGTCTTAGGGCCACGACCATAAGTTAGAAGGCCAGTGTGCTGGCCTGAATTTATGGGAGGAGCCCGGAGGGTATTTAAGCTGACCACTTCCCCTTCCTCTTTGTCAGTTTCAGTGCACGATACCCTCCCTCCCATTCCCCTTTTTACAGCACTTCTCAGCAAATTCTCCTCCACAATCATCCATTACTTATCTTGGGTATGGCCCCTTTTCTTGCCATACCTACCAGACGACCAAAAGCCACACCTCAGGTCTATTTATGTTGTGAGTCTTGTCGCGTGTTTATGTGATACACATTTGTCTCGGTCTTAGGGCCACGACCATAAATGATGTTGTGTGTCCTGTTTGCTCCCAACGCACCACAAAAAAGAAATGATGCCCCCTGGCCCCTCCACTTTCTGTTATCAAAGCCACTGATCCTGGAGTGAACAAATTAAATTTGGGGTGGGACACAAATTAAATATGAGGGAGTAGAGCCAACCCCAGAATCCCCTAGATCAGGTTCAGCATGAAAGGACATCTATCCCAGTGTAGTCAGTTTTCAGGCTGTGAAGGGTGCGCAACCTACCTGTCCTTAAATGATCAGACTTGTGCTTACACCTTTCTCCTAGGTCCCTAAGCCCCTTATGCAGATGAGAACAGAGGTCATGTGATCACTTGTAAAGTGAAAAAAAAAGTATTTATAATGTTTTTTCAAATATAAAAACAAGTGTTTTGCCTTTCACTTTCATTTTAAACTGAATAAGTTGTTTACCAAGGTAATGGTTAAGATTTACTTTAACCGCTTGCCGAACAGCTGCCATCATTATACCGCGGCAGGTCGGAACGTTCCCGCGAGCCCTCGTAGCTGTACGTCGGGCCTTTAAGCAGGGATAGCAGGCGCGCGCCCACTGCACTGCGGGGGAACCGATGCGCATGGCCGGTGGTCGCGATAACCTCCGGCCACGCAAGTTTTCGAGCACGAGAGCCAGAACAGGAACGTGTGTGTGTAAACACACAAATCCCTGTTCTGTGAGGAGAGGAGAGACAGATCGTGTGTTCCTACTAGCTAGGAACACTGATCTGTTATCTCCTCTAGTCAGTTCCATCCCCCTATAGTTAGAACACACATGAGGGAACACAGTTAACCCCTTGATTGCCCCCTAGTGTTAACCCCTTCCCTGCCAGTGACATTTACACAATAATCTGTGCATTTTATAGCACTGATTGCAAACCAATCAATATACACTTATTGCAATTTTTATTACCAAAAATATGTAGAAGAATTCATATTGGCCTAAACTGAGGAAAAAATTTGCTTTTTAAAAAAAAAAATGGGGGTATTTAATATACCTAAAAGTACAAAATATTGTGTTTTTTTCAAAATTGTTGCTCTTTTTTTGTTTATAGCACAAAAAATAAAAACCACAGAAGTGATCAAATACCACCAAAAGAAAGCTCTATATGTGGGAAAAAAAGGACGTCAATTTTGTTGGGGTACAGCATCGCACGACAGCACGATTGTCAGTTAAAGCGACGCAATGCCATATCACAAGAAATGGCCTGGTCATTAAGCAGGCAAATCTTCCGGGGCTGAAGTGGTTAAAGGCAGAGTCTGCCTTTTGGAGCATGTTACACTCATATTTAGGGTGTAACATGCAACATGTACTATAAATAACCCCAAAAAATAAATTATAAGTGCACCCTTACCAGAACTGCAGGGTGCCTTTTTTTATCTCAGTTCTGTTATGTTTTTAAGTTTTTTTGCGGCTGTGCGTGACTTGACCCACACAGCCCCATCATTTGTGTCTAGGATCAATGTGGTTTAAGTACTATAAGTCCCATCTGCCCCTTCAGCAGATTCCTTCCTCCTTCCTCATCTCTCATCACAGATCTTGATGCTATGTGCACCTTCTGTCTCCCCTCCCTCCCTTAGGTGACTATAGACAAGCTTATTTTTGTTTGTTGGGCACACTCTGGTAGGTAGGCGAGGGCTTCCAGTATCTCTGTTTTCTCTGGGAAAATCTACAGCTGTGCGTCTAGGCTGAAACATGATGGCTGGATGCAGTAGCAGGATGCTGAAAAATAAAGTTAAAGTTCAGCCACCCTTTCTGTACTGCCATAGTTCTGCCATAGTTGAAAGTCCATACCTCAGTATGGAACTCACCCTGGGAGAAGAATTTGTAGAAGCTTGAGCACTGTACCTATGGTGTATTATTCGTGGATGCAGCGCTTTCCAGTTTACATGCAAAGATTTATTATATGCATATTTTTTCTTATTACTGTCTTTGCATTTATTACATATTTAAAAAAGTGGCGTTGGCCTTTAGAAATATGTAAATTGTTTAATGCTCATAGTCTGAGCACAGGTGAACACTTTCGTAACACCTTCCTGATATTTTGAATGAAATCTGCAATATATACTTTCATACATATCACAATATTCAATATCTCCCCCTACGCCTACTTGCATCAATAATTTTACTATGATGTCTAAAAGCCAAGAGTGTCAGTAACCAATTTAGGGAAGTTTCTCTAAGGTCTTGGAAACAGATGGACTAAATCAGCTGCTGAAAGCCTGCTTTCTCACATATATGTATATTTTACTCTTTTCGATTTTTGACGTCACACCAGTCCAATTTTCACCAGTACATGTAGCTGTGATGAAAGGGGTTCTTTAGAACACCCTAAATTTGTTGACTTGTTTCTTTATACACTATATAGTCAAAAGTTTTGGGAAACCTGCCTTTCCACGCACATGAACTTTAATGGCATCCCAGTCTTAGTCCGTAGGTTCAATATTGAGTTGGCCCACCCTTTGCAGCTATAAAAGCTTCAACTCTTCTGGGAAGGCTATCCACAAGGTTTAGGAGTGTGTCTATGGGAGTGTTTGATCATTCTTCCAGAATCGCATTTGTGAGGTCAGGCACGAAGGCCTGGATCGCAGTCTCCGCTCTAATGCCCTGTACACACGGTCGGATTTTCCGACGGAAAATGTGTGATAGGACCTTGTTGTCGGAAATTCTGACCGTGTGTGGGCTCCATCACACATTTTCCATTGGAATTTCTGACACACAAAGTTTGAGGGCTTGCTATAAAATTTTCCGACAACAAAATCCGTTGTCGGAAATTCCAATCGTGTGTACACAAATCCGACGCACAAAGTGCCACGCATCCCCAGAATGAATTAAGAGACAAAAGCTATTGGCTACTGCCCTGTTTATAGTCCCGACGTACGCGTTTTACGTCACCGCATTCAGAACGATTGGATTTTCCGACAACTTTGTGTGACCGTGTGTATGCAATACAAGTTTGAGCCAACATCCGTCGGAAAAAATCCATGGATTTTGTTGTCGGAATGTCCGATCAATGTCCGACCGCGTGTACAGGGCATTATTCTATGGTGTTGAGGTCAAGACTCTGTGCAGGCCGGTCAAGTTCCTCCACCCCAAACTCGCTCATCAATGACTTTATGGACCTTGCTTTGTGCACTGGTCCAAATCATTTGGTGGAGGGGGGATTATGATGTGGGGTTGGTTTTTCAGGGGTTCAGCTTGGGCCCTTAGTTCCAGTGAAGGGAACTCTTAAGGCATACAGATACAATAAAGTATCTGGGACAGACTACCTAGTATCTATTAAAGCCTTCGTTTCCCCTTTGTCAGCCCAATTATATATTGTAGTCAATAGGGAGTTGAGGAAATAGGAAAGGGGCAGACTACCTAGTGTCTCTTCTGGCTCTCCTTGCCCTTATGTTGTCCCCGTAATACTTTGTAGCCAATAGGGAGTTGATGAAATCAGGGAAGGGCAAACTAGACAGTGACTAAATAGAGCTCTTGTGCCAATTTTTCCATAACACAACACCCGGTTTTTACGTTAACCACGTGGTCCCTGCACCATCATGAAAGTGGTGTCCTTCAGGTGCCTTTTAAAGTAAAACGATATACAAGCCTTCATTTGTATTGACTACTGCAAGAGAAAAAACTCATCAACGACTGCAGCTGTAGCAACGGCATATTTCTAATGCAATTTACTATTCAAGAATTTATCCTAAATGTGCAAGGGCACAATCTCTGCAGAATGTAGTAGACCCTGTTCAACCCCTCTTATTTATACGTAATCTAAAACACAGCTGAAATACGTACTTATCTCCATATTTCATTTTACAAAGGCATTCGTTATATTTTGCATTCTGCAGCTCTGTGTTCAGCCTTGCACAGCCCTAGGATGTCTGTGTGATGAGGGAACAGTTTCCATGGCAACAGGAAGGCTTTGGCTAGGCAGGCTGTGTCAAAGAGACCTATAAAAACCGCAGGCCCGACAACAGCAAAATGGCCGAGAAAAATAGGGCCAGTGTTTATCCAGACTATGACAACTACAAGCCGCTGTCAGTTCAGTCTGACCAATACCATCATGAATTATTGGGAATATTTTGAAGGGCAAAGATTTATACAATTGAATCATGTTGACTTCTATGCACAGGAGAAAGTAAGGGTTTATTTAATACCTACATCTTTTACAGAGAGACCTCGATAACACTATTAAATTATATACTGAAACTTATCTCAGAGGTGATGCTACAGTTCATATTCTATTATTATTTATGGTATGTTTTTATGATATCATATTGCTTTTTAGAGCTGCAAATTTATCAAGGAAAAATAAATCCCTGATGAGATCTGCAACTCAATCCCTTCACAGTTCATTCACACGGGCGTTTGGATTTCTTTCAAATGGCTGTCAAATGCTTTCCAAACACGCCACACCTCAGAAGTACTTGAAGAACATTCTGAAAATGTTCCGTGAAGCATTTTGAGAACCCGCTAGCTACTCCCAAAATCATCTTTTTTTTTTGTTTCAATGTTTTTATTAAAGTTTCTGCAAGGTACACGAGATTAGACATTGTGCAAAATGTCATTACACACGTGAAATACAATGTTATCATTGAGGTACATATAGAATGCAGAGGAAATCAAATTGTTAAACACATAAATCAACTAGAACATGTAAAACTATAGTAAGTCCTGAAACTAGATGGACACGTATGGTTCTCCTGGTGAAATCCTTGTGGGATTATACTGTAAATTCCATTGGGAGATCGGGTATGTCACCACTTCACCCACACACCCCTGTCGGGAACTAATTGTGTGTGGGTGGGGGCGTTACCAGTCTAGTTTAAATTTGCTGTCCTGTCGGTTTTCCCGGTTCTGGAATGTACGCTACATAATGTCTTAAGTTCTATGGATAGGCCCAAGTTCTACTTCGGAGTCTTAGGATAATGGCTAAATTCCTAGTCTAGTCAACGGTTGGAGTTTATCCCAGAATCAAATTTAACTGGTTCAATTCTAAAGAAAAATTATGATTGCTTTTCAGCATTTCTGCACTGCCCCCCCCCATGATTGAGGTAATTTTCTGGCAATTCTGTGGTTGTTTTTGGTGCCTTTTGGTTGATCTATTGATCTATGCAGACACAATTGCCTTTCACACATGGGGTGGATTTACTAAAGTTCCACACAATTTCCTAAATTCAGGTTATTAGCAAGCTGGCATAATAAACATTGTCAAATGGCAATCATTTTTTTTTTCCTAAGGGTTACCTTTTTATGCTTTATTTATGCTGCGTTTCCTGTGTGAGCCACCCGCGGGTATCGCCGTCATATCCGGCGGCACATTGTCTCCTGGGGTGGCGCACTGTCTCCTGGGAGCTATGAATCAATCTTCCCAGGAGTCAGTGTGGCTAGCCCGGTGCTATTGTTTTTCTTCGTTGCCATCACAAAGGGGCGGGCACCTCTGACAATGCCGTCCGTTGTGACGGCAACGTCGGAAGCTTACGGCGCTGTGACGTGTAAATAATGCACATGCGTGGGAATGAGCGGTGCATGCTGGTAGCTCAGCATGCACCGTATCCCGGAACTGTCTACTTGTGGGCTTCACATAACACATAATATAAGTTATTTTTATATACGAAACCAGACATCAGGGGGTAATTTTGGAAAAACAAGTTAGTGGTACATTTACATTATATGAACTTAGGAATTTAGAAAAAAAAAATAAATTGATTTGACGGTGGAACTCCGCTTTAAATAAACTGTGCACTCCGCAAGTGCAGATGTACTCATTTCCTCCAGAGCTTATTAACCACTTGACCTCTGGAAGATTTACCACCCCCCCTTGTGACAAGGCAATTTTTTGCGATACGGTACTGCGTTAACTTGACTGACAATTGCACAATCATGCCCAAATAAAATGTATGTAATTTTTTTCCCAAATAGAGCTTTCTTTTGGTGGTATTTGATCACCTCTACATTTTTTTTTTTGTGCTATAAACAAAAAAAAGACAGACAATTATTTTACTTTATGCTATAAAACATATCCAATAAAAAATGTTAACAATCAAATTTCTTCAAAAATTTAGGCCATTATGAATTCTGCTACATATTTTTGGCAAAAAAAATCCCAAAAACCATATATTGATTGGTTTGCGCAAAAGTTATAGCGTCTACAAACTATGGGATATTTGCATTTATTTTTATTTATTTGTTTATTTTTATAGTAATGGTGGCGATCAGTGACTTATATTGCGGTGAACATTTGGACACTAAGGGGTTGATTTACAAAAGGCAAAAACACTGTGCACTTAGTAAAGTGCAGTTGCACCCTATAAGTGCAGTTGCTCCAGAGGTAAGTAAATTTGCAGAAGCTCTACTGACTTCCATCATCCAATCACGTGCAAGTAAAAATATTGTTTTATTTTTTTATTTTCCTTGCATGTGATTGTGATTGGGTACTCTTTACAGAGTGAAGCCTTACCTCATTTACTATGTTCTGGAGCTACTGCACCTGCAGAGGGCAACTGCACTTTTCACAGTGCATAGTCTATTTGCCTTCAGTAAACCAACCCCTAACTGACACTTTTGACACTTTTTGGGGACCAGTGACACTAATACAGTGATCAGTACTAAAAAAAATGCGCTGTCACTGTACTAATGACACAGGCTTGGAAGGGGTTAACATCAGGGGTGATCAAAGGGTTAACTGTGTGCCTAACCAGTGTTGTTACTACAATGTCAGAGGTTCTTTTACTAAGGGTAGACAAGGATCCTAGTTCCTGCTTTGCAGAGACACAGGTTCATGTCTTCCCTCCTGGCAGAACAGCGATCTACCTTGTTTACATAGGCAGACCGCCACTCTGTCTCTCTGTCTCTCTCTCTCTGACTCTGCAGGATGATCGGTGGATGCCAGCTGACACCTGGAAATGTCGGATCACGTATATATACATGATCTGGCGCAGAGGTGCCACCCTGTAGCAGTAAAACTGCTATAGGGTGAACCTTAAGTGGTTAAATGTAGTAAACCTCTACTAATTTCCATCATCCAATCATGTGCAACCAAAAATGTTGTTTTTTATATTTTCGTTGCACCTGATTGGGTATTCTTTAGGAAGTGAGGCTTTACCACAATTACTAAGCTTTGGGGATATGAGTGCAACTGCATTAGCAGAGTGCACAGTGTATTTACCTTTAGACCCCTTTCACACTGGGGCATTTTCAGGCATTTTAGTGCTAAAAATAGCGTCTGTAAAGTGCCTGAAAAGCACCTCTCAAGCCTCCCCAGTGTGAAAACCCGAGTGTTTTCACACTGGGGTGGTGCGCTTGCAGGACGGGAAAAAAAGTCCTGCAAGCAGCATCTTTGGGGCGCTCCTCCACCGCCCCTGCCATTGAAATCAATGGGCAGCGCTGCCGAAGTGCCTACAAAGCGCTTCATCAGCGGCACTTTTCGGGCACTTTTAACCCCTTGTTAACCCATTCTTTGGGGTTAAAAGTGCCCTGGTCACACCCGAACAGCTCCGGTAAAGCGCGCTAAAACGAGGGGCAATGTTCAGTGTGAAAATAGCCTTAGTAAATCATCCCCATATGTTCCTAAACACATTTAGGTATAATTTGTCTTTTCAGTCATGCTCAAAAAAATAATCCAAAACCGATGAAAGTGTGGCTAGTGAGAAATAGATTGCCTTTATCTCTGTAGTCGTATGGTCATAAATTGCACTCTTTTGAGTGTCTTTAAGGTTAGTGAGCATAAGAAATACAAAGGAAGAGGAGCATTGATGCCCAAAAAAGACATTTGCTGCAGTGAAGGGGGGTGGTAGAATTCTGGTAATGGCTGGTAGGGACTGGAAGTCATACCTTAGTTCTCTAGCCCTCATTGGTTCACATTGCATAAGATAGTAAATTTAAAGCTGAGTTCCACCCATAAGTGGAACCTCTGTTCATTTGTCTCCTCTCCCCCTCCGGTGCCACAATTGGCACCTTTCGGGGGGAAGGGGGGACAGGATCAGGATACCTGTCTTCGACAGGTATCCTGTTCCCACTTCCGGGAGTCCGGGCCACGGCCCACGATTCCACCGCGGAGCTCCCTCCTCCTCCCTCCTTCTCTCCCTGTCACCAGGCCAGTAGGATAGAGGAGCGGGGCCTCACACATGCGCAGTAGGCTTCACGGCAATGGCGGCAGCAGCACCCGACAGCTGATGGAAACATCAGCTGCAGTGCCAACATCGCGGGTCTCCAGGACAGGTAAGTGTTCTATTATTAAAAGCCAGCAGCTGCAGTATGTGGCTTTTGTTTTATTTTTGGGGGGGCGGAACACCACTTTAATAATGTCTAAGGAGATACCATAATACAAGTCACAGTGTCTCACCATGTGTGGTAAACCTACTCATCATCAATAGAATTTTTTTATTTTTCCATTACATTCTGTATGTGTATTCTTTCAGTGATTATACATTATAATTGCTATGAGCAGGGCCGGACTTACCATTGGGCTTGACTGGGATCAAGTCCATGGGCCCCGGACAATAGGGGGCTCCGTGGGCCCCGCCCGTTTCAAAAGCCGGCGAGAGCCACCAAGAGCGGGCGAAAGCCGACGAGAGCCGCCGAAAGCCGCATCTCAGCGGCGCCATTTTTAAACTGAAAGGCTGCAATGACAAGGCAGCAATGACACTGGAGCAAGGCTACACTGACAAGTCTGCAAATGACACTGACAAGTCTGCAATGACACTGATAAGGCTGCATTGATGAGCATTTAAATGTAAGTTTTCTTTCTTAAACTTCCCTCCTAAAAGTTTTTTACCTTAAAATTCCCTCCTAAACTTGGGGTGCGTGTTATACGCCGATGAATATGGTAATTATCATTTTATCTATTTTTATTGCTTTTATTAATCGTGGACCCAGGATGAATTCCAGTACAGTATCCCCCACTTATACGCTTATATATTATCTACTTTTGTGAGTAGCCATTTGGCTGTTTTGTCTTGTCCAATTAAACAGAAGTTCTTTAATATTGCACTGAGTCTGGCGCACCTTGTCCTTTTTTATAGAGCTGTGCATATGTATAGAAGGGTAGGGCCCGAAAGTGACTCAAGCCCAGGGACCCCCACCACCCTAAGTCCTGCCCTGGCTATGAGTGTCTTAATTTTAAAAACGTTGCACTTTCAATATGAAAAAAAAAAAAACAATAATAATAGCAATAATAATAATAACACAGGTCTGAAAACTATTGTTTTCGAAGTCATGTGATTGGCAGAGTGTCTTGGGAGTAGTAGGTGACACCCCTCTTAAAGAAGCCCTGTATTTAAAACCTGAAGTTGGATGTCTAACAGGGATCAGTCAGCAAAATATAATTTTGGAAATCAATTAGTGAAAGGTTATAATTGCTGATTAGAAGCAGAAGAGCACCTCTTCATTTGGAACAGTCCTTAAACACCTGTTGTTCTTTTAGTCTAACAGGAGCCTGAGATGTATTACATCCTCAGCAGCATATCCACCCACTTCTGACTCTGATCACTAGTTTATATTAATGGTGTCATTAGACAGTGGGATCAGGAAGAGCTGTCTAGTGATAGATTGTAGCTTCTCTAATATGGCTCCCTATAGCAGCACTGTGCAGCAAAATGGAAGACAAAGTGGGCCTGGGCATAGGAGACGTTGCAAAATAACTACCAGGTCTGCAATATTATTCACATTTGACTTGTTGCACATTGTTTTACAGGCTAAAGTTGGCTAGCTCTAGGTCCAGTTTGGGACAAGCCATGTTCTAAATCCAAGCATAGCAGCTTGTTATAGTGATGTTGGGTACAAAGGGTCTTCGATCTCTAATCCACAACCTGGCATGTTCCATTAAATATGACACAGAATAGCATCACCACAAATTAAAAACCCACATGCTTCCCTACAGTTCACACAATGATTCACCTCATCTGTGCATCTGCTCTGCGCTCCACTACAGAATATGTTCCAGAGGGATGAGGTAGTGTTTGGCTGCAGGTTCATTCAAGGGAACGCTGGGAGGTCATTTTCTTTTCTTTTTTTTTTTTACTCAATGTTACATTCCTGCAAGTACCAAAAGCCTACTCTGCAGTTTTCTAACTCCCATTAGGACTAAACTTTGAAAATCTAATCAAAACCAGTGTATGGAAAAGGAAAATCATCTTACCTTTTTTCAGTGATTAATACCAGAAGGTAAAGCAGAAGAAAACGCACGGCAATATGCAGTCAGACGAGAGAATGGAGAAGACAAAAAGGGAGGGAGAAAACAGACAAAGAGCTGGTTAGTTTTCTTTTCAGTAAATAATATTTACAACACAATTTTTTGTTACACAATTTGTGAAACATAAAATTATAACACAGCAAGGATATCATTCTCTTTTCAATCTTTTTTGTTTACAAACTATTTTTATTGGGTACAAAGAAGTAGTACAAAAAGTTTTTGTCATATGCCATAAAAAGTACAATAAAGGTAATTTACACATATAGATTAACAAAATATATTGTGTGATTATTGATAGAAATATATTTTAATATATTTACATATATTATATTGTTCTTCGATCACCAGTACTTGGGAAAGTTAATCAGGTTTGAAAAAGAGATTGGCATGGTTAAGACATGGGTCCCATTTTTTATTGTAAAAATGGTTAGTATTCTGTAGCGTGTGGAATATTTTTTCCATAAGATTAATATTGTTGATTTTCTTTTAAAATTTTTAAAGGCAGAAATGTCCCTTTTAAACTCATGCTCTGTTGAAAATGTTCTTGTCACCACATACCGGGTATATTTATTTATTTCAGGTACTTATATAGTGCCGTCAATTTACGCAGTGCTTTACATATACATTGTACATTCACATCAGTCCCTACCCTCAAGGAACTTACAATCTAAGGTCCCTAACTCACATTCATACATGCTAGGGACAATTTTAGACAGGATCCAATTAACCTACCAGCATGTCTTTGGAGTGTGGGAGGAAACCGGAGTACCCGGAGGAAACCCACGCAAGCACAGGGAGAGCATGCAAACTCCAGGCAGGTAGTGTCGTGGTTGGGATTTGAACCAGCGACCCTTCTTACTGCTAGGCGAAAGTGCTACCTACTACACCCCTGTGCCACCCCATCTCCCTCACCTTTCTTTAATATGTCACTATTGTCTCAGAATGCCCACTCAGTATACCCGACCTTAACAAAAACACTTTAGCTGGTATTAAGACTCATTAATACTCTTGTACTCTTGAATGAACAATGGATACACCTGAATCACACCACAAAGCACTGATGGTATGTCAAGTATTCCTGAATATAACAAGGGCTTTATTTACCATATTGACACTCGTGGCCCAGGGCCTTAGCGCAGAAATTCAGCACTAAAGCAGCCTATAGATGATTCCATTTGTATCCTTCCACCACGGGTGGAAGGAAAGAACATCACTTGATTCCCCCATCAACAATCCATGTCTGTCAACACTAAATGCTCCCGGTAGCGCTATTGTGTTCTACTGAAGGGCTGGTGGGGCGCGCGGGCCCTTCCTGGGTGGCAGAAAACAATGATTAAAAAATCCAACTGGCTGGTTGTATCCAAGTCCATCAATGGATCAGCTTGGGTACAATCAGCCTACCCTAAGATGGATCGAATCTCAGCTGGTCCCTGTTGAACTGGTCGAATTTTGATCCATGTATGGCTGGCTTTAGTCTCAAAATTGAATAAAATTCCTGTTTTTTGTTTTGTTTGCTGCTTTTATTTACCTCTTGCCATTAGTCAGTAAATTCTGCAAGAAAACTGTAAATGAATGGTGAGAAGTCGAAAGGTTCTTTATTGTTTACCCAACATCTTTACTTTCTCCTATTTGTTGGTCTGTGCGTTCGCAGCAGACCGCATGCTGCTTTTGTCAGTGAATTCTACCGGTGATTTTCATTAAAATAATAACACAACAGGACATAGAACAGAGCTTGTACAATGTTATCATTCAGGGGCATTTATTCCATTTATTAATAATGTTTTTTTTTTTTTCTTCAGAACCATAATAGATGGATGTTGGCCCCACAGTTGTATATACCAGCCTACAGAACATAATCTGTCCACACAATAGCACACTTGTATTAGTAATACAGTAATTGAATTAACTATTTTCTGGGACAGACTATTTTTTTAATAGACTAGAACAAGGGTCTCAAACTGGTGGCCCTCCAGCTGTTGTGAAACTACAAGTCCCATGAGGCATTTCAGGCTGACAGTTACAAGCATGACTCCCTTAGGCAGAGGCATGATGGGACTTGTAGTTTTGCAACAGCTGAACCTGAGAAGCACATTAGTGTTCCCCTGGGTGTTGTATGAAAACTGATTAATATGACGTGAAGAATTAAAACTGTTGAAGCTAAACTCCAATCTTCCCTTCAGTCTTCCATAGTTGTACAGGCTCCTCTCCTGAAATAGCTTACTCTGACTTCACTGCACACTGTGAGTTTCTCACAGTGTGCATTAGGTCCTGCAACATTTCAAATAGAGCCTGCCTCATTTCCTAGCTGGAGGGCTGCCAGGTCAATATATCTTTTTTTACCTCAGCCTGGCTGTCCCTGGCCCACCACTTTGTTCATTTGATTTCAGCTCTTTCAAATATTATGTTACCTAGGGCAGTCTGCATGCAAATTTTGCCTGTCTAGGACTCTTCCAGGCTGATATACACCCATCAAAGCTGTTTGGGATTGCATAATGTCTTCCAAGAGCCAGCCCACTGCTTGCATTAGGGGTGAAGGCTCTTGGGAGGAGTAATGAGGCAGGGTGCTGTATGTTTTTTGGAAGCAATGTATAGTATGATGCTAGCCCCCCCAACTGTCCATGATCTGCCTGCATAAAAGAAGCACAGAGACCCAGTGATGATGCCACTGGGTCTAAAATAGTGTATGTAATGAAAATGGAAAGTTCTTATTTAAATGTCATTAGTATGTTGATGAAGGGGAAAGAAGGAACCCAGGAAAGCAAAATATAAGCAGATTAACCTGCAGCTTTAAGCAAGATACTTCAGCCTGCTCTACTTTCAAGATGAATACATGGACAGCTGATGGTCAAAATAAATAAAGTTCTAGTTCAAGATCCTGTCAATCATAATTTATGATTCTAAATGTATTCCTGGCAAGATAAAACATAAAACAAAATCTAATGAAGCTAAGTTAAAGAGAATCTGTGGGCATTGAGGTTGAGACCTTGGTCCAGAGACCAGCCTCTCCACTTAACTATTGGCCAGTACGTCAACCCATCATTTGTATGTATTGAGGCATGGGAACAGGAGTGGGATGACAAAAGCTCTCCACCTTAGTACCTGGTGGTATTCTCATAATAGAATGCTTTGGGTTTATAATTTTTAGGTGACCACTTCATCACTTTAAATTAATGATGAATCATTAATCAATGATAAAAAAATAAATAGGATTTTAGATACAGCTTTCAGATTACTATTTGTACCTCAGCTATTGGCATTCTTCAATACAATGCATTATACAGAGCTTATTATGGTATCTACAGTTAAGCTGCATACATTTTCTTCCTTGTCCAGAGGTACTCATTTGTATCGGAGGAGAATTATATGGCCTGAGCTATTTAGGACTTTTTCATGCTGAGTTAACTACATAAATCTTCACTCTTAAATAAAGTCATAAATGCCCTTTTATTTCTCCTATGAAACCATAAGCAAACTTGTGAAATTACAAGTTCATGCATTTTTAACCCTAGTTTGTATACATTTGTGTCTGGATGAATAAAATAAATACAAATGCATAAAACAATACATTCTAGATTTTAAACACAGTTGCACAAAATAAGCCAAAGTGAGAAGCAGACTAAATACCCCATAAACACATTTTACTAAAACAACTGCATAAATAACCCCAACTCCTCTACCTTAAACCTCTTACAGTAAGGTTCCCCTAAACCTCACCACATCAAAGCTTCCCAGACATTCTCTATGGCTAAGCCCAGATGGGTGAACTGCTTATAAAGGAAGACCTATGGTGGAAGGATGCAGTGTGTGCTGTCCATCAATAAACCTACTGGATTTTTTCGATGTCATTGAAGTGTGGCCTGTTCTTCCACAGTGGTCCCTTACATTAGGGGTCTATTTATAAATGTTTGCACCTAAGATTCATGCAGTTTTCTAATTGGATTTAACTCGGAAAATGTGTAAATCCCAGGGGAAAGTTCTATGAAGATTGGGTCAACACATTTTGTACATAGACCTCTAGCTGTCATTGATGTGGATAACTGACCATGTTGTAGCTGGTTATTGGTGGTCTGGAATGTAGCACTAGTATAGAAGAAAATGTTCAGCTCAAAGTCCAGGTACACATCAAAGAAGACGTTATCACAGATAAAGTTATTTGATGCAGCTTTATATAATATTTTTAGAATAATTTCCAAGGACTGTCTATTTGGAATGCAAAAGCACTGTGATGTATCAAAGTACTTTTAAACAATACAGCCTGTCCATAGACAAATAACATATTGGGGGTATTTACTAAAACTGGTGCACACAGAATTACATAGTAACCATTCAGCTTCTAGGTGTTATTGTCAAAGTTTAACTGAACAAGCTGAAGTTTGAAGATGATTGGTTACTATGCACAGCTGCACCACATTTTGTGTACACAAGTTTTAGTAAATCTCCCCCATTTTATTAATAAGGGACAGAACAGTAAACAAACCACAGCAATCAGAATTTACCTTTTACTGACTTGACTGACTCACAAAGGTAAAGCCTTTTATTCAGCATAACAGCCATGATGAAACTAACATACAAGAAAAAGAAGTCAGCAATGGCAGCATCCATGCTTCTTCAGCACAGGTTTCCTAGATTCCCACAATGCAGATGCATTTTGATCTGATTTTCAGTGCAATCATGTTGAATTTGATACTACTGCATTTTTTGGTAGGGGAAGGAGACTGAATGCTTGTTGTTGAGGAGCCTTAACAACCTGCAAAAATGAGCCAAAAATACATGTTTATGTGTTTTTGGTGCACTTCCATTGACGTCTATGGGGCCAAAATCCTACTGCAATCACACCAAAGTAGCATGGGACCCTTTTCCAAAAATGCTCCATGCTGTTCTGCATTGATGTGAATGGACTGGGGGGGGCAACGGAGCAATTGCCTCCTCCGAAAATGCTGGTGATTGAGTGGGCGGGCGGCTTCGTGGGTGAGAGCACAGGCGTGCCCCTGAGTGAGAGAGCGGGTGGGCCAGGCAGCTCGGTCGGTGAGCGGGCGAGCAGCTGTGCAGCTCAGTGTGTGAGCGGGCTGCTGGCCAATGGAGCCGGCGGGCAGGGGAGCGGAGAGATGACATCATCTCTCACCACTCGCCCTGCATTTCCACCCTCACTGTGCAGGCAACCGTGGGCAGCAGAGAGATTACATCATCTCTCTGCTGCCTGACTGGTAATCTGCTGCCTGACTCTGGGACACAGCAAGAGACCACCTTACTAGGAAAGTGACAGAGCAAGTGACAATCCGCAACGTGTAGCAGGTGACGTGGCAAATGACAATCCGCAACATGTCACAGGTGACATGGCAAGTGACAATCCACAACATGTGGCAGGTGACGTGGCAAGTGACAATCCGCATCTGGGCGTAGGCGATGTGGCAAGTGACAATCCACAACATGTGGCAGGTGACGTGGCAAGTGACAATCCGCAACGTGTGACAAGTGATGTGGCAAGTGTCAATCCGCAATGTGGCAAGTGACAATCCGCAACATGTGGCAGATGATGTGGCAAGTGACAATTCGCATCTGGTGACAGGCAATGTAGCAAGTGACAATTCACAATGTGTGGTAGGTGACGTGGCAAGTGACAATCCGCAACATGTGACAGGTGATGTGGCATGTGACAATCTGCATCTGATGACAGACGACGTGACAATCCGCAATGTGTGGCAGGTGACATGGCAAGTGACATTCCGCATTTGGTGGCAGGCAACGTGGCAAGTGAAAATCCGCATCTGGTGGCAGGCGACGTGGCAAGTGACACCCTCAGCGCTCCCACTGATTCTGCATTATGGTGAGTTGAACTATTTCATTTTATATAACAATGTAATAATAGAAATAATGCGCTTCAATCATCCTGACACCATAGCAACCACGTTGCCGTGATGATTGAAGCGCCAACATCAGCCATTTCCCAGGTAAATTGCCCCCAAATCAAGTATTTTCTGGCAGTGCCCCTCCCGAGACTAGACTCTGGATCCGCCCCTGGAATGGACACTGTAGAGAATAATGTGATTTCCACTGTCATGCAATTCTGTGCAATTCTAGTGTGAACTAGGCCCTTAAAAAAAAATCAACACTATATGTATGTTAAGTTGCGACTTAAACTGCTTGCGACAACTATTTGTGTCTTTTTTACATATTTGTCTTTTATACATTAACTACTCTGTTAAAGTTGGCATCCAGGCAGACTGCTAAATACATCATTATCATACACATAAGGGAGCTGTTTTACCTACCAAAGGATTTGTATTTCTTGACATTTACACATTCCTACCAGAGAGCACAATGAACTAGTGACCAGGCTTTTCTCTACTGCAGCTCATCACATCTTTCTGCCCCCAGTTTGTGTTTGGACGATGAATAAGCAGCAACAGACTGATGAGGCAATGGGGTAGATTTACTAAAACTGGTGCACTCAGAATCTGGTGCAGCTGTGCATAGCAGCCCATCAGCTTCTAACTTCAGTTTGTTCAATTAAGCTTTGGCAGTAAAACCTGGAAGCTGATTGATTTCTATGCAGAGTTGCACCAGATTTTGCACTCTC
The DNA here is from genome assembly GCF_042186555.1 of Aquarana catesbeiana. NCBI lineage: Eukaryota > Metazoa > Chordata > Amphibia > Anura > Ranidae > Aquarana > Aquarana catesbeiana. The sequence goes on along the minus strand of NC_133333.1, from coordinate 195,749,261 downwards.
CAGTGTTTAGTAAATAACCCCCAAATCTCTTTGCTCTCCCCTACTTTCAGAAGATTCCTTGTAAGTTTATATGCATACAAGACACCTAATTGGCCCCTAATTCTCTCTAGGTCTGAGTGGTTCTGTGCAGGGAATTGCAAGAGGCTAAAGCCTGGTACACACTAATAGTATTTTTTTCGTTCAACCAGTGGGTTGAACAAAAAAACCTGACAACTCCGGTTGGAGCCGTTGTACTAATGATCTGATGTTAGTACAGTTATCTCCCTCGCTGAGCTGTTGTGTCCTGACAGGGGGATGCCCCCCCTCACCAGAACACTCCATAGGCACTCTCCACCATTGGCTGAGAGCGCTGATCAGGAGCCGGTCGTTTTTCAGCTAGTCGGCTGACATACATACGGGACAGATTTTATTGAACCTGCCAATGTCTCCCAACATTCGGCCTGTGTGTACGGGGCTTAGGATTATTATTTATATACTTCTACCAGCTTGCACAGGGCTTTACAGAATAAAGGGAGACAATGCCATTATAGTACAATTCAAGACATGAAGGTTAGGAGGGCCCTGCTCTTGAGAGCTTACAATCTAGATTACGTAAAATGTAGGCATTCAGTGCAGGTATTTAACCACTTGACCTCTGGAAGATGTACCCCCCCTTCATGACAAGGACATTTTTTGCGATATGGCACTGTGTTACTTTAACTGACAATTGTGTGGTCATGCAACACTCTACACAAATTTAATGTATGTCCTTTTTCCCCACAAAGAGAGCTTTTATTTGATCACAACTGCATTTTTTTATTTTTTGCACTATAAACAAAAAAAAGACTGACAATTCTGAAAGAAAAATAATATTTTTTACTTTCTGCTTTAAAACATATCCAATAAAAAAATTTAAAAAATCTAATTTCTTCATAAATTTAGGCCAATATGTATTTTGCCACATATTTTTGGTTAAAAAAATCCCAATAGGCGTATTGGTTTGTGCAAAAGTTATAGCTTCTACAAACTATGGTATATGTACTGGAATTTTTTTTTTTTATTTTTATACTAGTGGCTTATAGCAGAACTGCAATATTGTGGTGTACACGCTGACATTAACTGACACTTTTAATACTGTGTGGGAACCAGTGACACTAATAAAATAAAATAAAATAAAATGTAATAAAATAATGCAGTGTCACTGTACTAATGACACTGGCTGGGAAGAAATTAAATAGCTAGGGCGATCAAAGGGTTAAATGCGTGCCTAACCAGTGTTTATGTGTACTATGTGAGATGCTTTCACAGGGAAAGAAAATCCATCCCTTCCCCCTGTCAGAACAAAGCTCTGCCTTGTTTACACAGGCAAAGCTCCCGATGATCGGTGGGTGCCAGCGGACATCCATTCCCAGCACCCACTGATCGGCTTCTGCTGTGACAAATCCCAGCAGAAGCTGTGCACCGGTGGCCACCAGAGGTGTGAGCGCCCCCTACCCGGAAGTGCCAAATCCTGTATCTAGCAGAATAGCCGCTTTGCCGCCGTAAATCCTTGTTATGCGGTCGCCAAGTGGTTAAACTAGTTTTATTTAAACTTGTCAGTTTTATTGAAATATAAAGGTTTACAAGTGGCAAAATAATCATACATATAATACAATAAGAGTCTAACAGGTGAGTTCTTTGTTTCTGTACTTGTTTACATAAAGTCATATTCTTCATTATACATGACAGCAAAGTAGTTGGTATGGACCAATTTGGCACTGACATAGAGGAACGACGCACCATGCAGGATCTTATCTTCCACAGGATGTATGATACCAGGGACTCTTGGATTCCATTTGCTTACTAAGTAGCCACATTTGAAGCTTTAGAGATATCCTGTCCTGATTATTTTTCATGAGCATTGATCGTCTATGGGTGAAGTCTGATCGCTGCCAAGCACACTCACTGCCATACATATTTTGGAAACACATTGTATTCCAAGCATCCAGCTATCCTGGTCTGGCATCCGTCTATATGCTTACTGGAACAGTTGCCTCTTATCCTTTTTGAACATGGAATCATTCCAATTGAACTAAAATTTATCTGACTATACATCACTCTCTACCCCTGATGAAGGTGTTAAAATACTGGAAGCTCGTCGGGTATCAGGGTACACTACCCATTGGAGAGTATTGATGTCATTTTGTATATTATGATTTTTTCTGTGTTTTGGTTTTTTATTTAATGCATGTATTGTATAGACGTTACACCTCTTTTTACCCATTTGTATAGATTTACGTCTCATTATTAAAGACATTTATTTTTACATCAGAGTAGGTGGTCTTTCAAAGTCCCATTTAGGGGGTATTTTTCTTTGTTCTAATAAATCTCCTAGTGCCATCCGGGGCTTGCCTGTGTGGGACAAATCCTACCTGATCAGGGTGGACCAAATGTGTGATATATCGTGAGAGACGGTTGGCCAAAAGTTTTGCGTAAAGTTTGGTATCAGTGTTGAGTAGTGAAATAGGTCTATAATTGGCTGGATCCATGTGTGGCTTGCTGAGTTTGGGAATGGTGACAATCACCGCCTCTAGGGATTCCTTGGGGATGTTCCCAGATTCAAAAAAGTGAGAGAAAGTCTTACATAGTTAGGGACTATGAAGGGTGGACAAGGGCTTGTAATATTTATTGCAGAAGCCGCCTGGCCCAGGGGCTTTATGTAAAGGGAGGTCACAGATTGCGTCTTTGATATCCTGTTCTAGGAACGGCTTGTTTAGTTCTGAGAGTTGGGCAGTCGTAAGAGTGGGCAAGCATATGGGATCTAAATTATGATCGATCTGAGTCAAGTTAGGTGAGGGTTCGGTAGTAAAGGTGCTGAAGTTATATAGTTTAGAATAGAATTTGCTGAAGCATTAAGCAATATCTTTGCGGTTGCATACTCTGCATCCCTGAGTAGTGAGCATGAAGGGGATTCTAGCTATCGCTTCTTTTCATTTAACTTTTTGTTCTAATAGGGCACCCCATTTGTTGCTATGTGTGTACCAGTTGAGGTGGAGCCTTTTAATGTGATGGTCATACACTGAGTATAGATAGGCATAGAGTTCCTCCCTAACTTTATGCAACAAAGCTGTGAGGGTATCAGTAGGACTCAGTTTATTACTCTGTTCTAACTGTTTGATTTGATCTAGGAAAGCATTAATATGCTTCTCCTGGGCACTCAGCTTAAGAAAAATGCCTCTAACATAAGCTTTATGTGCATTCCATAGAATAGATTCGTTGGTTACTGAACCTGTGTTAATGGCAAAATATTTTCCTCTTAACCTGTTCCTGGTACTTTGTGTTGGAAAGAATGGCTGTATTCATGCGTGATAAGGAGTCTCAAGTAGCCCTAGGCCCGTGATAAAGCGTAATTCTAACCAAGGCATGGTCTGACCACGTTATAAGTCCTATGGTAACCTGAGATATGGATTGTAGGATGGATTTGTGTACCAGGAAGAGGTCAATCCTGGAATAGGACTTTTGAGCTGCCGTATAGAAGGTATAGTCACTCTCTGTGCCGTGCAGGCAATGCCAGGGGTCATAGAGGTTTTCAGATAGGATCAGGGAGGACAAGTCCCCAGTTGTAGAGCTGTTTATATCCCCTGATAGCCACCTGCTGGCCTTGGTGCATGACAAGCATTTTGGTAGGGAAGCCCCATCTATAGAGCAGCTTATTATCTTTCAGGACTTTAGTGACCGGGGCAAATTCCTTCCTTCTTACGGTGGTAGCTGCTGATGTATCCTGATAAAGTGTCACCTCTGCGTATGGTTGATGAAGGGTGTGGGCATTTCTAGCAGCCCTAAGGAGCTGATCCTTGACATGGTAATAGTGGACCCGGGCTAGTATATCCCTAGGGACTGTATCTGGCAGGTGTGCTGGCTTCAGTATTCTATGAGCGTGATCAAGGAGGAGATCCCTGGGGGATGGATCAGGCATTCATTTCAGGAAATTCTGCATTTTGACCACTTCTGGAATGCCCCTAAATTTAATATTATTGTGGGGGACCTATCTTCTAGGTCCGCCACTTTTATTCGAAGTTTCTGATTTGTCTCAGACTGCACCGCATGAACGTCCACAACCTCATTATGTGCTGCCACCATGTCAGATAGTTGGAGCTCCATGTTATGTGATATTTCCTCCAGGTCATCCACTCTGGTGGATAGATGGTCAATTGATAATCTGAGTTCTTTGTGTAGTCCAGATTGAAGGGAGAGGAGCATTGCTTTTAGTGTAGTCTCTGTGACTGGGACATCTGCTGCAGGGAAGGCCGATCAGTGTTATTCTCCTCATGATCAGGGGTCTGTGCTGCTGTGAAGCCTAATGCTGCTTTTTGGCTGAGGGCAGATTAGTGGGTGAAGAGGCTGGGGAGACTGCAACCCTCTTACCTCTGTCAGATGAGGAGGAGAGGGAGACTTCCTTTGTGGGCTCCTCCATGTCAAAGTCTGGGTCTGAGGCAGGGTCTCTGGGCAGTGGCTGTGGTGAGGAAGGGCGGCCGTTCTCCGCGGCACCATCTTGGAGTGCTGTGTGCGGCAGCTTCATAAAGTAATCGGTGAGGCGGCAGAGACCTGATGCCTGCAGTCGCCGCTGGGTCGTGCTCTGCTGATGTCCTGAGATCTTCCCCACCCCAGGAGAGGCAGAATCGACAGGCTGGGATGCAGAGAGCCGGGTAGTTCACCATGTGAAGCAGAGCAGCAGCAGATCACGCGGCCATAGTGCTGGGTGGCCAGGACACGCCTCAATACATGCATTTTTAATAAATGTCTAACTGCATGTATTTGTATTTTTACATCCGTGTAGAATGCAGCTTTAAAATCAGCCCTGGACTTTTTCTCATTTCATATAACATTTATAGATGGATCTTTACCCTGGATCTCACAGTTTATACAGAATACATACAAATTCTAACTACATTAAGTAACTAATAATCCTCTTTTTCATGTTTAACATTGTGAATCTCTTCTATTGTCTGCGCTGGTCATATACACTTTTAACATCTAAAGTAACTGTTCCTCTTTATGTTCAATTTCCAGCTCTTTAAAGTTACTTAACCCTCAATTTTAGTCTTCGGATGACCCCATTAATGTGTTTTCTCTGCGTCCAGGAATAGCTAGAGTAATGAGCATTTTCATGTCTTTGTGTTTCATAACCAGGCTGTCTCCTCCCCAAATTAATTTATGTGCCAAAGAAAGGGCCTTTTGTGCATGTTAATCACCAGCAGTAGCTTCCAGAAAATGCTTGCAGTTAGGAAGTTGTACTTCCACGCATGGGGAAGCCATGGACAGACAAATCCTTCCTTTGTACCCCCTTCTCTGTACACCAGCATCTAAAACAACGCGTTCACTAATTTTGCACTGATGAACTTTGTAAAAAGGGAATCTATTAAATGTTCTCAGTGCGTAAACTGCAACCTACTGAAACATAAATATGCTGTATGGCGCATTATGTGCTCATGGTGTTGTGCCAGAAAAGACAATGCAAAGCAGTTTTTGGCAGTTCATTCAGATGAATAATGAATGTGATTTGCAATTGTGAGAAGCACATTATGAATCAGATTTTCTTTCTCCAATATATAGTCTGATAGAAAATGAATTAACGTAAGATCACAGTACTTTTTTTTATACCACAGTGGAATTAACCTTTAATTTATTATATAGTGTATGCCAGAGATCTGCAATTAGCGGACCTCCAACTGTTGTAAGACTACAAGTACCACCATGCCTCTGCCTCTGGGTGTCATGCTTGTGGCTGTCAGAGTCTTGCAATGCCTCATGGGATTTGTAGTTCTGCAACAGCTGGAGGTCCGCTAATTGCATATCCCTGGTGTATGCTGTTAACAGCTAACTCTTTGTTCTCTCTTGCATTTAAACTCTTTCTTGAAAGGTATGAAGTCCTGTGATAGCCATAACTGAAATAAATTATGTACGTGAATCCAAAATTAATTTTTGTTTTGTGCATCTACCTTGAGGCAACCTAGTTGATAGAGGGCCAGCTTGAATTACTTTTGCCAAGAGTTGGCCACAGAAAGGCCGATATCTTCATAAAAACTACAGGAGGGACAATATCTGCCCATACTTGTATGTAGGTGGGCACCCATCATAATCTGCTCCTGATTCTGATAGTGTAGTACTTTGGATGTTTTGCTTGTCCATATAGGAATGTGAAAGGTTAGAACCTGTTTACAGGAATTTTTTACAGAAAGATATGGTCTCATACAGCTCAAGAAGGGCCTGATAATCACCGGTGATGAATGCAATCTGGAGAATTGTAATTATTAGATTGCCATTGACTAATCTAAACATATGTGAGATTTGAGTTTGTGAAGTAGATGGGGCATTACAGCACTACACCATCAGTACAATTAGGAAATTCTCCCTACACTTGAATAGAGAGAAAGAAAACTCCATAAAGACAGGTCTTGGTAGCCATAGTAGGCAAGTTAAGGGATACTGTTATGTGCCTTTTTAAGCATCTTTTGTCACCAAAAGGCGCCTATACATTTAGTTGTATATTTATATATAGCTGACTGAAAATCACGGATGATACTTACATTTCTGAAATTGTGTTTGGACCCATCTCCCCCTGCACTGACCAATATAGAGAGAGGTGAGGTGAGGAGAGGTGACACAAAACACTATTTCATGAACAAAAGCCATTATTTACATAAAAGAACTCCTTATGTTCATGCCACCTTTGGAGCTCTACAAATATGGGACTATGTGATCAAGCATCTTTAGATGTTATACGTATATGGTTGCTGTTTTGCTGACATTTGAAGTGAACAAATGTTCACATTAAAGTGGAGCTCCACCCAAAAGGGGAAGCTCCGCTTGTCTGCCTCTTCCCTCCCTCCACATTTGGCACCTTTTGGGGCGAGAGGGGGGGAGGGAGTGGACACCTGGTTATGACAGGTACCCACTTGCACTTCCAAGTCAGTTCGCCTTGGTAAAGTGAGCCGAAAGTTCTACACCTCCGCCTTCCCCCCCCTACAGCCGGTCCATTAAAAAGTGCAGCGTGATTTGCACATGCACTGTAGGAGCCACAAGGCTTCACTGCCGGTTTCCCTTAGCCAAGATGGTGGCAGCAGCACCCGAGAGCTGATTCAAGAATCAGCTCAGTTTAGGACACAGCTGAATACCTGGACAGGCAAGTACACAAATAGTAAAAGAAAGTGAGCTGCCTCAGTATTTGTAGCTGCTGACTTTTGTTTTTTTTATTTTTTTATTTTTTTTTTGGGGGGGGGGGGTCTTTAAAACATTCACATACATCTGTCAAATGTAAAATTATTTTGTGCAAGTGGCACATTGTATAGCTGTTTTCTAAAAACTCAAGCAAAAATTATTACAGCAACTAGATGCTATGTTTTTTTTTTCTCAGTAGAACTATTTGGTTGCTTTGGGTGCTCAGCTTCACTTTTGCAATCATTAAAAAAAACTTTCTCACCTCAGTTCTGCAAATAACTGACAAAATCTCTGTTCAAGCCATATCACCTCTGCAGGTGTGGCATGGGGGAGACACAGGGTTTGCAACTGTATTCACACCAGGGACTCCAGTGCATTTTGGGCACCAGTGCCATTATGACAAGGCCTGGGTCTTATTCGTGGCTGTGAAAAAGAATGGTTCAAACTTATTAGCTATCCCAAAAAGTAGCTGTGCAACTGGCATGGTATACTTCTTCTATTCCATCCATTATTCACCTTCCTCCATAAGATGCCTGAATGTAACTGTTGTGAAACATTTATAAAAAAATGTTCTCTGATGTGTCCCGGGAACCCTCAAATTCTAGAGCACATCATGACTTCAGTTCTGAGCAAGACCCCTGACATAGCCTCAGGTACCAATAATGCAATGTAAGCACCCTTTTATTTAATATTAAGGCCCCTGCATGTATTACTGTGGATGGACATGTGCTTAATGAGCATGCTAGGATGTGGGGTCACCCAGGCCTCACCAAACAAGATTACAACTTAAAGTACCAGGAGGCTCCATGTAGTATCTGTTCTCAAGATCTAGTGTTAGTTTTGCATGTTTTATTATATGACAGATTTACTTTAAATCAGCAAGCAACTCCACCCTCAAACGTGGTTCAAACTTTGCCAAGTGTCCACTGCAGAAAATACTTTTCCTAGGTCAGGTTTCGAAATTATTCTACAAGCAGTAGCTGAGTCACTAGTCAATAAAGCTCTGAAACTAGAAAGTGCTGTTATAAAATCTACCGGCATGGAGAACCTGTATGATGTTCACTTAAGAATCGTCAGGATTTGACCTTGTAGTTTTACTATGATTCTTTTTTATATTTGTTATTTTACACAAGATAAAATTTAAGTTCAAGCCTATATTCTAATGTTTTATCAGGTCCCAGTGACATGCATACAGCCCTCCCTAGCTCTAACAATTAGGTCACGCTATTTTTGTGAATGTAATTAACAGTTCTGAATCCATGCCAAAGACACATGTAAGAGCCTTTCATGGGAGCTCTATAATAGAATGCACATCATAAAAGTTTATAGTCTTTATTTTAAATAGAAACAATTTGAGTGTTTGGTCAAACTCTATTGCAATTCAACAGGTAATGCTACAGAAATGAAACAAGTGTTTCTCCTCCTGTATTTAATAGTCTTCCTGTCTCGTATTTCTAATTCTAACTTAAAGATCATCCATCCACTGCTTAATTACAAACAATTTAGCTGTGAAGGCATACATCAGATTTTCAATTATATTGCAGAGGCTTCCCAAATACACCTCAAATACTGATTGGTGCATTCAGCCAATGCAATGAAGCTTTTGTGTATTTTTTCAACTCTATTAAGATTGTTATTTTAATGACAAAATTATACTCAGTTGCCCAATTAATTCCATGGAGGAAAATCATCTTCCATGATTACATTTCAGCCAGATTTCTTAAAAACAGCAATAACAAAAATACATGTGTACTATGTTCATTTAACATAGTGAAACACAAACTCTGGTCCTTCTTGGCTATTTTATGGGATAACAAACCTAATTATGGCCTTCTAAATTTGCTTTCATAGCAATTTTAAAGAGATTCACAAACTGTATATAGATTTTGTTTTTGTTTACACATAAATTATAATAAGTTTTTCAATTGTTTACAAAAATTGCACACTATAAAACAGCGCAAGGATGCATACAGAAAATGTCTTGAGTTCATTAGCATATTAGGTGTTGAGTTCATTAACATACTATGCCCCGTACACACGGTCAGATTTTCTGACGGAAAATGTGCAATTGGAGCATGTTGTCGGAAATTCCGACCGTGTGTGGGCTCCTTCGGACTTTTTCCATCGGATTTTCCGACACACAAAGTTTGAGAGCAGGCTATAAAATTTTCTGACAACAAAATCCGTTGTCAGAATTTCCGATTGTGTGTACACAAATCCAACGCACAAAGTGCCACGCATGCTCAGAATAAATAAAGAGATGAAAGCTATTGGCTACTGCCCCGTTTAAAGTCCCGACGTACGTGTTTTATGTCACCGCGTTCAGAATGATCAGATTTTCCGACAACTTTGTGTGACCATGTGTATCAAGACAAGTTTTGTTATCGGAATGTCCGATCAATGTCCGACTGTGTGTATGGGGCATTAGACATATATAGATTGCACTACATTCGGGATAGAAAATTTGCATGGGTTGTTAAAGAAAGAATCAACTATAGACATGTGGATAAAAGGTTATAGTACATGAGTAAACAATAAAAATCTAATTGGACAGTCCAAACAAACAAAAAAAGAGACATGGAATCAAGTAATAGAGGGATACTAGTTGGCTGGTGTCACAATGATACCCTGTGTTGAGACCAGGTATCCTGTTTGTTATAAAAAGCATGGCATTGAATCATAAATAGTATGTAACACGGTTTCCATTACCATTCAATTATAAATAGAACTTTAGACTATGGAGCTAATTGTGTGTGCCAGTTCAAGGCTATGGCCCATTGTACTGCGCTAAATAGAGAATTCGAGAGCTTTTCACAAGGGGGTGATATAACAATGGGATTGGGGCAAAAAAATAGGCACATTGGCAGTATTAGAGCTCTAAATTAGCCTGTGTTTGAGCCACTCTAGACACAACTTTCGGCAAAGGGCAACTCTAGAAGATATGTATGACCCTATATTGGGGCAACCCCTAAAACAGTTATGCGACTCCTGTGGAAAAATGGTATGAAGTCTTTGTAGAGTTAAATACCATATTCTGAGTAGATTTATAGCTCTTTCACACACTGTAATGAGTGCTTTTATGGAGATTAGTGACTATTTCATCCCACTCATGGGGAAAAAGTATTCTACACATTCAGCTTCCCATTGAGACATTTGAGACTTTTTTCAGGAAGATGCAATAGGTTCAGGTACTGGTATAGAGAGAATATATTGTACATTCAAAAGCAGCGATTAGAAGCAAATTCTATTCTGAAAAGAGTCCAAAATATTATTCAATATTAATCAATCCTATGTCCAATAAAGTGCATATATGCAGGTTCAAAATGTGTCCCGCTTCCTTGATTACTTTTTCTCAATTTGCAAACCGATCTTGCTTTCTCCAAAAAAAAAAAAAAAAAAAAAAAAAACCTCAAACACAAAAACCAATAAATCTACATTTTAATAAGTGTAATGCCCCGTACACACGGTCGGATTTTCCGACGGAAAATGTGTGATAGGACCTTGTTGTCGGAAATTCCGACCGTGTGTAGGCTCCATCGGACATTTTCCATCTGATTTTCTGACACACAAAGTTTGAGAGCAGGCTATAAAATTTTCCGACAACAAAATCCGTTGTCGGAAATTCCGATCGTGTGTACACAAATCCGACGGACAAAGTGCCACGCATATAAATAAAGAGACGAAAGCTATTGGCCACTGCCGCGTTTATAGTCCCGACGTACGTGTTTTACGTCACCGCGTTCAGAATGATCGGATTTTCCGACAACTTTGTGTGACCATGTGTATGCAAGACAAGTTTGAGCCAACATCCGTCGGAAAAAATCCTAGGATTTTGTTGTCGGAATGTCCGAACAAAGTCCGACCGTGTGTACGGGGCATTATAGAACATCCTTTTGATACACTCATGAGATCCCTTCCTGTATACTCTTACACTCCAACTTCATAAATGAGCCTTCAGTGTAATACTGTTATAGATTCCTTCCTTTTGTGTTCTCACATTTATGTATCCTTCCCAGCGGTATCCTTCCTCACCCGCTCCAAAGTGAATGTGGAAAATACCCCCAAAAACCTAATATAATGTAATACCGCTTTAAATGTACATAAATTCCTCAGATACTGCACTACTCACATTGAGTCATATTATAATGTGTGTACCCCATATATCAAATAGGAATTCCACCATGTGCTCCCCACATCCACTCCATGCACTTTACCAAATCTCTAAAATCAAATGAACTTTAACAATCAGTCGCTTCTGGGCAATACTCCTTCCAATTGGCTCCATTGGACTGGTTAAACCCCCCCCCCAAAAAAAAAAAAAACAGAAATTATAATATAGTGTAATACTACTTTAAAATATCACTCAAAACCACATTTTCCACATTCAATTTGGAACGGGTGAGGACGAATACCCCTGGGAAGGATACATAACTGTGAGAACACAAAAGGAAGGAATCTACGATAGTATTATACAGAAGGTTCACTTATAAAGCTGAGTGGATCAAAAGGATGTTTTATTACACTTATTTAAATGCGAGCACATATAGTATTATTATGAGGATTGGTTTTTGAGTTTGAGTCTTTTTTTTTGGAGAAAACGAGATCAGTTTACAAATTGGGACTCCACCATATGAGCCAAAGAAATCAAGGAAGCAAGAGATATTTTAAACCTGCATATATGTACTTTATTGAACATAAATATTGACTTGAACCAAAATAGCCCTGGGCTGTAGTAAGGAAATATAGAAACGATTTCAAACTAGATTCATGTTTGATTAGGTCCAGGCTTGTGCCACTGTGCTAACTGGACCAAACTGGCTGCAAGGTAATAGGCCAAGAATTAGGGAGACCAAGTCTGCAAGACCTTTGGGGTCTATACACTGTAAGGGTTGATGTTTGTTGTATCTGTTTTTTTTCATTTAGCCAAATAAATTAATAAAATAATGGTCAGTGAGCATCAATGCAGCCTGATTAGTGCCCATCTGCAGCCTCAATGCAGCCTGATCTGTGCCCATCTGCACCTTAAGTGCAGCCTGATGTGTGCCCATCTGCACCTTAAGTGCAGCCTGATGTGTGCCCATCTGCAGCCTGATCTGTGCCCATCTGCAGCCTTGCTCTTCACTGCAGCCTTATTAGTGCACATCTGCAGCATTGTTCTTCACTGCAGCCTGATCAGTGCCCATCTGCAGCATTGCTCCTCATTGCAGCCTGATCAGTGTCCATCTGCAGCCTTGCCGAAATAGACAGAGCCGGATCTCCTGTGTACTCGGCTCGGCGTCACGCCCAGTCCCGCCCCTTGGCCCGGATCCTATGATGGACATAACACCGGTCCAATGCCGGGACGTCAATGCTAGGAGCCGTCCAGGGGACAGGACTGAGCATGACTGTGAGCAGAGCCGAGTACACAGGAGATCCGGCTCTGTCTATTTCGGAGGTGCTGGTCCCCTTCCTTCCCCTCAGTGGCAGCCTATATCGGCGTATAACACGCACACACGATTTTCACTCTTTTTTAAGGGGGGAAAAAGTAGGTGTTATACATCAATAAATATGGGTATTTAGATCACAAAAAGAACAGAAGACAAGGTATAGTAACATCAACTTGCTTATAACCATCTATGTATTTGTAATCATATAAACAGGCATTCATTTTATGTTCTTTGTTTTTTTTCTAATTGCTAGGTTTTGTACACTGATGTTAGTTGTACAAAATGGAACTACAGTACAAAAAAAGGATATATATTTTTAAAAAATATGGTATTTAGAATATCTGCATTTTGAACACACTAATTCTAAAAATGTTAACTAAATCTAAAATTGGTAGGTAAATAAATTAATTAATAAGATCCTGCAATTTAAAAAATGTGAACAGCTAAACAAAAGAAGGCGTCTCTTCATTGTGTGTATCCTGTTACTTGGTTCAGATGCAGTACAGAGCAATAAAGGGGAAGATAAAGCATGTTTGCTCTTTTTGAGAAGGGTATCAGAGCACTGCAGATTCTGCTTTCCAATCCATTCCCTCCACGGAGTGAAAATTATCCTGAAACTAGGCCAGTGCACAAATGTCCATTAAGCAGCTTAATATAGACACAGAGTCTCACAAGTACCCCGATGGGCCCATAAGCTTTCCAGCAAACTGACAAAGCGTGTTGTGGATTTCCTTTTCATAAAATAACTCATTAGTACACATCCTGAATTTGCCTACCATGATTTCTAAAACCTGTGTGCTGTAATTATCATAACTTGGCACAGCAATGTGCAGAGATTATTGCCAGTAATACTTTTGGGGTACTGATGGCATGTCATTTCTGTTGTTTAAAATATAAACACACAGGCAAAAGGGATGGTATTCTTTAAGTTTAAAATACAAATCTTCATTTAACCTTCCTGGTGGTATGATTACGTCAGATTTTTGATGCTGAAAGCGGTACAATGTTTTGCATGGAAATTTGGTGTTTTATATTGTAGGACTGTAATTTTTAGGAATAACTCACTTAAATCTGAGAGTCTAGTAGACATCCCGGGTATGATAAAGTTTGAAACACAAACTCATAATTATAATATAATAAATAACTATAAATAATTATAATAATAACATAACAATAATAAAATGTATTCAATTCAATAATGTAATCAAATCAAAAACACTGAAATTTGCTCAGTTGCAGAATTGTTGCTGTCGTTACTTTCAGTGTTTGATTTCTCCACGATTCACTATCGCTCAATTCTGCAAGTGTTCTAATTTACTATCGCTGTTTTCTAGCTGGTCTAAAACTGCTTTGGACATAAAGGGACACTTTTTGGTTGCCATGGACAATCTCAAGTTTCCAGGCAGAAAGAACAGTATATATAATATAAAACAGCATGGAGGGCACTGGACAAAGCACTAGGGACAAAAGGGATGTGAAATTATTTGATACAGTAATGTAATCTGTAAGTACAGTGTACTGTATGTGTTATTTTTTTTCACTTTTTGAATTTGGCGCCATGCTCCACCTCCCGTGCATCGCAACGCCCGCAGGGAACGGAGCTTGGCACTGTGATAGATCGAGCGGAGACACAGCTTGCACACAGCGGGGAGACATCACAGGATCCTGGGGACAAGGTAGGTAACTTTCCCAGGATGCTGCAATGCAATCCTGAGTGTGGCTCGGGGTTAATGCTTTTGGTAATGAAAATTCACCCCGAGCCACACTTGGGAATACCGACAGGGAGGTTAAAGTCTATTTCTAGACTAGTTGATAAAAGTTGTTGGAGGCTTGTCAAGCTAAGGACAAAACAGTTGAGATCTAAAAACATTGCTATCCTGGATTTGAGTATGAAATCTATATTGTCTACACATAAGGCCATTCTGCTTTCTGTTAACCCATATTGTTTGGCTTAAGTTCGACTAAGTCTATTGTATTAAGGCCCATTTACTTCTTTGTGGTGCATTAAAACACGTGTTAACCACTTCAGCCCCAGAGGATTTTACCCCCTTCCTGACCAGAGCAATTTTTGCGATTCGGCACTGCATCGCTTTAACTGACAACTGCGCGTTTGTGCGACGTTGTACCCAAACAAAATTGATGTTCTTTTTTTCCCACAAATAGAGCTTTCTTTTGGTGGTATTTGATCACCTCTGCAGTTTTTATTTTTTGCGCTATTAACAGAAAAGAAAGACAATTTTGAAAAAAACGCAATATTTTTTACTTTTTGCTATAATATATATCCCCCAAAAATATATATAAAAAAAATGTTTCCTCAGTTTAGGCCGATATGTATTCTTCTACATATTTTTGTTAAAAAAAATAAGCGTATATTGATTGGTTTGCACAATATTTATAGCGTCTACAAAATAGGGGATAGTTTATGGCATTTTTATTTTTAATTTTTTTTTTTTATTAGTAAAGACGGCGATCTGCGATTTTTGTTGGGACTGCAACATTATGGCGGACAGATCAGACACTTTTGACACTATTTTGGGACCATTGTCATTTATACAGCGATCAGTGCTATAAAAATGCATTGATTACTGTGTAAATGACACTGGCAGTGAATGGGTTAACCAGTAGGGGGCGATGAAGGGGTTAAGTATGTCCTAGGGAGTGATTCTAACTGTGGTGGGGATGGGCTTCAACACACAGGACAGTGATCACTGCTGCTCTCGATGACAGAGAGCAGTGATCTCTGTCTTGTCACAAGGCAGAATGGGGAAATGCTTTGTTTACAAAAGCATCTCGCCGTTCTACCTCTCCGTGACACGATCGCGGGCACTCGGCGGACATCGAGTCCGCGGGACCTGCGGTCACAGAGAGACACCCCTTCTTAAAGGAGACGTACCTGTATGCCCTTTTGCCTACCGGTGCCATTCTGCCGACGTAGATTGGCGTGCACTGGTCAGCAAGCGGTTAACATGCATTATGTTAAGACAGCCCATTCATTTGAATGGGCTTCCTAATGTACCAAGGCACGCTAAAAAAGGATGCATGCACTATTTTCATCAGTGCAGCACACCGCAATGCTCAGTTGCATTGGGGAAAGGTGTATGAGAATGCCATCCAGAATGAATGGCACCCCAGTGCACCAATGCAAAAAAGGGCATTGCAGGAGTCAATCACAATAAATGACACCATGCCTTGTCATACAGAAAAAGATCCTTCCAAATATTTATCTTCTCCTCAGTCAAACCTTCTGGGTCAGCCTCCCAAGGATTGGCTAAGGTCAGATAACTCCAGTGATTGACCCTCCCACACTATTGTTGGAACATTCTTCCAGCAGTAGACAGGAGCAATCAACCACCTGGTTTAGAGAAAGCTAGAACAGACTTGAAAAAATTAACTACAGCTTAGCTGGCTACAACAAAGCTATATACTAAATCTAGCCAGCCCAGAGCAGGGGCGCTACAAGTAACTTGAGCCAGAAAAAAAAATGCACTATGTGAGAGAGGTAGTAATTCTTGAGGGAGTATCTGCATTTCACTTTAGCCATGAATCGAGTCTGTGACATCTTTATCATCTCTGTGACCACGGTGCACACCCTTCAAGTAATACAATACAATGTAATTAAAACCAATTCTCACAAGACTGATGTTTGGACTGACTGCTAAAAATCAGGCACTGGGTCAATGAAAACATAAAGATGGGGAATGTTTGTTCTAGAAAAGTTTTGTATGATTTATTTTGTTACTAAACTACTTTTGTTCATTCTACCAGGAAATCAAATCTGCCAAAAAACTTCTTGGCATAATGTAGGTCTTGACTGGCTATGTGGGTTGATCTGTTTTGCAAAAAAACACTTTGGCATTTAATCTGCTTCTGATTATGCCTTGCTTCTGGATATTGTTTGTTCAGAAAACATCATTGCTTATATAAGGCACTAGAAAGTTTATTTTTCCATGTTACTTTACTGAACATATATAATATTCCAGCTTGTGTGCAGCTTCTTTAGGAGCAAAGGGCACATGGCTTTGGAAAACTGTTGCATTTAAGACTAACAACTAACTACAAACTGTAATGTGAAACTTAGGTTCAGGTAGACTGGAGAAGGGCAGTTGCTACATCAGTACATTTCCAAACATCTGAAATGATGCAGTTTCAAAAAAGGGGCTCAAAAAAAGTCAAATGTCTTTAAACAACTCATTTAACAAATTAAATGTGGCACATGGACATAGTGTGCCACCTTTAGAGAAGAATACTTTACTAACACATAGAGTAGCCATTGTTCATATCACCTATATGTTTACAGTATAACTCTCTCCCTATCTTTCTAAGGCACACCTTTCAGCAGAAATACTGTTTATACTGTTTTTTTCAAAACAAGAATTGCAATAATTTTGATGTTGTATTAAAGTTTTTGTTGTACATTGTTATAGGGGTCCTTAGTTTAGATCAAAAAGAGGAACAACTCTGTTTTGTATTATCGATTCTACTTTGCACCTGATTAGTAAACCTTAAGTTACAGTTCCTCTCTAGCTGACCATTTGGACAATACGCATTCTACTACACTACCTCTGCATTTTTTTTATAATGATCTCTTACTAAAAACATGGAGTTCATTAAGTTCTATCATGGGACACTGAATTTGAAGCTACCCCCTTGCCACAAACACACATCTTTACATCATTTTAACCTTGAATCAGCTGCCTGCTGAGTTTGCCTCTCTATACACTGCAAGAGAAAATTGTAATGAGGTAAGTTCTATTTTAAAAAATATATATATTTAAAGTTACCATACAGTGATCATTCCAATTGGTAAGTTTAGTGAAAAGTCTGAAATGCAATGGCAAGTCACCATGATCAATATGGTTACTGAGCAAAGCCCACAAACCACATTGCTGCATCCTTTCCTCAACAATCAAGATCCAATGACAGCCATGATGCTGCTGGGGATGAGCTTTAGTTAGGCATCATATTAAATTTTATGACTGAAGTAACCAAGCTGTCAAATCAAAACTGAGCATATTGTGAAACAAAGGCATAAACATAAATATAGGCAGCTGAAGTAGCATGTACATCTTGACTTTTCCTAGACAAGCTCCATCTGAGTTCACCCCTCCTGTGTCCAGTGCCTCTCTATTAGTCATTGAGGTGACCCAATTAATGAAAGAACCCATAAGGATCACAGCAAGGCAGAAGAGGGTATGGCAAAACATGACCGCTACAGGAAAGTTCTGCACATGATGTTACCTGCCTATATTCCTGGGTCTACTAATTCGTTTGACGTGTGGTCTTGTCTGAAGATCATCTCTGATTAGGTTTATTTGTCATGTGTTAAAGCAGAGCTCTACCCAAAAGGGAAAGCTCTGCTTGTTTGCTTCCCCCCCCCCCTCTACTGCCACAACTTGCACCTTTCGGTAGAGAGGGGGGAGTGGTTACCTGTTTTTGAAAGGTATTCGCCCCCACCTCCGGGAGACCTTGCGCCCCTCCTCCTTCCACCGCCGCTGGGCCATTCAGCAAGCGCAGAATGCTGCGCGCATGCACAATAGGTAACCAGGTGTGAACTGCCGGTTTCCCTTACGAGGAATGGCTGTGGCAGCACCCGACAGCCGACTGAAAAATCGGCTCGGGTGCCGACATCGCGGGATCCCTGGACAGGTAAGTGTCCTAATATTAAAAGTCAGCAGCTACAGTATTTGAAGCTGCTGACTGTTATTTATTTGGTTTTTTTTGGGGGGGGGGGGGGTGCTGGAGCTTCACTTTAATTTAGAATTGCCCAAATTTGTGACAGGTTTACGTTAGTTTACATGGGTCATACCCAATATCTATTTCAATAAGTGCTTAACACATTGGCTTGCAGGAGAAAAAGGGGTGCTGCATCGATAGCACCAGATGCTGCAGACATATTTCAAGTCATTTATTAGATACAAGCCTGTCATTCTGTTCATATGTATCAGGCATGCTTCATTAATGTGCCACTATCATAATATTACAGAACAATGCAATATTATGGGGGCTCATCTGCTGAAATAATAAAAACGATGTTCTTGAATGGTTGCATTAGTATTAGCGACATTAGAAAATGTGTAAGAGTTATTTTAGAATACAACTTCTAATGCCTTTACTGCCATTAAATGGGAGGTGTGAGAAACGTTTCTTTGTTACGAGAGGGTGACTCATCCTGCCTGCATTGCTTAATGTCTAACAATTGATTTTAGACTGTGCTTCAAATGGATCATAGGATAGAAGTGGTATAATACATATAGATTTGTCTAGCCATTATCCAATCTGCAGTCATAACAGAGAAGACACTAAGCTAAACCCAACAAAATGTTACATTTCTAAGAAGAATCTTGAAAGTCCAATGGAGTCCAACTTGAAAATCAAGCCTTGAAAAGCATAGCCATACATAGATGTATTTCACTTTAATGTGCTCTGGGCAGTCTTGTGTTCTGGGATCATTGGGGTTGATTTACTAAAATTGGAGCACAAAAAATCTGGTGCAGCTCTGCACAGAAACCAATCAATTTCCAGGTTTTATTGCCAAAGCTTAATTGAACAAGCTGAAGTTAGAAGCTGATTGGCTACCATGCACACCTTCACCAGATTTTGCACTCTCCAGTTGTAGTTAATTTCAGTGATGGTGCCTCTTGACGCATCAGGATTATACAAGGACCGGCCTACAATAAACAATGTGGATTTTCTGATGTAAACCCAATTACAAGGTTTCCTAGGTTGTGTTAATTCAATGACTAATTTTATTTCTTGCCTGGAGAACTTAAACTGTGTTAAGTCCCACCTGACATTAGATTGATGTCATCAGATGGCTGTAGTTTTGACAGATTTAATGACCAGAAAGAGCAAGTATATGGTAGTTATGACCTTGAGGGATGTACAGCTAGATAAAAGGCTATCAGGTGGGTTGGAGTCATTTGTTTGATACATAAGCACCTTCATGTAGAAGTGAGGACAAGTTAGATGAAATATTCAAATTATGGAGCTTTTTTTAAGTGAAAAGTTCTTCTATACAGTGACCAATTATATTCTATTCTTCATTTTCCTACAACAGTCTTAAAATGAAAGTAGATATAAACCCTAACTGGATGGTATTTAGTTTGATAAAGCATCATGGGGTTGATTTACTAAAGGCAAAATGACTGTACACTTTGCAAATGGAGTTGTACTTTGTAAGGGCATTTGCTCTAGGGATTAGTAAATGAGATCTACCTTCACTTTGCAAAGAATACCCAATTACATACAAGGAAAAAAAATAGCATTTTGCTTGCACATGATTGGATGGTGGAAGTCAGCAGAGTTTCCCCTCATTTACTAAGTACTGGAGCAAATTCCCTTGAAGAGTGCAACTTCACTTGTAAAGTGAACACTCTATTTGCCTTAACTAAATCATCCCCATTGTATCATAAATAGTTATTTGCTTTAAGAAAAAAGCTTAATAAACAATGTGTTTACCCCTTTTGTTATCCTTTTTGTACCTTAGTGCACTTGATCTACTTGCTGTCTACATTTACTCTAGCAGCAACTGCCTGTTATTACACAGCATGGGCTTCCTGATGGTGACAGCAGAGAAGTATGCTTGTGCAGTTTCCACCAAAATGTGACAGGGTGACAATGCCTAAAGTAGAATTATAGGCAAAACTTTTTTTTTTTTTTAATTCTAGGTAGAGTAAGGGAGGGTTATAACCCTTGTAACGTTTATTTTTGCCATATTTGTTCCATTGGGGAGATTTACCTTCACTTCCTGTGCCATAGCCAAAACAGGAAGAGAAGAAATCCCTGCAAATTAAGGCAATCTTTTGGGGAACCCCAGATCCCCAAAACCCATTGAACAATTTCCCCTCTATTACTTTTCTGGGGACAATCCAAATTTGGGATTTACTTTTACTTTCAACGATAATGATAAACAGGACAAATAGAGAAGGTGATACTCCCTAATGGGAACACAGACAGCAAAAAAAAAAAAAAAAACTGACAGGTGTTCTAATCTATATCTACTCTATCCAAAACGATAACGAAAAAGTTTTTTGTCTTTAGTTATATTTTAAATGCAATTGGGAGAGCACTGTAACATAGTGATTGTGGTTGAAAAAAGTCCATCTAGTTAAACTAATACAAGGGGGGAAAGAATCATACAATCTTATATACACAATCCTATACTCTCTGTTGATCCAGAGGAAGGCAAAAAAAACAGCAAAGCATGATCCAATTTGTTTCAGCAGGGTAACAAAATCCATCCTGATCCCCCGGGAGGGAATCAGATATTCCCTAGATCACCTTTACCTATAAATATTAGTATTCAGTTATAAAAGGCACATTTAGGAAAGAATCCAGGCCTTTTTTAAAGCAATTTTCTGAGCTGGACAGAACCACCTCTGGAAAGAGTCTATTCCACATTTTTACAGCTCTTATTTCAGTATTTGGAGATTAATTCTCTTTTCCTCCTGACATAAAGAGTCCCCCTTTGTCCTCTGTGATGACCTTAACCTGAATAACTCAACATCAAGTTCACTATATGGACCACTTATGTATGTATACATGTTGAGCATATCCCCCTTAATCTCCTCTTCTCAAGAGAGAATAAATTTAGTTCCTCCAACCTTTCCTCATAGCTGAGCTCCTTCATGCCTCTTATCAGTTTGGTTGCTCTTCTCTGCACTTTCTCCAGTTCGCCGATATACTTTTTATGAACTGGTGCCCAAAACTGAACTACATATTCCAGATGAGGTCTTACTAATGATTTGTACAGAGGCAAAATGATGTATTTCTTTCTGCAGTCCATATCTCTCTTAATCATGGATGTAGATAAGGGGGGGGGGGTTTGGGGTGTCTGAACGCCCCCCCCAGAGCAGAGTTATGCTTGTAAAAAAAAAAGTGAGCTTTGCACTCGTCCCCGTCCGTAATTGTCAAGGGGCAGGAACAATGGAAGCTCCTGTGTCGATCCATTCGCTACCGCTGTCATCCTCCCCCCTCCTTCCTCCGCTCTCCAGGCCATTTTAGATCTCGGCTCAGGTGGGGCGCTCTGCTGATATCTCAGCTTGGGCAGGGGGGGCGCAACTCTGACATCTCGGACGGGGCGCTCCTCTGACATCTCAGGTGGGGGCAGGGCGCTCCTCCTGACACTCAGCTAGCCCGGGGGGCGAGAAGCTCCTCTGACATCTCGGGCAGGGAGCAGGGCGCTCCTCTGACCCAGTGCATACTGCGCAGCTTTTTTTTACAAATTTCAAATGTACTGTAAGGAGGGGGAGTGGGAGAAGAGGACCAGTGCCTACCCTCAGTGCCCTGGACTGCACCAGAACATTAAGGTCAGTGTATGACAACTCCACACCACAGTCAGACTGCCCTGCCATCTGCTGAAAAGAATCTGTAGGGGGTCACTGATGTAAGAGGGGGGTAGGGACCCTAAGATAAGTGTAATCCATCCGCAGTCTCTGATTATATCCTGTAATCTATCCACAGTCTCTGATTATATCCCGTAATCCATTTGCAGTCTCTGATTATATCCTGTAATCTGTCCGCAGTCTCTGATTATCTCCTGTAATCCATCTGCAGTCTCTGATTATATTCTGTAATCTGTTTGCAGTCTCTGGTTATATCCTGTAATCCGTCTGCAGTCTCTGGTTATCTCCTGTTGTCCGTTCGCAGTCTCTGATTATCTTCTGTAATCTGTTTGCAGTCTCTGGTTATATCCTGTAATCCGTCTGCAGTCTCTGGTTATCTCCTGTTGTCTGTTCGCAGTCTCTGATTATCTTCTGTAATCTATCCGCAGTCTCTGGTTATCTCCTCTAATCCGTCCACAGTCTCTGGTTATCTCCTGTAATCCGTCCGCAGTCCCTGATTATCTGCTGTGATCTATCTGCGGTCTCTAATTATCTCCTATAGTCCATCCGCAGTCTCTGATTATCTCCTGTAATCCATCTGCAGTCTCTTCCCCATGGCCCTTAAGCCCGTCATACAATAATTTTTGGCCACATCCACTTTTTTCCCCCCAGGTCACAGTCTCCCTGTCGTACCCCTCATTCTTAAGTTCAAAAGCTGGGAGGTATATTCTGTATGTATGGACTCTGTGCAGTACCACTTCTCTTGTCTGGTATGCAGGGATAACAAAAAAGTATGCTGCCTTCCACAAGATGGTGCTCTTTGTATCTGCCCAGTAAGATTGGCTATTACATTGCACTACAGTGTGATAGCCACTCCAATGGCTAAGAGCAATGACCGCTGTGTTCTGGTGGGGTCGGGGCATCCCCTATCAGAGCACAATAGCACAGTGAGGGAGATCGCTGTACTAACACTGCATGTGCATAGCTTCCAACTGTCCCTAAGTTCGAGGGACTGTCCCTCGTTCAGAACAGTGTCCTTCTGTCCCTCTTTCCTCCTCATGTGTTCCTCATGTTGGTTTAATCTATATAGTTGTATATAAAATGCACTCACTATTTATCCTTCAAAAAGTTTTTTCCCAGTGCTAAACCTTTCTTCCATTTTCTAAATTCCTGCATTTGTAAATTCCAAAGGCCAGTATAAAACAAAAGTGGTGGTAAAAAAGCACTTGTGCGTTTAACCAATCATTTTTTTTTACAATTCTCCTTTAAGGGGGAGAAGACAGGGGGTGTGTCCTATGCCTACATACTTTTGCTAATAGGTGTCCCTCATTCCTATCTCAGAAAGTTGGGAGGTTTGCGTGTGTTAGTACAGTGATGTGTCAGGAGTTTTTTTTCATTCAGTCTACCTGGCTTTAGACTGGACAAAATCCAACCTCACTGGGCAACGTTCATAAATACTGGAAGACAGCAAATCTGAAATCAGGTTCAATTTTCAAGAGGATCTGATAAAATAGAATTAAGAATGTGATTGCGTGCTATTAGCAACACATCATTTTTCCTTTTCCCAGTCTTTATGAATTTGCCACAATTTGTTTTATTTAAAATTAGTAAATTACTTTTACTTAGTACCTGATGCTGAACCAGCCCTGCTCTTAATGCAAGAAAGGATTTAAGCTTATGATATACCAGAACACCCAGATCCTTCTCCACTATGGATTCCCCCAGTTGTACTTCCCCTAGTATGTATGGTGCATGCATATTTTTAGCCTTACATTTATCAACATGAAACCTTGTTCCCCAATTAAACAGTACATTGAGGTTGGCTTGTAAGTTGGAGACATCCTGTAAGGCAATATTCCACTGCATATCTTTAGGCACCCTTTAACAGGAAGTGTCTAAAAAAATCAGATCATCAGATGTTAATTTAATTAAAGTTGTATGTTTATATAAGATGAAAATGTACTTTAAAACAGATTATATTAATGTGTTAAGGATAATGAGAATTTTGTGACTGGGTTTACATTTTCTTATTTATTTAAACATTTAATTTGCTATAGGCTAATCCACTCTTTTATTTATTCAGCTTTTATAAAGTCCCTATTTTGAATGTGTGACTTTTCGGCAGCAGTGCAGAACCTGGTCAGATGTTACTACATTAAACATTACATAGATGAGAAAAGATCTAAAGAATTTATGAAACAAAAAAAAAAAAGAAAGAAAAGATCTAGCCATTAAAGATGTATCTAAAAAGAAGGGGACAGTAGGAATTAGCTAATTAGTGGAGCATCTGCTACCAAGCCTCTGGCCTTGGAAGTGTCTCATCTTTGATTGTTTCAAGAATCCTTCTCCCTTTTATTCCATGTTGCAATGTGGTATTATCATTATGATGTGTTTATTAGATTGTGGAGGCTCTCACAGTGACACATTTATTCTAAAAGGTGTACATATAATGAGAATGCTGTGAAATTGCTGTTCATTTTATACAGCAGGGTCCAGTGTTTTCTGATGACCTTACCACCAATATAGAGAATTACTTATTTCATAGGAGAAAACATAAATACCATATATTGTGGTAAGTATATATATAGTGAAATAAAATCATATTTTCTAAAATAACAGTATTATACTAAGAGAATAAACAAATGCATGGAAGATAGAAATTATCTATGAAATACTGTCTCCTATTCTTCTTTTTGTGATGCCTCTACTTCAGTGATTGTGGAGTCGGGTTTGAACAATGCTGGTTAAACCTCTGTAATAACTAACTCGCCCACAGCACCTTTTTATTAAGGAGACACACCAATAATTATTGCTGCAAACGTGAGTTGTTTTCGTTCCTTCGCCATGGAGAATTCTCTTTTATCCTAATGGAACTCAGCAGTAGATAAAGGGATGTCACTTATTTTCCTGGCGGGGAACGCACACACAAATATACAGGCCAGCAACACAAATGTACTGCAGTGCAGGCTCTATTCCGAAATGGTAATGACGTTAGCCACACATGTGACCTACTTTCACAGTTATTATACATTTATGAATTTTCTCGCCATTCCAAGAGTAAAGCAAAGGTATTTCAGCTGTGTATTGGTAGCAGCAAATGTTCATGATTCTTTGAGACATATTAACATGTGGTTCTCTATAATTAACACTATCTACCACCTTCACATTATAGAGGCAGTCAGGGTTTTTGTTTTTTTTTACCAGCTGGATTCGCACCTTTGCATTTTTGCTTAATGCATTAAAATCAATGGAAACAAATGAAAAGGTTTACATGCCTTGCGACATGTGTTAACATTCAATATGAAGTGCATTGCAACATGCCTTTCAGGGACAAAAACGCTGCAGGTCAACCAATCAGTTTCCAGGTTTTTTTGGTCAAAACTTAATTGAACAACTTGAAGTTAGAAGATGATTGGCTAACATGCACAGCTGTACCAGATTTTGTACTCTCCAGTTTTAGAAAACCAATCCCTATATATTTAGTAAAGCAACAGAAATAAGAACTCTCAGATTTTGATTGGGTTAAGTGATGTCAAATAATGTCAATGGAAAATTTACAACCTAAATTTATGACACGAACGAACCATGTTCAAACACTCTGACCCACAGGCTGGGCCAATGCAGGGGCACAATAGGTACTGGAGTTGGGAGTAGTGATTGTACTGTACCTTTTTGCCTAAAGTAATCTGAGGGCCTTGCTCTCAATTTGACAGCTAGGACATGATCTGTGTATTAAGCCTAGTACACAAGGGCTAAATGTCAGGTGGCATCAGCCAGTTCAATAAAAAACCAGCTGACATTCGGCCTTTGTTTATGGCAGCTCGCCCAACAGAAGCCGGACGAAGGTCCTGCTTTTGTCGAAGGATCCTACCTGAAAAGGGTCTGCCGACCGGCTCCCGATTAGCGCTCTCAGCCAACTGCTGTCCCCCTGTGAGAACACAATAGCACAGCAGGGGTGATCACTGTACGAACATCACATTGTTAGTACAGTGGCTCCGACCTGAGCTGTCATTAGTAGTGTGTACAAGGCTAAAGGAGCACTGAAATGGCTACACTATGAAGTTTACAAATAGTGGTAGCAGGCTTCATTCATAAATATGTTGTAGCACTGGCACCCTTCTGCAGGCTCCTAACTAATAGACTATACATTCTAGGGGGACCCACCTTATACAACAATATAATGTTCTGCTACATATATCTATAGCATGATATACTTTAGATAAGAACCTTAGGGCAATCATATCATGAGTTGAATTACTGGGAAATTAAAGAACTAATACAGGGGTATAATTTCATGGTTAGTTCAAGAGCATCACTTCTTCCCCTAGACATACAATACAACTCACAAGTCCCTTCTACTGCATATATATTTATTTCCAATATTTACATACTAGGACCTTACTATCTAATGTCTCTACAACAGTCTCACACACTAGTCCAATTTTGGTAGTAAATAAATGAACCTATGTTTGGGGTTGTAGAGAGAAACAAGTGCAGTAACAAAGAGATGGCTAACGAAACCCCTGTTTTTAATGCAGACTGTTTGACAAGTTAATTTGGTTGGTAATCAGACTGGTTGGTGAGTTGAGCTGGGAATCTCCTCTGGATTGTCTTTTGAGAGAAACAAGTGCATTCAGAGGATCAGAGGAACCTGTACAGACACAAATCATGTCCTTGGTGGGTTTCTAATCCAAACAACTGGTAAACCATTCCTGAAGTATAACACCATTCAAAATATAAAGTATTTTTGCAGTGGATACAGTGACATTTACTGCTACCCCCTACATATTGTGTGATTGTATGCTAAATTGGTGGCAGACTTCCTGCGGTGCGGCATGTGAGCAAAGCACCTGTGGTTCTCATATGTTCTACCAGAGCTGCAAGACTACCTAGCCGCTGCTTCTGAAAATGAGAATATGTTCACTAAGGGAGAAAAAAAAAGTGGCCAGGTATTTGTACACCTAAGCTAAATTCAAGTAAAAGCACTGGATATAAAGTATATGCTAGTAGGGTAAGGTTAGGATTGCTGAGATTAATATGATTCTACACGATGACAAACATAACATTCATCTTCAAAGTCTGGAGATTCACCACTGCTTCATTAGCAATCATTCTACAGGAAGCCACAGACATGACTTGATTGTCACCTGATAAACTATAGCTGGCAGTAGACATCTCAGAAGACAGAGTGAGAAATGTCACCAGCACACTTCAAAATTGGGTCCAAAGCTTTATACAGCAATCACACTGTTACAGCAAACAGCAATGTTTCATAGCCACGCAGGACCCCTTGATCAGGCATGGTCACATGCCAGGGGATGGTTCCTTCTCAGACACTATTTTAAGTGCCAAGTGTCCTAACTTATATAAAGTTTACCATCTCTGGTGATGGCCAAATCTGACCTGAATTAAAACTTTACTCTGCATCCAACAGCGGCAGGGATAATGTGGCTGTATGAGTTTTCTATTTAACAGTTTTTAATTGTTTCATCTGGACAGACCTAGGATTTAAATTGTTTCTGTCTCGCAGCAATTTTTGTAACTTCTGTAAACTATTGAAACCTCCCAGCCCCATGAAAATGCGATGAAGACAGGAAGACATGTTTAAAGTTCAGTTTGGGTGACAACCATGGTTTCCTCCATAGATGCAATGGAGTGATTGAGTGTAGCCAGCAAGGGGCAGGATGTGTGTTGCTCAAAGGATTCCCAGGGGAAAATAAAGAAACAAATAACTGAAAAAAGGATACTAATATAGATACCACATGTAAGGACTAGTAAGCAGCAATATATTTTATGTTTGGGTTTGAAAGCACTTTAACCGGTTGCCGACCAGAGCACGATGATATACGTCGGCACAATGGAACGGCTGCGCAAATGGGCGTACAGGTCCGTCCCCTCTAAGACATGGCATTGTGGGCGCACATGCTGCGCCGGTGAGGCCCACACACGCCGCATATTCCGCGACCGTGCCCGCGGGTCCAGCGGACTCGATGTCCGCCGGTGTCCCGTGATCATGTCACAGAGCTGCAGAACTGGGAGATGCCTATGTAAACAAGGCATTTCCCTGTTATGCCTAGTGACATGACAGAAATCTACTGCTCCCTGTCATGGGGAGCAGTAATTGCTGTCATGTCAGTGGTAGCCCATCCCCCCACAGTTAGAATCACTCCCTAGGACACACTTAACCCCTTGATCACCCCCTAGTGTTTAACCCCTTCCCTGCCAATGTCATTTACACAATAATCAGTGCATTTTTATAGCACTGATCACTGTATAAATGACAATGGTCCCAAAATAGTGTCAAAAGTGTCCGATGTGTCCGCCATAATGTCGCAGTCACGATAAAAATCACAGATCGCCGCCATTACTAATAAAAAAAAATAATAACAAAAATGCCATAAATCTATCCCCTATTTTGTAGACGCTATAACATTTGCGCAAACCAATCAATATACGCTTATTGCAATTTTTTTACCAAAAATATGTAGAAGAATACGTATCAGCCTAAGCTAAGAAATAAATTTGTTTTTTTTATAGATTTTTGGGGGTATTTATTATAGCAAAAAGTAAAAAATATTGCTTTTTTTTTCAAAATTGTCGTTCTTTTTTTGTTTATAGCGCACAAAATAAAAACTGCAGAGGAGATCAAATGCCACCAAAAGAAAGCTCTATTTGTGGGAAAAAAAGGACGTAAATTTTGTTTGGGTGCAACCTCCAACGATCGTGCAATTGTCAGTTAAAGCGACGCAGTGCCGTATCGCAAAAAGTGCTCTGGTCAGGAAGGGGGTAAAATCTTCCAGGGCTGAAGCGGTTAAAGGAAGAAGGAAACAATAGATTTAAGGGGTCAACAGGTAATAAAACTATATAACGGGAATTTATATACACAAAAATGTTTATTTTAATGCAATTGAAAGACTGCAGTGTGTATGTAATTTCTTTTTTATTTTGCCCATAGTTCCACTTTAAGTATTAGAGGGTGAGTTTACAAATGTTTTTATCCTTCACAGTTGAGACATAACTTCATACTGAACGAGGGGGTGCGTGGGAGGATCATGTGAACAACTGTTGGAAATTTTAAGACAGCAAAGAAAACACTTGTGAAGAGAACTATGATATTACAAAGAACACAGAAATGGGTTCTGTTTCTATCAAAGCTCTGTTCTGGTTTGCCGTTTGAGGTTGCTAGGTCTTCCTGGATTTCTTTATTGCAGGTAATGTCCCAGATAATAAATGAGACCCCTGAGAGAAGAAGTGTAGAATAGATGGCTGATCTGTTTCTTATGTGCTGTCTCCCAAGTGAGAAAAGCTTGATGTTACCTCCATCTGTCTGATAATTTCCATACAACTTGAAAAGTTAGTCAATTGACCTATATTTATTCACATGTTGACAATGTTATATTTTCTAAAGACATATTATGCAAGCTTATTGGAACCACACTCCCACATAGAATACTCTAGTTTTTGAAAATGTTTAATGTTCCAGTTATTCATTATATGTCGCCTACGTAGGTTGTCTAATCAGTATTTTTCTGTGTTAAATTTGTTCACTGAACATGTTCAGCATATACATTATATACAAAGCATAAGACATTACACAATACACATTAGCACAAAATATACCCCCTACGTGTTTTGTACAAGTTTAATTTCTTGCTTTATTTTAGGACTTAAGGAAGTGTGGGGGGGGGGGGGGGGGGGCTGCTGCAGGTAAGTGTGGGCTACAGAAAGTAGAAAGTATATGCCTATACCGCTCAGCTTTTAGGGAGAAGAGAAAAAGTCACTGTTAAAGCTAAACTCCAGTAAATTAACCACTTTAGCTCCAGAAGATCCCCCCCCCCCCCTTTTCATAACCAGGCCACTTTTTGTGATATGGCACTGAGCACTGAGTTACTTTAACTGACAATTGTGCAGTCATACAATGCTGTACCCATATAAAATGTATGTCCTTTTTTTCCCCACAAATTTATTTCGGTGGTATTTGATCATCTCTCCGGTTTTTATTTTTTGCGCTATAAGCAAAAAAAACAGACATTAAAAAAAAAACATTATTTTTTACTTTCTGCGATAAAAACACATCCAATAAAAATAAAAGAAAAAAAAATTAAATGTCTTCATCATTTCAGGCCAAAATGTATTCTGCTACCTATTTTTGGTAAAAAAAAAAATCCAAATAAGCGTATATTGATTGGTTTGTGCAAAAGTTATAGCATCTACAGACTATGGGATATATTTATGGAATTTTTATTTAGTTTTTAATAGTAATGCTGGCAATCAGCGACTTATAACGAGGCTGCGATATTGTAGCAAATCAGACACCTAACTGACACTTTTGACACTTTTTTGGGAATTAGTGACACTAATACAGTGATCAGTGCTAAAAATATGCACTATCACTGTACTGATGACACTGGCAGGGTATGGGTTAACATCTAGGGCGATCAAGGGTTTAAATGTGTGGCCATTATGTGTTACTGTGTGTGCTGTATCCTGCTTTCACTAAGCAATGTGCTGCTTTGCGGGAAGAAAAAAAAAAGAGCACATTGCTGCTGTCAGAAGAGAGCCCCCACAGAAGTGATCTTCTGACAATGCAGGGCGTTAAGAGCAGCAGCTGTGATTGTGAAAGACTCACTCCGCTGGTTATTGTACAAACCTACTAGTATTCTTTTCAAGAAAGCAAAGTGTTCTGTGAATGGAGGAGGGGTGGATGAATGAAATGATCTCCCCTGTCACCTTAAATCATAAAAAACAGAGGACTAGGTTTGTGAATTGACATGCGATACACCTTATTAGAGGTAACTTATGTGACTGGTGCTGTGTGTCCAAAAAAGTTTTACTAGAGTTCAGCTTTAAGCAAAATACACAGGCAAAGAACACACCCATGCCACAATCCCAGTTAAATGAATCATGAAGAATTCATACGCAAAAAATGATTGGGTAAACTACTTTTTCTTTACTTTTCAAAATAACAGATGCAACAACGGAGAGGTCAGATTAATCCCCCTTGCACATGGAGCTGTCTAAATGCAGTTTGTCCCTCCCATCATTTTAGTGTGCCTCAGAGGGACAGGTGCAGCTTCCAGCCCCTTTGCAGGAAGCCTGTCAAAGTCTATGGCAGCCTGCAGCTGGGCAGGGCTGAAATCTGTACCAAGTGGTACCAGTATTTAGGGTCCTACGTGTTCAGGGATAGAGGTCCAGAATGCAGAAGACCTGCCAATCACAATTATCACATGACCAGGAAGATTTTAATAAAGAGCCAGCTCCCTAAAGCAGGAAGGGGTTAAAAAGCTCTGTACCAAGTGGTACCAGTATTTAGGGTCCTACATGTTCAGGGATAGAGGTCCAGAATGCAGAAGACCTGCCAATCACAATTATCACACAACCAGGAAGGTTTTAATAAAGGGCCAGCTCCCTAAAGCATGAAGGGGTTAAAAAGCTTGTACCAAGTGGTACCAGTATTTAGGGTCCTACGTGTTCAGGGATAGAGGTCCAGAATGCAGAAGACCTGCCGAACACAATTATCACATAACCAGGGAGATTTTAATAAAGGGACAGCTCCCTAAAGCATGAAGGGGTTAAAAAGCTCTGTACCAAGTGGTACCAGTATTTAGGGTCCTACGTGTTCAGGGATAGAGGTCCAGAATGCAGAAGACCTGCCAATTACAATTATCACATGGCCAGGAACATTTTATTAAAGGGCCAGCTTCCTAAAGCAGGAAGGGGTTAAAAAGCACTTTGAGACAAGCCCTCATTCACCTCAACAAAAAATGAATAAAAAGAACACCAATCTCAGGGCACCAAAAAAAAGATTTTTTCACAATCCTATGAAAAAATCTTGCAGCAGGTAGTTGCTGCTATGGACATCAGACAGAGATTGGTGGACTACATACACCAAAAAAAAACAACAGCTTCTCCAGCCTCATTCATCTCTTTAGCTACCAACATTGTGGGTAAATTCATCTTTAATCTTACAAGAAAGGTGCTAAAATCACAACGCTTTTTCACATAACTTTTTAGAAAAGCAGAATCTTGGTCACCTGCCAGCCTTCTGAAGACTGGAGAAGCCTGGTGGAAAATTGTCAGCCGAAAAAGTGACTGAAACTAATTAGTTGTAGGTACTATTCAGGTATTCTGACAGACGCAGGCACCGGCTGTCAGAATACAATAGCTGGCAGGGGGGATTTGTCCATCCATGTTGTTACAATATAGTGTACACTCAGAAAACATTTAACATTAATTATGCATAGTAGTTCCCATTACATGGTATAAATGTTATGCTCATTCATTTATATAGTGTTCCTATAGAGTCTGCACAATGCTAATCATCTATTGAAAAAAGAGCTTGAGAAGAGAAAAAGAAACATATAGGGAAGAAAAACTAGAGAAGCACGAGAACTCCATATTATGGATCAGGACAAATCTATCTTGCACATAGAGTTTACATAAGCCTTATGTTAAGCCCTTCCCAGAGGCCTTGGGATCCATAAACCAATTGCTCCATTTCTTGTAAAAGCTTACATAAGCATTTTCCTTTAAGGGGCCTTTCCATTAATTATTGACTAATGCTAGTCCTGTATTGAGAAGGGTGCAAGTCAAATCCTATACTCAGTAAGCTCAGCTGAGATGAGGATGACCATCAGATTAGCTTAAAGAAGAATTCCAGGTGATGTCACTGCCCGCCTCTCCAACTCATCCAATCAGAGAACACTTTGCATTCATTAAGAAAATGCAAAGCGATCTCTGAATGGTGCCTGTGCAGAGCATCTGATATCCTACATTCAGAATACAGCAAGGCAGGCTCTTGGTAAGGAACGCGGAATCTAGTGGAGATCATTGGAGTGGTGGTGTCTATTACAGTGATTTCCACCCCTAATCCATACGCCCGACCCCTAATCTACACACAAGGCACCAGACGCATGGATTCCAATTTTGTTTTTTATTTTTTAAGCACATGATTAGAGCCTGAAGTTCTAATTGGCTTAAAAAAAGGGTGGGCTCGAGGCGCAGAGCACTGCGCCCAGAGCCCACCCAGTTGTGTGACAATAGGGAATTAATATTCACTATTGTCTTCCTGATCTTCCGCTTGGCCAATCAGGAAGCGGGGACCTTAGGACTCCCGGCCAATTGAGTTTAGGATCCACTTCCTGTTTGGCTGGGAGGAGAAGCAATGGCCCCAGAGCGAGAAGTAGCTGTAACGAGGAGCGGTAGCCCTACCCTGGATCCTTGTCATCTGCCTCCTACTGCCTTATAAGGTAAGGAGGCCTAAGGGGGGGGGACGCATTACATGAAACTATGTAAAAAAATGTATACCTGGAACTCTTCTTTTAACACCAAAACCTAAAAACTTCTAATATGTATGCAACCTCAGAGAATCAATCCAGTTTGTACACTTCCTTCAACAGAGAGGGGAATAGTTAGGGAAGAGTACAGAGATCAGTCATTTACATTTTAAAGACAGCATTGACATTTGAGCATCTTTAAAGTAAAAGTAATGCTCTTGAGCAGCCTTTATTAGACCTTGGTCAGTCATATACTACCATCAAAACCAGTGCCATCTATACTCCTCAAAATAACTAATGTACTCCCTGCATTATAAAGGAAAAAAAGCCAGATGGCCAAACGCTGCGCTTAAACTTAATTATTGAAAAAGATATTAAATAAATCAAGGAATCAACAAAATACAAGCAGCCCGCACCAAGAGTCTACAATACAAAACCCAAAATCATAAAATATAAATTAGTGCAGCACTAAGATCTTTAAGCGAAAGGTAAGTTGATAAGGTGAAAACAAACTGAACCAGAAAACTAAAGCAGACAAATTTAAAGTGAACATTAAATCACCTAGTGAAATAATACATCAGATATACATAATTAATATGCACATGAACAAAATAACAGTGAGAATCCTCAGGATGTGAATCAGTACCACTCTACAGTACCAGTATTCAGAGTGGCATATATTGTGAGTCTGTTAATCGTAAGTGAAGTAAAATAACATGCATGAAAAATAAGTCCCAATACACTTGCAAAGGAAAAGCAAGGATGGCCAGTGAATAATAAAATCAACACTGTGATGAAAAGAGGAGTCCCTTATCCGATGAAGCGGAACACCCAAGGTGAGTAGGTTGTCTCCTTACCAGCTAAAAAGACCAATAAGTTGGTCCCACCAAGCCCAGGGAATTGGGTCTCCCAAAAACCTTAAAGGGGTTGTAAAGGTAAAAATTTTTTCACCTTAATGCATTCTATGCATTAAGGTGAAAAAACTTCTGACAGAACCGCCGCCCCCAGACCCCCCGTTTTACTTACCTGACGCCTCGAAAGTCAGCTTCGCGTTCCCGACATCTGTTCCTCCGCTCACCCTGGCCGCTGATTGGCTGCAGTGGATGGATTGAAAGCAGCGCAGCCATTGGCTCGCGCTGCTGTCAATCACATCCGATGACGCGGCGCGCCGGGGGGCGGGGCCGAGTGATACAGCGAGCAGCTATAGCCGCCGGCTGTATCACGGGAGCGCGCCCGCAAGCACTCACCACCGTGCGAGGGAGCTCGCATTAAGGTGGTGAATGCTTGCGGGGAGGAGCTGAAACAGCCGCCGAGGGACCCCAGAAGACCAGGTTCGGGGCCACTCTGTGCAGAACGAGCTGCACAGTGAAGGTAAGTATAACATGTTTGTTATTTTAAAAAAAAAAAAAAAACACCTTTACAAACGCTTTAAGGATACTTCAGAGCTGTTGCGTCTGTATCATCAGAGGTGAAAGGGACCGAGGGCTGCTCCGTCTATGGTTGGTGGTATCATTCAAAACATAAAGCAGAGAGGGCTCAGACATTTGTGTATCTAGAGGAACATTTTGAAGACCTTCACTTGTCTGCATCAGAACTAAAATGCATTACCATAGCTCCCAACTGTCCCTGATTTCGAGGGACTGTCCCTGATTTAGATCAAAGTCTCCCCTGTTCCTCTTTCCTTCTCATTTGTCCCTCATTTTGGTCTGATCTACATAGTTGTAAATAAAATGCACTAATCATCTTTCAAAAAGTGTTTCCTAGCGCTAAACCTTTCATCCAATTTCTAAATGGCTGCATCTATAAATGTCCAAAGACAACATTAAGGAACAGTACTGGTAAAAAAAAAGTACATTTTTACTAATCTTTTTTTTTTGTATAATTTTTCTTTAAGGGGGCATGGCAGGGAGTGTGTCCTATGCCTATATTCTTTTGCTAAAATATGTGCCTCGTTCCCATCTCAAAAAGTTGGGGGTCCACTATCAATGCATAGTCTTCCTGAGAAACTCATGTACAACTGATACTCTTTCCCTGAGACCAGCACAATGTTTATCTCATGATGACTAAGTCTACTTGATGGGTGAGTCAGGATCAGTACAAGACTTTCCAAACTAAAGCAAACACTTCCAGTTTACAGATTAAATTATAATTCATCCACCAGTGCCTGACAATGGTAGCCACCACTTGTATAAACTAAGAGCCCTGCCAAGTACCACCCAGGGGATGTGTAGTACATAGAGTTTGAGGAACAGTGTTTTAGGCATGCCAGCCACCTGGCACCTGGAGTTTGTCCAGCTCTAATCTGATTAGTAATATTTTGTAAAAATAATTGTATGAAACTTGAATTGAAAAAGTATACTCTTCTTATAAATTTGAAACAGCCAAATAGAGGCAGTAGGGGTTAAACTGCCTGGAAAGGTTATTAGCGGCTCAGATCGCTGGACAGAGCTTCATTAAGCTCATTAACTGAATGTCCCCTAGGTGAAGCAGTGTTAAGAGACGGCGTGTAAGGTCACTTTGTTTTACTGACAGCTGCACCTTGGAAACTTTTCACCTACTTGCAAGCAGATAACGAGCAGACTTTGTAATTATTTTCTCCTTCTGTGAGGAGAGAATATAACACATATTCTAGACATTACACATACGTTCTTTAAATAAATCATCACATCTACTTCCTCACACTTACATCACAGTTTATGCACAACGTGGTATCATATCCTCATATGAATCTATCTTGTGGAACGTGTCTGAGATTAATACTTTTGTCTCCTGTCACATACTGTGGTTCCTCCAGCCAGCTTCTACGTCACTACAGGACATAGCAGTGATGTAGGGGCTATGTACCTGGAAGCAGTGGAGGCTTGTGGTCATTTTTTTTTGGGGGGGGGGTAAACAGGGCACCCTACACCTCCCTCGGGTCGGTTTGGGTTGGTCAGTTGGTCGGTGCACTTACCTCAACCACGGGCGGCTTCCCTGGCTCTCCTCCACGGGCATCACGAGCAGGCATCTCCTTCCCCTGTTTGGCAGCTTCCATCTCCTCCCTCCTCCTCGGCGGCCAATCAGAACGCTTCTCCTTTTGGCCAATTGGGAAACGCGTCTCACGCCCACACTTTCCTGATTGGCAGGGAGGCGATTCAGTGTTAGAATAGTGAATATTCATTCGCTATTTTAACACACCTGGGTGGGCTCTGAGTG
Source organism: Aquarana catesbeiana (assembly GCF_042186555.1). NCBI lineage: Eukaryota > Metazoa > Chordata > Amphibia > Anura > Ranidae > Aquarana > Aquarana catesbeiana. The sequence continues at coordinate 195,712,865 of NC_133333.1, read as the reverse complement.
CAATGCTCTGCGCCCAGAGCCCACCCTATTTTGAAGCCTATTAGAGCCTCTGGCTCTAATCAGGTGCGTAAAAAAAAAAACCCCACCGCTGTAATTCATGCGCCCGGCATCTTAAAAGGGGCCAGAGGCATGAAAAGGGGGTGGCCTTGGCAATGGAAAGGGGAGGCGGCGCCCATGCGCCCTTAATGGATGGGCCGCCCCTGCCTGGAAGTGTAAAATACTGAAGACTGTACTGATTTAGTCACCAACAACAAACATTGTACTTTACATATGGTATTCATGGGAGATTTCCTCTAACTTCCTGTTGCATTTCTGCAACAGGAAGTGGAATAATACACAGAGAGCAAAAAAAAAAAAAAAAAAAACTGGCAAAGTTATGCCTCTTCCCTATTATATCCAAAGTAAAATAATTTTGGCTATATGTACAATTTAGTGATTGCATGCTGCCAGTTTGGTCTCACTCAATTAGGCTTGAGGTGCTCATAGACAAAATAACAAGGTATGATCTGCAAGCACACTCAGACCACCCTCAGCATTCCTGTAAATATGAATGCTTGGCTTGGTTGAGTGTTCATGTTTAGGCTATGGAGAGGGGAAGGAGAGAAATACTCATGAGGTCTCCAGTGCAGATAAATAGAGGAGATAACAGCAAAAAAAAAAAAAAACTATCTACCGGTAATTGCTTCTTTCCTTAGGAAACCACAACCGGATTTGTCAGGAGGTAATTCAGACATGCAATTTTAAACTAATGTGGCCAAATAGCTGTTTATGGGAACAGAGGATAAGCTATGATTTGCTCCCTAAGCCGCTCTGTTGATTGAAGCACTAAGCAGGGGGCATGTCAAACTGCTGGACACCCTAACTGCTGTGCTCTGTGCTGAACAGAGGTTCCATTTTCATGCCTACTGCTAGCACAAGGTATTTTAACCTGTGCAGAAGCACAAAGTAAGTGAAAAAAAGATCAACATATGTATTACTGTATATGCAGCCTACCTGCATTTCAATAATGCATATGGGAACTTCAATAAGTTTTATGCTAATCATTACTTGCTTGATATTACCATTTCATCTCTGCGCCCTATCGGGCTGCCAACACGTCTTCCATGATTTCTACTAATAAAAATCAGCCAGAAAATAAAGTAACTTGAAATTTCAACAATTGAATTATTACCGTTTGCAAGCTGTCCTTAATTTCCTCACACTGTTCAGAATTTGGAGATTTGTCTCCAGAAATGTTCTTGTTTTATAAAATAAAGAAAGTTATCCCATTAACCTTCACCTTTTTCTATATTTTCAACTGAATTCATAAAATCAATGAAGATTCTCCTTTTCATTTAAAACAAAGTATGTTGAGTTTTAGCATTTAAAAGGCATATGTGCTATTAATATTCCAATGTTATAAATATGTCACCGGTAAATATTAAGTAATGAGCGCTCATTATCTCTTCATTGAAATTTATTTGGTATGTTTTTCAGCCATCAGACGAAAGTTTAGATATAATATCCTTTTATTAGAACCATTAAAATGGGTCTGTGTGCAAGCAGAATACTAAATTATCTACAGTGTTTCCGGATTGTACATTTCTGTACATCCTTTCTACATCACTACACCATTCCCTGGGGATAAGTTTCTGTGCCATGATATTGTAAGATAAGCTCCAATTAAAATATATCTGACACAGGGGAGAGCTGGTCAATGTTCTCTATTAGATATCACTGCAATGTGACATTGTGCCTGTCTCAATGCAGCACTTTCCCCGCAAACCACCCCAGACTGAGAAGAATATCCTCAAATAACTAATGATGTCCATTTCATGTAGATGTCACCGAAATCTATGTTATGTCTGTGACCAGATAAAAAAAAAAACAAAAAAACATTATGTTTTCTTTTTAAAGTGACTTAGTCTATAAAATAAAATTGCTCCAAAAATGTTCTTCCAAGAAAAAATAAACAATTACCTTATATATCTATAACTGCCTTTGCTGCTGAACATCACTCCAGTGCAGAGAAATCCTCCACCGAGTCTGCTCAGAACACTTTTAAGACCAATAATCTATTGGACCCACACTGAGCCCGGAGGTTCAACTCGCCTACCCCTACATCATTATGGTGTCCTATAGAGGTGCAGGAGTTGGTGGGAGAAACCAATGAGTGCAGCAGGGGACATAGAAATTTAGTAAAAATATAAAAATAGTCTTTGGGGTAGATTTCTCTGCATTGGATCAGTGTTTGGCAGCATGGGAAGCAGAAGAGATAAGTATTTATTTTTTTCTTTTTCAGGGACAACTTTTAATGAAAATAAGTATACAAGTTCATATATATTGATGTTTATAGTATTTTTACCCTTACTTGTATTAAATCTTTATTTTATACTATTCAGTTGCAAAGCATCCTTTTTTATTAGGAGGTTCAGCACTATCCACACGATCAAAAACACCTTGTATGTAGTTCCATCAGCCAGAATGGTCTTTCTGATCTACATTACACCTTACAGTACTCTAAAACCATCCACAGATGGTTCGAATCTCAGCCAGTTCAGCCAGGACTGGCTGAGATTTGAACCATCTATGGGTAGGCTGATTGTACCTACGTCAATCCTTCAATTGACTGAGCTACAAAGAGCATTTTGGATTTTTTCATGCGATTACTGTCAGTGGCTATAGTCACTAGTAATAATCACTGCGTTCTCCCGGCAGGGACTGCCTCCCGAGCCCCCCCGCTGCGAGACCACAACATTATCGTTGGAGGGATTTTCCCATCAACAGTGACTGTGCTGATGGAGGAATCCAGCAAATTTTCCTTCCTGCAACCACAGAAAATCATATACCTTATGGCCTGCCGTTACCTGCCTGTTTATTGTTGCCCTCTCCCTCTCCTGCACTTTGCTATTGGCCCAGAACTATAATAGTTGGCCTTACTGGCAATCTGGAAAATGCAGGTGGTGAGGACAGAGCCATCAGGAAAATGCAGGTGCTGAGGATTGGGCCAACAAGAAAATACAGGAGATGAGAATAGGGCCAACAGGAAAATGCAAGTGGTTCGGATGAGGCTATCAGGAAAATGCAGGTGCAGAGGATGGGGCCAACAAGAAAATACCGGCGGTAAGAATGGGGCCAACAGGAAAATGCAGGCGGTAAGGATGGTGCCAACAAGAAAATGCAGGTGCAAAGGATGGGGCCAACAACAAAATGCAGGTGCAAAGGATGGGGCCAACAGGAAAATGCAGGCGGTGAGGATGTGACCAATCAGGAAAACGCTGGTGGGAAGAATAGGGCCAGAGATGGACACATTGCTCAAATACAGTGCTTAGGCCAGGGCTATGAACATGGACAGTACATGGTGCTCAGTGTATATGTGACTAGGTACTAATAATTTTATTTTCACAGGTAAAAGGTAAGTAGCTTTTACAAAGCAACTTTTTCTATGTAAGAATATATAACAAAATGCTTAGCTACAAGCAAATACAATATAAAATAATCACATTTAGGTATCTCTTTCAGTGGCATCAGCTAGATGCAGAAACAGTTTATAATACAGGAGAGGAATGTAATAAAATATACCCAAAGGCTCTCACTATATTTTGTTTTTCAAACAGCCAGGAAGAGCACTATCCAAGGTACTGTTTGTACTTCAAAAAACTGTTTAAAACCAACATATAATCATACAATATTATTTAGACACAGTACTATATTGTGGGTAACATTTATAAGCTGTATATTTAAAAATAGTATATATATATATATATATATATATATATATATTGTAAACAGTATATAGAATTTTTAAATATATTTATTAAACCATTCATGTACGACTTTTACAGCAATGGGGTAACTCACTTTATATTAGTACATTAATGGACTTAAGTTACAAAAATATTTTTGCTCACTATGTTCCTATTATTTGCAAACAAATTTTAACCCATGTGGCCACTTATACACATCTACAGTACGTTGTACACAACCTTCTATTCCTTTATTTGTTACATGACAGAAGTATTTTGATAACTTACACTATCATAATATATTACATATAGACTGTAAGCCCTAACAAACAGGGCCCTCTGATTCCTCCTGTATTGAATTGTATTGTAAGTGTACTGTCTGCCCTCATGTTATAAAGTACTGCACAAACTGTTGGTGCCATATATATATATATCCTGTATAATAATAATAATATACCAGCATATTCTGTATAATGATACACAAATGTTTATTAGTGTATACATGTACTAAGTATTAAACATAAACTGTAAACAGCTAAATACATACAAATATATATATATATATATATATATATATATATATAGACTTTTTTATGCAAATCTCTTTGTAATTTTGTAATTCTGTTAAGCCTCGTGATCCTAAAACCCATACCAGACAGTACAGGGAGGTCCTGTTTTTTCTTGCAGACCACACAGAAGTTGAGCAATATCTCTCACCCTTTCTGAAAGCATGTTGATAATGTTACATTGACAGTATGTATATAATAGCCTTTGTCCACCTTTTTTAACATAGAGGAACTCTTGAAATCATTTTCTGGTCTCAGGAAACCCCTGCTAAAAATGACCTACTACTCATGATTCATAATGATGGTCAGTGGGAAGAATGCTCCTTACACTTGAGGTCTTTGGGAAGAATTCACTACTTACAGATAGATAAAAATATCAATGGTGTCAGTGAGGCAGAAAATGTTAATTGCTCAAGGAACCCCTAGCAACCTCTGGAGGAACCTTAGGGTTACATGGAACCTTGGTTGAGAAACCCTGCTGTAAAGCAATAAAACCCTGATGGGTAGAGTGCTGGCACCCCCTCTTGTAGTCTAAATCTGGCCATACACTGGGCCTATGGGCTAAACTAAAGAAATCGAATAGACTCTGCCTTCCACATTAACAGCGAGGGTAGACTGGCCCCCTCCCGGGCTATTGTATTCTGACTGCCAGCGCCACTGGTTGTCAAAATACCCAAACAGTGCCTGCATCAAATTTTCTGACAGGCTCCTTTGACAAAAGTCGATTGAAAAAAGACTTCTGCTGAACAAAACAGTGCTGGCATGGACATATGGTGTACAAATTGTGTATGTGAAAAACAAAAAAAGTTAAGGCCTTAGATCAAGAATAATATTCCCAATATTGAGCTCATCAGTTGGGTGTTGTCACTATAGCCTAACTATGCATACAGAAAAAATAGTCCTTGTATCAAGAGACAGGGAAGGAAAGAGGCTATTCCTATGACAAGGAATGTAACATATTGGGTACAAAAAATAACAATAATAATAAAAACAATAATAAGATAAGACGACACTGATAGGCACATATAAGGCAACACTGATAGGCACAGATAAGGCGACACTGATAGGCACAGATAAGGTGACACTGATAGGCACAGAAAAGGTGACACTGATAGGCACAGATAAGGCGACACTGATAGGCACAGATAAGGCGACACTGATAGGCACAGATAAGGCGACACTGATAGGCACAGATAAGGCGACACTGATAGGCACAGATAAGGTGACACTGATAGGCACAGATAAGGTGACACTGATAAGCACAGATAAGGCGACACTGATAGGCACATATAAGGTGACACTGATAGGCACAGATAAGGCGACACTGATAGGCACATATAAGACGACACTGATAGGCACAGATAAGGTGACACTGATAGGCACAAATAAGGTGACACTGATAGGCACAGATAAGGCGACACTGATAGGCACAGATAAGGTGACACTGATAGGCATTGATAAGGCGACACTGATAGGCACAGATAAGGTGACACTGATAGGCACTGATAAGGCGACACTGATAGGCACTGATAAGGTGACACTGATAGGCATTGATAAGGCAACACTGATAGGCACTGATAAGATGGCACTGATGGGTCCTGATGAGTGTCACTGATGAGTAGCACTGATAGATGTCACTGATGGGCACAGATAGGTGGCACTGATGGGCACTGGTAGGTGGCACTGATGGGCACTGGTAGGTTTTGATAGGCAGCACTGGTGATGAGGCACTGATTGGTGACATTTATAGGTAGCAATGATAGGTGACACTGTGGGCACTGATAAGTGACACTGTGGGCACTGATAGGTGACACTGTGGGCACTGATAGATGGCGCTGGTGGGCACTGGTAGGTGGCACAGAAGCCTCTGCAGAGGCTCTCCAGTTCGAGACTGATGTCCCTCTCACAGCCGCCGATGAGCACCTTTTTCCTCACGCTACCAGTGTGAGGAGAAAAAATAGCCAATTACCGGCTCTGTTTACATCACATGATCAGCTGTCCTTGGCTGACAGCTGATCACATGGTAAGGGGACGGGATCGACCCCTTACTCTGGTCTATGATCAGCCGGATCTCATAGACTCGCTGATCACAGAGCGTGGTGCGCGCACCCTGCAGGGGGTGCGCAGGCCACTCGAGCATGGGAGGACGTCTATGGACGCTTTCCTGGCAAATTAGGCATATCATATTAGGCAAATCAGGTATAGCATGGACGGGAGGTGGTTAAAGTGGTTTTAAACCCAAAACCCAAAATGTAATATATTGCAGCTTAACAATCTGTAGATGTGGTGACTGCCTCTGTTTTCTTTTCTTAGGCTTTTTCCCCTCTTTTCACCTGGTGATCTGGCCAGTAACACACCTTTGGACAACAGCACTGTCAGTCTGGGGGGGGTGTTAAAGTGGTTGTAAAGGCACAATGTTTTTTACCTTCATGCATTCTATGCATGAAGGTAGAAAATCTTCTGTGTGCAGCAGCCCCACTAATACTTACCTAAGCCCCAGCTAGATCCAGCGATGCCCACGAGAGCCTTGCCTCTCTGGGGACTCACACTCCTGAGATTGGCATTTGGCAGCCATTGGCTGACGCTGCTGTCAATTACAGCCAGTGAGCCAATCTGGAGATGGAGGGGGTAGGGCAAAGCCACGGTTCTATGTGTGAATGGACACACTGAGTCACGGGTCAGGAGCGCGCCTGCTTGGGTGCTCCCACAGCAAGCTGCTTTCTGTGGGGGAACCCGGCAGAAGGGAGGAGCCTGAAGCACCAGCGAGGGACCCAAGAAGAGGAGGATCGGGGCTGTTCTGTGCAAAACCACTACACAGAGCAGGTAAGTATAACATGTTTGTTATTAAAAAAAAAAAAAAAAAAAAAAAAAAGCAAGGCTTTAATATCACTTTAAATTAACTAACAGATTTAAATACACTTTTTAAGCTGTTACAGCAAATCATTTTTCTTTTTTTTTTCCTTTTGGGATAAAGGTAATCATTGTAAGCACCCCTGCTAGTGTTAAATGGCTGGTCTCATCTCTGTAACTGCTACATCTGCAGGACAGCTACTTCTTTTGAAGAAGAACAGACTACCTGGCTGGATCGCCAAGTGAAAATAGAAGAAAGCCTAAAAAAGAAACATAATGCAGACATCACATGTAAGAAGTGGTAAGCTGCAATAAAATAAATGTTTGCTTTTGGATTTAATACTACTTTAATACATGTATCACACATTACATACATATTTTTTTTTACCTAATCCTTTTTCTGCATTTTCTTTATTTAATAAATGGACACTCATTTACTAGTGTCAAATGCATGTTAATCGGCTTTACGGTAATAAATTACAGAAGCTTCTTTCTTCTGAAATTAAACTGGTTTAGAAGCCAGGCTCTACAATGCCGTAGGTAAGGCTTTAGCTTGGAAACAAAAAAATACAAAAAGAATATGGACAAGTAATATATTTCATCTGTGGCTGCATGAATCCCTGGATGTCCTAGACTTCAAGAAGCTGAGTGTTTGATCCCACCTAGATGTGGTGCACTGCACAGCTGTCTGTTGTAGCTTGGCTCTCCTGGGACACAGAGAGGGGCCCCGGTTGAATCCTATTAGTTTGAGATGACAACATGATGTATAACACAACACTCTAATTCTAAAGCCCAGCTCCATAATGAATTAGGCATGCCCTGTATGGGACCCACTTAGCTGGAGTGAAGAAAAGGCAGAAGGCACATGGTTCCCCTCTGATGTAAAATAAAAGGAAAGGAGGGATGAAGAGCAACATGAAAATAAAGGATTAAAAAAAAAAAAATGCTGGACATGAAATTTATTGTTCGACTTTCTATACATGAACATCTGTTTTAGAGCAGTTGACAGACAGTTAAACAGGAGAGGTCTACTCTTTATCAGCAGTAATTTGGATTTAAAAATTAAATTAAAAATTAATAAAAAAATATATGAATAAATAAAACGAAAGCAATACAAAATTTAAATAAAGTAATTTAATGTCACTAGCATTTTCTCTTAATTTAAATAAAGTAATTTAATGTCACTAGCATTTTCTCTTAATTTAAATAAAGTAATTTAATGTCACTAGCATTTTATCTAAATTTAAATAAAGTAATTTAATATCACTAGCATTTTCTCTTTTTCCTAATAAGCCTGAGACTGTCAGAATAATCAGAGAAAAAAAAAAACAGCTAAAATGCTTAGTTATAATGTGAGTAAGTGGCTGACAGGTAATTATTTACACTCATGTTATGATTTTCATTTTTTTTTTATGGTTCTTGGATTTTCAGATAGTCCATAAGAAATTTTAGCATAACGAGTCGCGCTGCAGAAATTAAATAAACAAACTAGTAAACGAGGTATATACAGAAAATATATACAGTAAAAGAATCAGAAGTCTTTTGCTGGCCTCTTCTAGAACTGCTGTGTTTGTATCTGGTGGGCGAGGAATGCATTGTATAGCGCTATGGTGGCTTTTTTCATGTACATGTGTTTTCATTCTTCAATAAATTCATCATTAAGGTTTTACACTATTGTGGCAATTCTTTCCATGTTCTTATGAGAAATTCTATGGGATAATGCTGAACTGAGAACTAGGTATAACCATCCGCCAGAGGGGAGAACCTTTGGAACCGCTCTATGGTGATCTAAAGCTGGGTTGTTCATTTTCAAGCTCTGTTGACTTCTCTTTAAGTAGAGGGTGGTGGCTTTGTGATTGAACATTTTCCTTTATGGCATATGGGTTTATAAATATATATATAAAAGAGTATATAAAAGAGTACATGAAAAAGAGGACTTTTCTTTTGCACATGGACATTTTTGTAGATTTAGTCACTGGAGGATATATGTTTTCTGCATATGCAGTGTATACTACGTTGTTTATAAAATGTTTGAAAAATGTAAGTCTTATGCCGCGTACACACGATCGGACATTCCGACAACAAAATCCATGGTTTTTTTCATACGGATGTTGGCTCAAACTTGTCTTGCATACACACGGTCACACAAATCTTGTCGGAAATTCCAAACGTCAAGAACGCGGTGACGTACAACACGTACGACGAGCCGAGAAAAATGAAGTTCAATAGCCAGTGCGGCTCTTCTGCTTGATTCCGAGCACGTGTGGAACTTTGTGCGTCTGAATTGTATACACACGATCGGAATTTACGACAACGGATTTTGTTGTTGGAAAATTTGAGATCCAGATCTCAAATTTTGTGTGATGGAAATTCCAATGGAGCCTACACACAGTCGGATTTTCCGACAACAAGCTCCCATCGAACATTTTCCGTCGGAAAATCCGACCGTGTGTACGGGGCATAACTGTGTATAATATCTTATGGTAGCTGCCTCAGCTTAATTCATTCTATTTAATTTATACAGTTACTTATGAGCACAGTTTCTTTTTTTGATTTTCCTATTTTGATGAGTCCACTTGAAAACTTTCAGTTGACTATGATGCAGAATGTATAAAGAACATAACAAATACTAAATAAATGTAACAATACAATAATACCGGTCAAAACAACTCCACATCAACACTGCAGTAGGCGATAAAAATGTTCTTTTGGAAAGTATGGGTTGGTCCACTCTAAAACAAAATTAGCATGCCCAGAACTTTGTTCACTCCACTTGACATCTTTCAAACACCTTATCAGCATAAAGCATAGGTTTGGAACATGTCTACATTCATAACCCCCAATTTCTGTTAGTAGCATGATGGTTACCTTCTAGCCCAAAGTAAGTAGGCAAAGGACACACACCCCCAGTTATGCAGACCACAAAGAATAAATACATAAAAATGACTGGCTGAAGACAGTTTTTACACCAATTCTCTTTCTTTATCCTGGCTTTTCAAAGTAACAAATGCAATAATTTAGAGGTTGGATAAAAGGTTTGAGGCAGTAAAACACTTTTGGCAGTAAAATAGTACATGTTTATAGAGCTTTATACATCAGAAGAAAAAGAAAGACAACTAAAGTGGAAAAGGGGCACAGGAATTTGATTCTGAAAGAGGAGCATTCTCCAAATGTGGATCAGTTGGGAGCTTTGCAAAATGTTCTAATATAAATAAAAAGCATTAAGGCCCTTTGCATTGTGATAAAACGAGCGGTTACTGCAATGCACACTAACACATATTAGTGTGTTGTGATTTCATTTATTTCCAAATTATACCGCCATATACCTTGCTATTACACCTGCAATACATACAGCACAATGCACTCACAGAATGCTGCATAATATTTGGTTTGTTCAATGGGTTGCCTTAAAGTGGTTGTAAACCCTTTACAACCAATTTTTGCTACAGGTAAGCCTATAATTAGGCCTACCTGTAGCTACACTGGATATCTCCTAAACCTACATGATTTAGGAGATATACCTGTATTTGCATGTGCCAATGTCATCGGCAAATGCACACTGAAGCAAACTGAAGCAACGACACGTACGTGCTGTTGCTTCCGTCAGAATGTGCCGTTACCGGCGACTCCCACGCGCATGCGCAGGAGTGACGTCATCGCGGCTCCGGTGCTGTGATTGGCCGGAGCCGTAATGACGTCACTCCTGCGCATGCGCAGGAGTGACGTCATCACGGCTCCGGCCAATCACAGCACTGGAGCCGCGATACCCGGATCTCAGGTAAGTAATTCATAATGGGCTAGTATGCTATGCTATGCATACTAGCTCATTATGCCTTTGGCTTGCAGGGTTTTTTTTTGTTTTTTGTTTTTAGGGTTTACAACCACTTTAACACAACACACATTAACCGCTTCAGCCCCCTCCCTGACCAGAGCACTTTTTGCGATTCGGCACTGCGTCGCTTTAACTGACAATTGCGCGGACATGCGATGTTGCACCCAAACAAAATTGACAACCTTTTTTTCAAATAGAGCTTTCTTTTGGTGGTATTTGATCACCTCTGTGGTTTTTATTTTTTGCGCTATAAACAAAAAAAGAGCAACAATTTTGAACAAAAAAAGCTATATTTTTTAACTATTTGCTATAATAAATATCCCCCAAAAATATATAAAAAACATTTTTTTTCCCTCAGTTTAGGTCGATATGTATTCTTCTACATATTTTTGTGGTAAAAAAAATCGCAATAAGCGTATATTGATTGGTTTACGCAAAAGCTATAGCGTCTACAAAATAGGGGATAGTTTTATGGCATTTTTATTATTATTTTTTTTTATTTGTAATGGCGGCAATCTGCAATTTTTATTGTGACTGTGACATTATGGCAGACACATCGGACACTTTTGACACTATTTTGGGACCATTGTCATTTATACAGCGATCAGTGCTATAAAAATGCATTGATTACTGTGTAAATGACACTGGCAGGGAAGGGGTTAAACACTAGGGGGCGATCAAGGGGTTAAGTGTGTCCTAGGGAGTGATTCTAACTGTGGGGTGATAGGATTCCATTTACATGACAGCGATCACTTCTCCCGATGACAGGGAGCAGTGATCTCTGTCATGTCACAAGGCAGAATGGGGAAATGCCTTGTTTACATAGGTGTCTCCACGTTCTCCGGCTCCGTGACATGATCGTCGGGAGACCGGGGGACATCGAGTCTGCGGTCCATAAAGACATGGATGAGTGAGTTTGGGGTGGAGGAACCTGACTGGCCTGCACAGAGTCCTGACTTCTACTCAATAGAACACCTTTAGGATGAATTAGAGGGGAGACTGCGAGCCAGGCCTCACAAATGCGCTTCTGGAAGAATGGTCAAACATTCCCATAGACACACTCCTAAACCTTGTGGACAGCCTTGACTCCCTTTTCTGACCAACTCTGGACATTTGAGGCTATAATAAGAAAATGAACCATAGGGGGATGTTGGGCAGAGCAGTCACTATCAACATTATAACATCCAGGGCTTTTTTTTCTCAAACAATAGGTGCTGGAACTCAACCACGGCCCCCCAAACCCCCCCCCCACACACACACACCCTCCAAATCACATCAAATAGTGGGTGTGGTCAGTCAAATTTCACCAACAGTAGGAGGATCTTAAAGGGGCATTAAATACCAGGACTGCATTACATACAGAGTGCAGAGCTGTCACTTGTAAATACAGAAAGCAGACTTCTGTGTTTACAAGTGATTGTGGTGAGCAGGCACGGGTCTGAGCCAGAGGTGGTGGAACTGAGTTCCACCAAGTTCCCCCTGAAAAAATCCCTGGTAACATCTCACCTTTCTCTTGTTTGTTGTTCTATATAGATAAAAGGTAGCTGTGACTATAAGGCCTGATGCATAGCAGCTTCAAAAATGTGCTAAGCCACCTTTTTGCGAACCAGGCCTTCTTGTCCACATCAGTGCCTGACCTGACAAATGCCCTTCTGGAAGAATGGTCAAACATTCAATATCTCAATAACTCAATATCGAACCCTATGGACTAAGACTGGGATACCATTAAAGATCATGTGTGTGTAAAGGCAGGCGTCCCAATACTTTTGTAAATATAATGTACATACTTACATTGTGGACCAATGTAGCTATGCAAAAAAAAAGCCATACCCAAACTTCAATTTTAGAAGAGGCAACTTTGCCAGCACTAGCATATGGCATCATTTATCGGAAATTGTAGAGTTAAGCAATCAATGGCCAGAAATTGTTTGCAATTCTGTTTTTGGCAGAACAATGATTAATGAAGAGGAGCTTTATGTGTTCCGTTGACCTCCACCAATCCAGAGAACAAATAAATATAGCACTTCTTAAAACAATTTCATCCTGCTCTGTATTTTGCTTAGAAATTGGCTGTGACATCTGTGCTTTCCAAGTTCTGCATCCTCCGTGATTTTTTTCCAACTGTTCTTTAACCTGCGGCTGACCTTGAGCAGGTGTGCAGGTGACCGAGAAGCCGAGAGGTCAAAGGAGCAGGCGTGAGTCCTACAGAGTGAGCTAAGCTTAATCAGTGCTCCTCCACCGGCACACATCTGTGTCTGACAGGACGCTGCCTTATTCTTTGATGAAATAATAGGACTAGGAGCAGAGATTTACAACAGCATTCCAACACTGTGAATCAATATTATGCTTAAAAAAACTGTTTTGTTCAATAGAAGTTTAATACTCACATTTACTAAAGGTTCACGTGCAGGTAATAGTGAGTAGCCTTCACTCCTCATTTCAGGCATATCTTGCCTGCTTGTTTATGTAGTTATTTGTAAGCATATTTGCACTTAAAGTGATACTAAACCCACTGTTTTTTAATACTCCACCAGTAGCTGCGGATCCCAAGGTTTTTGCTGCTGTTCCTACATTTGCTGGTGTCTTCTTAGCTAGCCATGTGCTAAGGAGACATCTGAGTGTGCTTCCTCCCTGAGCTAAGCTGTGTGCTTCCATAGACATGCCCGGCACCCTCTAACCTGTAGTTTCACTGATGGCAGCAGGAGTCTTCTGAGGATCTCATTTCTTGAGGCCCTAAAACCTCAGGACAATACAGTTACCCCACAAATTACCCTTTTTTTGGAAAGTAGATAGTCCAAGGCAGTGGTCATCAACCCTGTCCTCAGGGCCCACTAACAGGCCAGGTTTGTGATATACATCACAGGTGATATCATTTGCTGCTCAGTGATTGCAGTATTCTAGTCTGCATCTCCCCAAGGTAATACATAAAACCTGGCCTGTTAGTGGGCCCTGAGGACAGGGTTGATGACCACTGGTCCAAGGTATTAGTTAGAGGAATAACAAGTTTTTTGAAGTTGTAATTCTCTGTCACTATTTTTTTGGAAAATGTTTCCACAATTTTTTATTTTTTTTACATATTGTTACCACAGCAGTACAGCGTCACCATATAACTGGTGTGGACTGGTGACATTATGTAAAAAAATGAATTAAGTAATAATAAACATAATTTTTAAAAAAAATTTTGTACTATTTTTTTTCTTCTATTTTTTTTACATACTGTGACCAGAGTACTGCGGTGTTACCATAGTGGTACTGTACTACTTTGAGGAAGGTGATCAGGATTTTTTTTACACACTGTGATAACCACTGTTATAAGCAATCATTTTTTTATGAATGGCATTCATTCATCCAGTGTGTACTATTATGAAGCTGTGATCGGCCACAACTATCACATGGTACAGATGCACAGTGATTGGCTATGTCTGTACAATGTGAACACTGTGACCAATCACAGAGAACACAATAGTACACAATGAATAGCTATGAATGAAAACCATTCATTGTGTACAACTGTCATGTGATCTGCTGTTATTGGCCCGGTACACTGATTTGTCATCCGCTGTGTCCGGGGGACAATATTTTACACTCCGTTTGACCGAAAATGTCCATATCACACACCCGCCACCCCATGTCTATGGACAGCATAATACTGTAATGACTATAATGACTGTAAAGCTGAACTTCAGGAACGCAATCTTTCCACAGCGTGGCCCCTGGGGTGCTTGCGAGGTGCGATCCTGGGGTGACGTCTTATGATGTCCACCCAGGATGGCAGCGCTCCCACTCAGCTGTCATTCTATTACAGTAGAATTTTGTTCAAAAATGTTTTTGTTCAGAACATTCATTCAATTTCCCAGTGGTTAGTGGAATCAAATCAACAATCGTTTAATAACATTTGAAGGAGCAGGATGGAAAATCTTTCCAAACTAATGATATTTTAACCTTGAATGCTATTTCTGTTTAGGAGTAAGTTTAAGGACTTTCAAGTAAATATAGTTGATTCAATGATGGCAAGATTGAATGCTCTGACAAACAATTTTTCTGAATCTCCAACAAAATTTTGAACACAATGCTATGTGTTTGGCCGGCTTTAGTGTGTCTGAGTAAATCTGGCCATAAGCAGCTAAGAATGATTAAATGTACAAACTCGATTTCACCACCCACAGGTGTCTTCATTTTTATGGAGGGGTCCTAAGCACAAATTAATACCTTGGCCAATCTTTTGTGTATAGGCTATAGAGAAGATAGGAGTAATCTAGACACCTCTGTCAAGGGGAAAACAAAAACATTGGATACAGTATGATTTTCTAACTTGCCAGTCACTGTTACCCCTGAGATGCTTAAACTGACAGTGTCTGAAAATACTCACAGACATTAGATTGTTGCCTGATCGATTGAAAAACATCTAAGTGGGGTGACTATCATCTAATGTTCATGGGCATTAATGTATTGCATTAGCTCCCTTCTGTCCAACTTCACTACATTTACAGTTGGGTCCTACAAACATGATTATTATTTGTTAGTTATAATACTGGCCATCATTGCACTCTGCATTACTTTACTATATACATCCCATTAGTGTTATATAAAGCCACCAAACAGAGGACATTTTAGCCCCAATTTTCCAATACTTGCATGCATGTTGGAAATGTTTGATTTTCTTGTGCAGACATCTGCCTTAGATGAGTTGGGTTTATGGTATTTGCAGCTATGGTCATCTTTAAAGCTGAACTCTCGGATAAGGAAATATTATATAAATACAAGAGGCATGTGTTTTCATACTTGAATTTTGAAGTGCTTTCAGTATTTCTCCAGACCTGTGAAGAACCCAGTGATAAACTTTGCCTCTGTGCAGGAACTTCCTGTAAAAAAAGACCTGTCACTGCTGCTCTCTGTCTCCTTGTTCAAGATGCCTGGTCTTATATCTGCCCATTCCTTTAATTCTCAGGCAGCCTGTAGTGCGTGGACCTTCTGAGTCCTGCCCAGTGTGCCCACAGGTAGAACCTGCACAGGTTATGTGCAACACAGTGATGACATCAGTGCTACTTTTATAAAGTAATAACCGAGTTTGAAAAGATATTTGGTGCATACACAGTAGGGTGCGTATCTTCACTGGGCTCACGATTTGATTACGATTATCCTGTCCACGATTTGATTAGACTCGATTTTACGATGCATCACAATTACAGTGCATGGTTAAAAACTTTTTATCCAAAAATTCAAGCAGTCAGAAAAACTCAATTTTTCTCCAGTGGCAGAGAGATGGTGGGATCAGAGGCAGAGGGATGGTGGGATCAGGCAGACGGATGGTGGGATCAGAGGCAGAGGGATAGATGGGATCAGGCAGACGGATGGTGGGATCAGGCAATCGGATGGTGGGATCAGAGGCTGAGGGATAGATGGGATCAGGCAGAGGGGTGGTGGAATCAGTGGCATAGGGATGGTGGGACAAGAGGCAGAGGGATGGTGGGATCAGGCAGGGGGATGGTGGGATCAGGCAGAGAGATGGTGGGATCAGGCAGAGGGGTGATGGTAGTGGAGGGATGGGATCAGTGACACTGGCACTCAGGGTACAGGCATTCACAATAAAAACACACTACTGCCGAGAGGACAGGAGTGATGGAATCTGCATCTGACAAACAGATCTGTGAAGTTCACTATACTGGCTCTGTGCTGAGAGTTCAGCTCTTCTGTTTGCATATTCCAGCACACTAGGAGTTGACACAGTGGAATGTGTGAAGGGGAAGATGGAGTTGAACTCTCAGCATGGGACCAGTATGAGTTGTAAGCAGAGTACACTCATATGTATTCTTACATGTGTTGAACTAATTGTGTCTTATTGAATCCACCCTTATAGTACATTAAGTGCCCCACTGTACATGCCTTTTAAAAAATATGTAGCTACATACTTCATTTCAGACTATTCCTCGGCTCACATGTGACTCAGACTGCCCAGCTCGCCACTTGCTTCTCAGCCCTGCCCGCTGTAGCTGTCAGATTGGGAGAAGAGCGGCGGACCGGGCAGTCACATGAGCGCCAAGGAACAGTCTGAAAAGCAGTATGTAGCTACATATTTTTTTAAAAGGCATGTACAGTAGGGCACTTAATGTACTATAAGAGGGGATTCAATAAGAAACAGTTTAAAACTTGTAAGTAGAGTACAATGTAAGCTCTCCCAGGAGGGGTGGGGCAAGTCGGGATGACGTCACCCAACAATCGATTATGCCGGTCGTCGCATCGATGCCGCTTCGTGGACACCCGAATGGCGATGCATCAATGTTACAATTATATTCAACACCCCTAATACACAGTGTGGCTTTATAATTTATTTGCGGCTATTTTGGAATATATTTATTGGAAATATTGTGTTCCTGAAGTTCAGCTTTACAGTGAAAATATTATGCAGTCCATAGACATGAGGTGGCGGGTGTGTGATATGGAAATTTTTGGTCAAACTGAGTGCCAATCTCATGTCTGTTGCAGCAGATGCCCACCACCACCTAACAATCACTGGGGAAGGATGGGGAGGGGGGCATTGATTATCCCATATCCCATACAAATTGCTATCCCACAAGATAAATTGTGCTATCTGCCATGTTCTGATCCATCTCCCTTGCTCCCTTGTTGCCTGCTTTTTGCCTACTTCAATGTCCAACTACTGTCTAAAGCCACATGGCAGCCTTGGCTAGGGCCAAAAGGAAAGAAATAAAAGCAAAGTCTGCTGGCAGGGAAAAAGACAATTATTATTGCAATGGGCAGTTAAAAGAAAATAAAACTGTTTAGACTTGAGCTTCTTTTACTGATCTGCAGAATTCTGAACTGATACCGATAGCAGTGGTCATTCATTGGCAGCATGTACGAAAGAATGCTAAAAGGTTTGTTAAAGGACAGTTTACACTATGTTACATAACTTAACAGAATAGTCACAAAATTATTATCATTATGTAAAATTATTATTATTATACATCATTTATATAGCGCCAATTATTATTATTACATGGTAGGGTGTTAACATGTGTCATAGTGCACTTCAATATGTGTGCAACGAAGTCCTGTTGGGTTAGTGCAATGTGATGCAATTCAAAATGAATGGCATTGCATTGCAATGCCATTGTAATGCATGTAATGTGTTATCACAATGCACCGTATTGGATCAGTGTAAATGGGCTGTTAAACACCCTGCAAAAAGCCTTGTAATGCTAGGCACTATGTGAATAAAAATAGAAGGAAATAGCATAAGGGTGTGTTCACAATCACAACAGACTTCAACTATATGCTTGCTTTCATTTTTACTCTAGATATATTTAGAGCTGTATTCTATTTGGGTGCTATGGGCAACACCTCCAGAGTTCTTGCTGCCGGCATTTGTACGCATTAGGGATGATTTAGTAAGGTAGTAGAGTATATTCAATTTGTAAAGTAAATTTTTACTTATCTTGGTGAATAAGGTGGAACAAAGTGAAAATCCACTTTGCAAAAAATAACAATTCAAGGACATTTAAAAAAAATAGGATTTTTGCTCGCCCATGATCAGATGATTGAAATCAACACAACAAGATGTACACTCCATTCATTCCTTTTATCAACAGAATTTGCAGCATTGTGCAGACTAGTGTATCACATAGGCCAACTCATTTTACTAGCTCTAGTCTGCATCCCTTTACAGCAAATGCTTTGTAAAGGGCACATGCATCCAGGAAGGATGATGTAATTTCCATTAATTTAACAGGAGTTTTACACTCCAGCAGAATAGAAAGTAATCCATATTGAGGACTATAAAAAAAAGCACGTTTTACATGCTCTCTTTAAATATGAGCTCATATAAGTATTCATCCTACTTAGACAGACAAAGCATTCTGCCTGAGCATTAGGCCTCATGCACACTGCTGCTGCTAAACTCACAATTTTGTGAGTTTAGGCATTTTTCTTTTGCTGCCCTTGAACTCCCCTAATGTTATCCAATGTGTTCATGAACACATGGCCATTTTTAGCAATTTAGTAGCAGTGGAGTTTAGAGGATGTTTTCTGCACACCCTAAAATCGAGTTCAGGAGAGGGAAGAAAAACAAAAACGCTGAATGCTGTTAATGCTGTTAAACGCGTTTAAATGCGCCTAAACACTAGGCACGTTTAGCAATTTCAACGTTTATTTGTTTCAATGGCCAGAATACATTAAAATTCTGGCCAATGAAATAAATAAACGCCCAAACTCCAAACACTGCTAAACTCTGCTAAACCAGCCTAAACTGATTTGAAAAAATGTAGCTTAGGTGAGTTTATAACGCTGATTTTTGCCCTATGTTGGTTGAAATGGATGGACTTTTTTTAACCAGATTACCTAAGTAACTAAGTGTATGCCACAAATGTTGGTCCACTCAAAACTGATGTTAGTTTTTGGTAGAAGCTAATCAGTTGAAACACCTGACAATTCCTTATACATTTTGGGCTCTTTTGGTGAAATCTCAGTACAGGGGTCATGGGTCTGTGTACTTGACTTGCCATGGCTATTATAATGTTGGGCTGCTAGTCTCTGGTTTCTTCAATTCTGTTATACTATGTACAATGCAGCAGAACGGGGAGTTGGGGGTGGTAGAACTTGCAAAGTTGCGTGGGAACACCAAAGTGGACAGAAGTAGAGATGGGAAGTATTACAGGCAGATTAATATAGTAATAATATTAATATGCAAGAAGCCAAGGGCTGAACATAGGCCACCATAGCTCCGACTATAACTAAAATATCACCTTTGAGTAGACTGGCCCTTACAAGATCTCTCAACGATCCTGTTTGTGACTATTTTCTTTTGATTGACATACTTGCCATTTTGTTCAATAGGGTCTAAAATACGGCCCAAAACTACAATCTTTTTCATTTAAAATTTAATTGCGCTATTATTTTTTTTCATGCAATGTGTTGAGGAAGTCATGAACATCTTCAGCCACTGTTGAGTTAAGCAATAAATCTTCCCTACATTCTTCATTTATACACAGAAGCATAATGGCACCTCATAATGTAATACAGAAAGTGCACGATGCCTCTGCATTAGATTTATCAACCATTCACATCAAGCACTGCAATTTCCAGGCTTCTATCAGGAGATGAATTTGTATTAAGTGCGTCTGTCATGAAGATTAATACAGTCCATTAATTGAAGTCAACACTGCCTTAACCCCTTCAAAGCCATATTTTTTGTTAAATATTCTTTATTTAAGTGAGGGTTCACCAAATCAGGAAGGTGAGGGTTCACCAAATCAGGAAGTAACAAGCATTGTTTATATTAAGAAACCCAAAGGGTCCAAACAGAGATTAATCCATACAATACAGCGGAAGGTACAGGGTCATCGGAAGAGAAAATATAGAACAATCGTACTTAACAGTATGGTAGACGGTACAAAAACAGATAGTTGTATTGACTCACTATGTTTGGTGAAACCACTCATGTTTTTGGAATTTTAGAGAGGTATGAAATGTCTGTAGAGAATGCCCAATGCAAAAAGCAAATAAGTAAGGTTAAGGAATAGAAATATAAAATAGAAAGAGCACAGGCTCCAACCCGAGGGGAGTCTAGAGGGAAAGGAAGAAAAAAAAGGGGTGAGGAGGGAAGAATTACACTATTACACCCTACAGGTATCTGCTCCTTTAAAACCAAGGAATTGTGACACCCATGCTGGCATGGAAAGAAACTAAACTCTTATGCCCCGTACACACGGTCGGATTTTCCGATGGAAAATGTGTGATAGGACCTTGTTGACAGAAATTCCGACCGTGTGTAGGCTCCATCACACATTTTCCATCGGATTTTCCGACACACAATGTTTGAGAGCAGGATATAAAATTTTCCGACAACAAAATCAGTTGTCGGAAATTCCGATCATGTGTACACAAATCCGACGGACAAAGTGCCACGCATGCTCAGAATAAATAAAGAGATGAAAGCTATTGGCCACTGCCCCGTTTATAGTCCCGACGTACGTGTTTTACGTCACCGCGTTCGGAACGATTTTCCGACAACTTTGTGTGCCCGTGTGTATGCAAGACAAGTTTGAGCCAACATCCATCGGAAAAAAATCCTAGGATTTTGTTGTCGGAATGTCCGATCAATGTCCGACCGTGTGTACAGGGCATTAGAGCATTTGCTTCAGTTCAGGCAGCACTTAAAATCCTCTTATTAGTACCATTTTTTTTTGGTTGGAAACCTTGTTACTAAAGGGCCACAGTAAGGTCTTCCATCTCTTGAATGTCATTCACTTCATTCAAACCATTATTTCAGAGTTGGTGGGTTTGGGTTTTTCCCCCCAGAGCTGGGAATACATACCCAGGTTAATCATACTTTTTTTTTAAGATATCCGATTTTCCCTTTTCATTGTTCTGCCAGATATCATTTTCAGGAGCAAGGTGAGCAAAAGAGAAATCTGTAAAGATCACAGGTTGATAAGATATGTAGCAAATAATGCCGCGTACACACGGTCGGACTTTTCGTCTACAAAAGTCCGACGGAAGCCGTCGGACAAAATACGGCTGACAATCCGATCATGTGTGGGCTTCCCCGGACTTTCAGCTGACTTTTCCAGCGGCAAATCTGACGGACTTTAGATTTGAAACATGCTTCAAATCTTTACGTCGTAACTACGCCGGACCCAGAAATCCGCTCGTCTGTGTGCTAGTCCGACGGACAAAAATACACGCTAGGGCAGCTATTGGCTACTGGCTATCAACTTCCTTATTTTAGTCCGGTCGGACTTTTGTTTGATCATATGTAGGCAAGTCCGTTCGTTAGAAAGTCTGCCGCAAGTCCGCCAAAAGTCCGTCGAAAGTCTGTCGGACAGGCTGTCGGACTTTTGTAGCCGAAAAATCCGACCGTGTGTACGCGGCATTAGTCTACAAGGCAAGTCTGCTACATTCAGTAGTTGTACTGAGATGTCTTTCAGTCACATCACACTAATTGTATACAACTGCCTAGCAACAATTCCTTTCTGACATAATTATTAGGATGTGAAAAGTAAGCAAAATATGGGCTCCACCTCGTGGCTGACATGGATTTTAAGAATACAAAATGCTGCTTGAACAGGTTACACTGTGCATGTTTTTAAAAGTCATATCCCATCAAACATCTACATTCACAGATAAAGTACATATACTGTATAGCGACTATTTCACCTTACCAAAATTGCGTACAGTAAAGCCTATACTGTACTTCTATGATCTACTGACCATAAAGAGGGTGACAGCACTAATCATGCATTTCTGTTAGTGATCATATCATATTGATGGCACTCAAGCTAAGCTCTCTCTCATGTAAGGCCCCTTTCACACCATAGGCCGGCTCGTATCCGCCTGTCCGTTTTTCAGGCGAATCCGAGCGGGCCACCCATTGACTTGTATGGGCAGGAGGATGACATCTCCGCTGACACCCGCCTGTCATTCGATAACATCTGCTCAAAACAGACGTATGGCAATACGTTCACCATCCTTCCAGTGAATCGGATGGGATCGGAGGAAAACGGACAGGCAGATCCGTTTTTGTCCGATCTACCATAGAGGACAGCGGAGCTCTGGCAGGTCCGTCACTGCACAGTGAGTGGAGATGGACCTGTCATCCACCAGCTCAGCAGGGATCAACGGAGCAATCACTCGCTGAGCTGGCTGAGTCCGCTGTGTGGATCCGCCCGTGTGAATGGGGCCTAAATTTACTTACACCCTGTTCCAAATTATTATGCAAATTCTATTTCAGTGTCATAACGATTAAATATTTTGTTTTTCAGTTTAACTCATGGATGGCATTGTGTCTCAGGGCTCTTTTGATCACTGAAAATAATCTCGGACACCTGTGATAATTAGATTGCCAGGTGAGCCCAATTAAAGGAAAAAGTACTAAAGGAGAGTGTTCCACATTATTAAGCAGAGCACCATTTTCAAGCAATATGGGGAAGAAAAAGGATCTCTCTGCTGCCGAAAAGAGTGAAATAGTTCAATGCCTTGGACGAGGTATGAAAGCATTAGATATTTCACAAAAACCTAAGCATGATCATCACACTATTAAGAGATTTGTGGCTGATTCAGAGCACAGACGGGTTTCGTGCAGATAAAGGCACATTAAGGAAGATTTCTGCCAGATCCATGCATCGGATCAAGAGAGCAGCTGCTAAAACACCATTACATAGCATCAAACAGATATTTGAAGCTGCTGGTGACTCTGAAGTCCCACGGACATCAAGGTGCAGAGTCCTCTAGAGTCTTGCAATTGTGCATAAACCTTCCATTCAGCCACCACTAACCAATGCTCACGAGCAGAAACGGCTGCATTGGGCAGAAAAATACATGAAGACTAATTTTCAAACAGTCCTGTTCACTGATGAGTGCCGTGCAACCCTGGATGGTCCAGATGTATGGAGTAGTGGATGGTTGGTGGATGGCCACCCTGTTCCAACAAGGCTGCGACATCAGTTTTGGGCCAGAATCATGGGAAGAGAGATGGTCGGCCCCTTTAGGGTCCCAGAAGGTATAAAGATGACCTCTGCAAAGTATGTGGAGTTCCTGACTGACCACTTCCTTCCCTGGTACAGAAGGAAGAACTATGCTTTCTGTAATAAAATCATCTTCATGCATGACAATGCACCATCTCATGCTGCAAAGAATACCTCTGCATCAATGGCTGATATGGGGATAAAAGGAGAGGAAGTCATGGTGTGGCCTCCATCCTCCCCTGACCTCAATCCTATTGAGAACCTTTGGAGCATCCTCAATCAAAATATCTATGAGGGTGGGAGGCAGTTTACATCCAAACAGAAGCTCTGGGAGGCTATTCTGACATCTTGCAAACAAATTCAAGCAGAAACTGTCCAAAAACTCACAAGTTCAATGGATGCAAGACTTGTGAAGCTGCTATCAAATAAGGGGTCCTATGTTAAAATATAACGTGACTTGTTAAAATGTTTAAAAAGTTAAAATGTTGTTCAAAGTTTGATTGAAATAGCTTTTGATTTCAGTAAATATGCTGCAAACACAACAAATGACAATTTTCAGTTCTTTACAACCTATAAAGTGTTTTGAAACTTACAATTCGCACTGTTCCAAATTATTACGCACAGTAAGTTTTTTATTAAAAAAAAAAAAACTGTTATCATTAGGAGGTTTGTTCAATAAAATCTGAATTGTACTCTTAATAGTTGATAACATGAGAATTGTGCTGACTGTTGTTTACATCAATTATTTAGGTAAATGAGAAAAATATCATTGGCATAATAATTTGCACCCACCAGCTTACAGAACAGGGACCCCTATTCTAGGCTTGACTTAAAGAAAATGTAAACCCCAACTGAAAATGTAGTTTGCTTAACCACTTCTGGACTGTAGCTCCACATGGTGGCCCTTCTGTGCAGCATCAAGTATACAGTATATACTATGATTAATCACAGCAGAAGCCGTTCTGCGGGTGCCAGGCACTGCATGTCCACCGGCACCCACCGATTGTCGGTAAAACACACAGAATCTGAGATCTGTAAACAAGGAAGATCTCTGTTCTGACAGGGGGAGGGATGGATTTTGTGTCCTGCAAAGCAGGGAATAAAATCCATCTCTTCCCCTAGTAAAAGCAGTACATACAGTACACAAAAAAACTGGCAAGACACACAGTTAACCCTTTGATCACCCTACATGTTTAACCCCTTCCCAATGTCATTAGTACAGTGACAGTACATATTTTTAGTACTGATCACTGTATTAGTGTCACTGGTTCCTGCAAAGTGTCAAAAGCAGTAGTTATTGTCCAATTGTTCACTGCAATATCACAGTCCCCCTATAAGTTGCTGATTGCCGCCTTTACTAGTACATAAAAACAAAATTCCATAAATAAATACCATAGTTTGTAGACGCTTCTGTAACGTTCCCATAAACCAATCAATATACGCTTATTGGGATTTTTTACCAAAAACATGTAGCTGAATATATATTGGCCTAAATGTATGAAGAAATTAGATTGTTTACATTTTTATTGGATGTGTTTTATAGCAGAAAGTAAAAAATATTGTTTTTTTTTTTAAATTGTTGGTCTTTTTTTGTTTATAGCGCAAAAAATAAAAAACATAGCGGTGATCAAATAACACCAAAAGAAACCTCTATTTGTGGGAAAAAGATGACATACATACAATATTTGGGTACAGCGTTGCATGCCCACGCAATTGTCAGTTAAAATATCACAGTGCCCAATCACAAAAAATGGCCAAGTCATAAAGGGGGGGAAATCTTCCTGGGGTCAAGTGGTTAACCACTTAAGGACCAGCCTCGTTTTGGATTTTAGGTGTTTACATGTTTAAAACAGTTTTTTTTGCTAGAAAATTACTTAGAACCCCTAAACATTATATATGGTTTTTCTTCTAACACCCTAGAGAATAAAATGGCGGTCGTTGCAATACTTTTTTTTTGCACCGTATTTGCACAGCGGTTTTAAAAGCGCACTTTTTTTGGAAAAAATTCACTTTTTTGAATAAAAAAATAAGACAACAGTAAAGTTAGCCCAATTTGTTTTATATTGTGAAATATAATGTTACGCCAAGTAAATTGATACCAAACATGTCACACTTGAAAATTGCGCCCGCTCGTGGAATGGCGTCAAACTTTTACCCTCAAAAATCTCCATAGGCGATGTTTAAAAAATTCTACAGGTTGCATATTTTGCGGTACAGAGGAGGTCTAGGGCTAGAATTATTGCTCTCGCTCTACCGGTCACTGCGATACCCTCACATGTGTGGTTTGACCACCGTTTTCATATGCGGGCGCTACTCGCGTATGCGTTCGCTTCTGCGCGCGAGCTCGTCGGGACGGGGGGGGTTTTAAAAATTTTTTTTTTAATTTTTATTATTTATCTTAGAATATTTTATTTATTTTTACACTGTTTAAAAAAAAAAATGGTGTCACTTTTATTCCTATTACAAAGAATGTAAACATCCCTTGTAATAGAAAAAAGCATGGCAGGACCTCTTAAATATGAGATCTGGGGTAAAAAAGACCTCAGATCTCATATTTACACTAAAATGCAATAAAAAAAAAAAAAGTCATTTAAAAAAAATGACATTTGAAAA
Source organism: Aquarana catesbeiana (assembly GCF_042186555.1). Classification (NCBI taxonomy): domain Eukaryota; kingdom Metazoa; phylum Chordata; class Amphibia; order Anura; family Ranidae; genus Aquarana; species Aquarana catesbeiana. The sequence continues at coordinate 195,686,818 of NC_133333.1, read as the reverse complement.
AATGTGCCTTTAAGAGGCGTGGACGGAAGTGACGTTTTGACGTCGCTTCCGCCCAGCAGTGTCATGGAGACGAGTGGGCGCCATCTTAGCCTCACTCATCTCCAGACACACCACAGAGGAGGACGCGATCGCCTCCGCCACTACCGACAGCTCCGGTAAGCGGCGGAGGGCACCGGATCGCAGCGGGAGGGGGGGGCCCTCTCCCGCCACCGATAAAAGTGATCTTGCGGCGAATCCGCCTCAGGGACCACTTTTATCTGAAAGCCGGCCGCCGCACGAAAACGGAGATACTGGGGTTTTGGCAGCTAGCTGCAGCCATAACAACGATATCCGCCGCCAAAGTTTGGACGTACATCGTCGTGCGGCGGTCGGTAAGTGGTTAAAGTGGATCTTCACTCATAAACTTTTCATCCCCACAATCCTTCCCTCCTCAGTATTCTGAAAAGCCTTCTTGGTTTGTATGTTTATTTATCTTTTTTTTTTCTTTTTTTACAATTGATATTGTTCGCGAAGCTTGCTGGACTATGCATGTCACATATCTCAGGAGGCATCAGCTTCAACCCAGCAGCCCGAGAAAGAGCAGACCTGGTGGCTGTCACCCGGAAGCTGGTTGCCTGAACCAGGAAAAGACAGCTAACTTCCAATGACATCAGTAGGGAAAATGGCAGACCATGCCTTCAAAATGTGGATTAAAACATCCATCTTTAATCTCCATCAGAAGATTGACAAGGCAAACTCATACTAAACACATCAGAAAAGCATCTCAACTGAGCCTTAAAGCTAGCGCCTGCATACTGAGCCTTACTAACCTCAAGGAACTTGCCATGCATTTAAGACCATTTTTTCCATATTTTTATCTTTTTGTTTATTTGTTTATTATGGAGTTTCTAAACCTAAGAACAAAAAAGTAATATAATTTAGTTTATCAGTCCTTGGATGTGAAGGCTGCATTAGTATAATCATTTTTCAGACATTTTACCTGGTGATTCTGTCAGTAACACACCTGCTGTCCTAGGGTGGCAACACTTACCGTATTTATCAGTGTATAACACGCACAGGCGTATAACACGCACCCCAATTTTAGGAGGGAAGTTTAAGGAAAAAAACTTACATTTTAAATAAAGAACTTTGCAGCAAAATTAGGGTCACAGCTCATCAATGCACCCTGTTCAGTGCCGAACTGCAGCCTCTAAATTGCCCATCAATGCACCCTGCTCAGTGCCCATCTGCAGCCTCTAAATTGCCCATCAATGCACCCTGCTCAGTGCCCATCTGCAGCCTCTAAATTGCCCATCAATGCACCCTGCTCAGTGCCCATCTGCAGCCATAAAATTGCCCAACAATGCACCCTGCTCAGTGCCCATCTGCAGCCTCTAAATTGCCCATCAATACACCCTGCTCAGTGCCCATCTGCAGCCATAAAATTGCCCATCAATGCACCCTGCTCAGTGCCCATCTGCAGCCTCTAAATTGCCCATCAATGCACCCTGCTCAGTGCCCATCTGCAGCCATTAAATTGCCCAAAAATGCAGCCTGTTCAGTGCCCATCTGCAGCCTCACATTCCCCATCATTGCAGCCTCGCCAGTGTTGGATTATCCCTGCTGTCTCCAAGGGAAGAGGATGAGCGAGTGCCGCTGAATTACACAGAGCCGCAATATCCTGTGTATCCGTCGCTCTGTCACTCACAGCCACGCCTCCTGGCCCTGCTCATATGATAGACAGACCAGTGGCCCAATGCGGGGCCAGAAGGCGTGGCTGTGCGTGATGGAGCGCCGGGTACACAGAAGATCGCGGCTCTATGTAATTCAGCGGTGCTCGCTCCTCCTCTTCCCTTAGAGACAGCAGGGATAATAAGGCCTACCTGTAGGTAAAATGAATATCTCCTAAACGTGCACTATTTAGGAGATATTCACCCTGAATGCAGCCAGTTACATCACCAGCGCATGCGTTCTGAACCTTGCTGCACCCTCAGAGCTTTTTGCCGGGACTGAGGACTCCCGCGCAGTGATGTCATCACAGCTCTGGCCAATCACACAGAGCGCGAAACTGGGACGAAAGACCGGGGGAACATGTCCGCCCTCTCAGCAGTGACAGAACAGCTTTGTTCCAATGTGAGTATTTCATAATGTACTAGTATGCAATGCATACTAGCACAATATGCAATTGCCTTACAGGTATTTTTTTTAAAACATCATGTGGTTTACAAACGCTTTAAAGACAGAGTAGCACTACCTCAGAAGATGTCTGAGAAAGTGCTCTGCATCTGTACCTTGGGAACAGAGGCAAAAGACAGGCAACACAAAGGAAAAGAAGGAAAAGATGATGACATGAAGATGTACTTTATTATGCTTTACCTATGCAATGTTACAACAGAAAGAAATGGCACCACGATATCTCTTCTGTAACCTAAGAAGCCTCAGGAGGCCACAAATTAAGTTGAGCCAGCTGAGCTTGTCCCAGTGGTTTCTAGAAAAAAAATTATAGCTTTCATTGACTGGCTGCATGCAGGCATACTCCATAATGAATCATATCCTAGAGTAAACAAGCCTGGCGCCATCCAAATCTACTACATATACCCAAAGGCCCAACATCTCCCACAACCCCACTATTACACTATCCAGCAGTGCTGCATGTTAAGTACTGCCACACCTTCGCATCTTCAGGAGATAAAAACATGGCAATACTAAAGCATTCCAAATAGTCTGCCCTTTCAGCAGAACAATGGACTAACTTCCAATGACAGGTTAACAGTAATACAGTAATATCGCAGAATTTAACACAATGTGAGCTGTTTTATATTAGAAAAATAATGGAGGAAAACTGCACTTTTAATAACTGGGGCTGTTCACAAAGTACAAATGTGAGGGAATGAAATAGAAGCCACAGGCTAAAGCCTGGTACACACAACCCGCTGGGTTGAATGAAAAAAACGCCAGCCGGTTGGAGTCGCTGTACTAACTACATACGTCCCAACATTTTGAGATGGGAATGAGGGACACCTACTAGCAAACATATGTAGGCAGAGGACACGCCCCCTGTCACACCCCCTTAAAGGAGAATTAACCAAAAAAAGTTTAATTACATCCACAAGGGCTTTTTTTTACCACTACTATTCCTTTATATTGCCTTTTAGAATCTACAAGTGCAGCAATTTAGAAATTGGAGGAAAGGTTTAGCGCTGGGAAACACTTTTTGAAAGATAAAGTGCATTTTATATACAACTATACAGATCAGATCAAAATGAGGGACAAATGAGGAGGAAAGAAGGACAGGGGGACATTGCTCCAAATCAGGGACAGTCCCTCGAAATCAGGGACAGTTGGGAGCTATGTAACTATACAAAGTTAGTACAGTGATCTCCCCTGCTGAGCTGTTGTGTTCTGAGAGGGGGATGCCCCCCCTGCCAGAACACTTCACTTAGCACCCTCCGCCATTGGCTGAGAGCGCTAATCGGGAGTCGGTCAGCTACTGGTTATCCAGCACGCTCGACCAACAGAAGCCAACCAAACGGCCAGCTTCTGTCCGACAGGGTAGCATACAAACGGGCCGAATGTCGGCTGTTTTTTATTTTTTTTTAACTGGCCGATGTCTCCCTGGGGGCTTTAAAGTGGTTCTAAAGGCTGAAGTTTTTTTTTTTACCTTCATGCATTCTATGCATGAAGGTAACAAACCTTCTGTGTGTTGCTACCCCCACAGCCCCCCTAATACTTACCTGAGCCACCTCTAGAGCCAGCAACAAAAGACTCGGCTGTCCCAGAACTCCCTCTCCTCATTGGCTGAGACAGCAGTGGGTGCCATTGGTTCCCATGGCTGTCAATCACAGCCAATGAGCCAATGAGGAGAGAGCATGGGGCGGGACATGGCTCTGTGTCTTATGGACACATTAAGTCGGGCTAGGGAGTGAGCACGCACCAGTGCCTTCATAGCAAGCGGCTTGCAATTCGGGGCACTGGTCAAGGGGGAGAAGCCTGGAGCGCCGGCGGGGGACCCGAGAAGAGGAGGATTGGGGCTGCTCTGCATAGAGCAGGTAAGTATAACATGTTTGTTTTTTTATATTCAAACTTTTAATGTCACTTTAACCACTTCAGCCCCCGAAGGATTTACCCCCTTCCTGACCAGGCCATTTCTTGCGATACAGCACTGTGTTATTTTACCTGACAATTGCGCAGTCGTGCGGTGCTTTACTCAAGTAAAATATTCTTTTTTTTTCACAAATAGAGCTTTCCTTTGGTGGTATTTGATCACCTCTGCAGTTCTTATTTTTTTCGCTATAAACAAAAAAAGACCGACAATTTAAAACAAAAAAAAACTATATTTTTTACTTTCTGCTATAAAACATACCCAATAAAAAAATGTCAAAATTCAAATTTCTTCATAAATTTAGGCCAATATTTATTCTGCTACATATGTTTGGTAAAAAAAAAAAACCATTAAGCATATATTGATTGGTTTGTGCAAAAGTTATAGCGTCTACAAAATAGGGGAAAGATTTATTTTTTCTTTTGGTAGTAATGACAGTGATCAGTGATTCTTAGTGGGGCTGCGACATTGCGGCGGACAGATCAGACACCTAGCTGACATTTTTGACACTTTTTTGGCAACCAGTGACATTATTAGTGATCAGTGCTAAAAATATGCACTGACATTGTACTAATGACACTGGCAGGGAAGGGGTTAACATCAGGGGCAATCAAAGGGTTAAATGTGTTCCCTCAGTGTGTTTCTAATTGTGTGTGGGGATGGGCTACCTGGGACAACACACAGATCCGTCTCCGTGCATAGCAGGAAGACAAGATCCCATGTCATCCCCTGTCATAACAGAGATCTGCCTTGTTTACTTCAGTAGATACCCGTTCTGATTCTGTGGGGAACGATTGTGGGGGGCCGGCGGACATCGAGTTCGCCGGACCCGCTGATTGGCTCCCCCGCTGGCCAATCGGCGCGCACACCCACAGAACCTCGTGCACGGACCGACGTACACCTACGGCGATTCGCGCAGCCCAGCCAACTTGTCGCAGTATAACTGCGCCGGCTGTTTGGCAAGAGGTTAAGTTGATGGTTTCTGTTCAATAAAAATCCATATAAAGGTGTAATGTAAAAAGAAGCAAGTAAATACTCATTCTATGCATTAAGATAAAAAGCCTTCTGTGTCCAGCAGCCCCCCCTAGTACTTACCTGAGCCCCATCTCGATCCAGCAATGTTGCACAAGAGACTTGGCTTTCCGGACTCTCCCTCCTCATTGGCTGAGACAGAGGTGAAGTACCATTGGCTCCCGTTGCTGTCAATCAAAGTCAGTGAGCCAATGAGGAGAGAGAGGTGGCGGGGCCAGGCCACGGCTCCATGTCTGAATGGACACAGGGAGCTGTGGCTCGGCTCAGGTGCCACCATAGCAAGCTGCTTGCTGTGGGGGCACTCAACAGGGGGGGAGGAGCCTGGAGTGCTGAAGATGGACCAGAGAAGAGGAGGATCTGGGCTGCTCTATGCAAAACCATTACACAGTGCAGGTAAATATAACATGTTTGTTAGAGAAAAGGAGACTTTGGTATCACTTTAATTCAATGCTAATTTTATTACTTGTCATACTGACTTGCATGTTCTTCCAGGCTGTACAAAGAAATGACTTATGGAGGTTTTGTTTTTATGATACTAGAGCACGTATTTCAAACTAAAATGAAACTGCAGGCTAACTGATAAGGATATATCTTCAAGGGGGACACATTGGGCTCGCTTTACTAAAGGCAAATAGACTGCACTTTTCGAAGTGCAGTTGCTTCAGAGCTTAGTAAATGAGGTAAGCTTCACTTTGCAAAAAAATACCCAATCAAATGCAAGGAAAAATAAAAAAAACAGCATATTTGCTTGCACATGATTGGGTGATGGAAGTTAGCAGAGCTTCTGCTAATTTACTAAGCTCTAGAGCAGCCATTCTCAACCAGGGTTCCGTGGAACCCTGGGGTTCCTCCAGAGGTTGCTAGGGGTTCCTTGAGCTGTGACTGATGAACCACCTTTTTGATGGTGCCTACAGAGTTCAAGGTTCACCATCAATTAGCAAAGCCAGCAGCATGACACAAAATATATTTTTAAGGGTGGCATTCTAAACATTTTAAGGGGTATATTCTTCCTATTGACCACCAGTATAAGGGGTATTGTTCCTATTGACCCCTGATGAATTGGTTTTAGTAAGGGTTCCTCGAGACCTGGAAATTATTTTTGGGGTTCCTCTAGGGTTAAAAGGTTGAGAAAGCCTGCTCTAGAGCAACTGCTCTTGCGGAGTGCAGCTCCAGTTTGCAAAGCGCACAGTCTATTTGCCTTTAGTAAATCAACCCCATTATGTCTATTAAGGGCCACACTATTAAATTTCAGGAACAAGCCTATAACATTATGGCACTTAACATCCAAGTAATTCCAGCTTGCATTGTATTAAGCAGCAAAATTACAAAGAAAAAGTAAAGATTTTCACACTGGTTTAGTGGTTAGAACTCTTGCCTTGCAGCACTACAGTCCAGTTCAAATCCCAACTATATTGTCAGAATCCACCCAGATGCCTAATTGACAGCTGGCTCTGGCCCTCAATGGGTGGCTGAGAGCCAAAGCCAGCTGCAACCACCCCCTCTCCAGCCCAATGCTCCAATGAGCATTGGAGGGTCAGATTGGAGAGCAGTCAATGCTCTCCGCCTTGACAGAGAAATAAATCAGTTATTGGGCTTTGAACTTACGGTGGACCGCTGCAGTATAGAGATAAGTATAGGTGTTTGGGTGGTGGTAGGTGGAACTGCCTGAATTTGATGGATGTGTCAGTAATACTACCAAAACTGGCACAAATGCTTGCCTGAATTAGGAGCAGCTAATTCTAAAGGGAACTGCCACTAAAATTTGTTCCAAGAGCTTTATTGTATTCCTCTGACAGGTACTTACTGTATGTTTATGACACAGAAATGTTAATGTATAGGTGCTCTGCAGATATATCAGCTTCAGCCTGCTAAAGCAGTTGGCCAGTAAAATCTATCATGCCTGACAGACATTCCCCGTATCTCCTTAATTTACAGGCCTGAATTTCTTTGAAGGTTCAAAGGTGCTCATAAACAACATGATGACAGTCCAATTACCAGACATCAGAACACTGGTGGAGAAGGAATAAGATCTTAGAATACAATGTCTCAGCAGGAGGGACATTCTGCTTGTGTGGATGACGGAATCATCGATGGCCAACTTTACTGGTATCCCATACAGGTATTGCTGTAATGCCCCAGTTTTTTGCCGGTTTTCTTTCGTCAGTAGATACAGTAGAGACTCCCACCCCAAGATCCTTGCTATCTCTCACATACATACAACACGGTGCAAAAAAATTCAAAATAAAAAGTTCCCAACAGCCACCATTTAGAGTCAATGTTAAAGACTTGAATGTGATTGGTGATACAGGAAGCAAAGATGAATTTAGGAATGTACACAGTGCTGGCTTAACAAATTACTCCCCCTTTGACTTTCTGAGGTTGTAAGAGAACTTAGATTGAGGTCCTTTGTGTTCCCATTCCTATTTTAGAACAGCTACAGGGTTTGCTGGTCAGCATTAGTAGCTCAGTGACTCTGTTTTTACTAGGAATTGCTCTTTGCTGATTCATTATTGGGTATCACGTTGTTTATGGGTGTTCAGTCTGTTATTTAATGCCCGCTTTCCAATATTACTGACATCGTAGTCTTATTGCAAGGTTACCATGCCCTTAGAGCTGCAGTGGGTCGAGTCATCAGATATATTTCCATCACCCCACATGCAGCCAAATAGCTTTTTTATTGCATTGGACAGTGTAACTCTAATAGTTTTAAAGATAAAGATAAACAGAAATAGAAACTGACAGGGGAACTGAATATGCCAGCCATTGTGTTCTTAGGGGATGATGAATGTCCCAATAATAACAAAGATGCTGATAGTTTCAAACATTTCTTGTAGCAGTTGGGTTGTTTCCAACTTCCTTGTGGTGGCAACACATGCATTCTGCATTCAGTGTCACTTTTGCTGTTACTTTTGTCAGGTTTTACAGCTACATCAAACCACTGAAACACATATAATTTGATCTGTGTCACAACAGTAGCGTAATGAAGCCACATCGTCTACCAGTAACTGTAAATAATAACAAAAGTGTGAATTAATTAAAGTATATATAAATTCTAACAATGAACTTCTCCTATTTGCTCATTTTAGCCTGTTAAGCATACCATCAAAAGTTTTTTGTTATATCCTGCCAGTTAGCTGATGCATTCCTTTGCCCCTGACTGATATCAGTTTGCTTTGATCCTAGAGCTCTCTGAGGACTACAAAGCATCCCTCTCCTATCATATGAAGATGAGGTGAGGAGGAGTTGTTGGGGTTGATTTACTAAAGGCAAATAGACTGCACTTTGCAAGTGCAGTTGCACACACTCTCCCCAGAGCTTAGTGAATGCAGTAAAGTTCTGCTGATTTCCATCATCCAATCCTGTGCAAGCAAAAAAATGCTGTCTTACGTAGCACCCTACTAGTGTGGAGTAGGCTGCTAGGTAAATTTAGCTTGGCTCCCCTGTAATTCCCCCAGTAGGAGGTGATTATTTAGGGCTGCTCAGTGTTTCACAGGCTGCTGCTCTGCTGCATTTCCCTGTCTTCTAGAGGATACTGGCAGAAGTGCACCCAGAACGTGGAGGGAGAGCCTATAAATAGTCTGAAAACAAATTTAAATGCCAGCGTACAGGATAATTACATAAATAGCACACAATAAATGGGAAATAAGTCTAAAAAGTCCATGACAGGGGAATGGAGGGATAAAAGTCTATGAAAAAAAAAATGACACGTCTGAATGATGAATCTTGAATGGAGGGCACGCACTAAGGGCAAAGCTTTTCTCTGGAGTGAAGCCAACTCTGAGGTACAACTTGAAAGGAAAACAGAAAAGCACCTCTAAGTGCAATATTTATTATGTACAATTGCAAGCAGTCAAATGAACACTTACATCAAGGTTAGGAAAAGTAAGCTCATCTAAGGAAAGGGAACCCACTGGGAACAGTCCTCAACGCCTCCGGTCCGAGAGTGTACCCGCCGGGATGACCACGGTGAATCTCGAAAAAGCCAGCAAGTCCTGAGAAGTTCCGGGTAAGTTGGATGGAACCAGCTTAAGAAGCAGAGCCAATAGGCGTGTGATGTCACTGGGGTAAGGGAACCACAATGCATTTCAGAGCATGCACAAAGCTCATACAGAGCATTAACTTGGCCCTCTCTCCTCTCCGTATCACTTAAGAAAGGAGCGCCTTCTGATTCACTGTGTTACAATGCGGGTACACTCTCGGAGCAGAGGCGCTGAGGACTGTTTCCGGCAGGTTCCCTTTCCTTAGATGAGCTTACTTTTCCTAACCTTGATGTGATTGTTCATTTGACTGCTTGCAATTGTACATAATAGATATTGCACTTAGAGGTGCTTTTCTATCAATAGTCTCAGGTCTGGGTAGCAGGAGCAGTGTTCCTGGGTTCAGTCCTGCAGGGATAGATCATTGGGCTGGGACTCTCATCCTGGGGCAGGAGTTCTAGAGGAGCCCAGCTAGGGTTAGCTGGGGGGCCTATTCGCAGATCCATTTTCTAGGGATCACACTATGTCAGGAGGAAGCTCACTGGGGAGAGGCAGAGGGAAGCTGGTGGAAAGGAGTCCAACTGTACTGCAGTGGTGTGAATCTACATCTCAATTACTAGAAAGAGCCCAGTGGATATTGGCAGGAGGTCATGGCTGTCTGGCTAAGTGAGTAAATGACCCCCAAAGCTCAAAAGAACTTGTCTGATGTTCCTCCTTCAAGGTTGCTCTGATCTGGTCCCATGATCAGGTCCTAGTTCCAGCTTCAGTGTAGAGGAGGGACAGCTGACAACCGATGCCCCTTAGTAAGTCTATGGGTGACATCATTGCCCAGGCTCTGCAGCTGTTGTCTCTCTCCTCTGAAACCAGGCAGCAGGGGAGAGCACGTAACCAGACTGGAGTGCCATTAGATAAAGTAAGTATACACATCATTCCTTTACAGGGTAGTTAACATAGGGCTGTGACCCCTTTCACACTGAGGCAGTTTTCAGGTGTTTTAGCGCAAATTTATTTGAATGAGTGCTTTCACACTGGGGCAGTGCGCTTGCGAGACGGTAGAAAAAGTCCTGCAAGCAGCATCTTAGGCTCCATTCACACTAGCGCGTTTTTTGATGCATTTCGCATTTTGCAGAAATGCATGGGAATTTTTTAACATGGGTTCCTATGGAACATGTTCACATCAATGCCTTTTTGTACCTCTGCATTTTTGGAAAGGGTCAGGGACTTTTTTTCATGCAAAATGCAGCATTTTGCATGTAACAGAATTCAATGGACAAGCATCAAAAACGCAAGTGCACCGTTTTTGCAGCGTTTTTACAGCGTTTTTGGCGTTTTTTTTTTTTTTTTTAATTTTTTTTTAAACTGTAAAAAAAAAAAAAAAAAAAGCGCAAAACGCCGCAAAAACGCTGTAAAAACGCTACAAAAACGTGGCAAGCATGACAAAAAAAACTCCAAAAACGCTCAAAAGCAACATGCATAGGTGTGAATCGAGCCTTAGGGGGGTGTTTGAAACGCTGTAAATAGCGCTCCAAAAATGCCCCTGCCCATTGAAATGAATAGGCAGCGCTTCCAAAGCCACTTAAAAGTACTTTGAAAGCGCCGCAAAATGGGTCTTTTTTTTTTTTTTTTACGAGACCTTAAAAAAAGCAACCCGCTAGCACCCGAAAACCGCCATAAAAGCACCACTAAAACGCAGCTAAAGCACCACAAAAATGACCATCGTTTTAGCGGCTGTTTTAGCAGCACTTCAGTGTAAAAGGGGTCTTAGAATGCAGGTGGAAGTAGGTTTAACCTTAGTTAGATTTCGACCGAACTTCTAATTTTAAAAAAAATATATAAATTGGATACAATATTAGAAGTAATTGCTGCAATATGCTTTTTGCGCTACTAAATATGCTTGCTATTGCCAATGCTGTTTCTATCCTTAGCCCTAGAATTCATAAATGTTCCTCAAGGTGTGAGTAATTATACCACAACATTTTGAATAATTAAGCAACAGAAGTAGGCTGTAAAAAGCCAGCTAGAAATTTTATTAAATATACACAAAATACGGTAAGTATTATTTTGTGTTCGACAAATCAGTAAACACAGGTTAGAAACATGAGCAACACATTTTATTAAAACACATATGGGAACATAAACCATGTTTATTTTGCTGTTCTAAATAATTACTGCAGCAAACCCAAGGACGATTAAGAAGCGAGATTTGTTTGTTAGCGCAATCTGCGTTGCAACCATAAAGACTGAGGAAACCAAATCCTTTTGCTAGAAGTAACATTTTGCCTGTGAACGACTCCTAGGCACACTTGTTCTTTAAGGGTTGGGTAAGCATATTGCTCCCCATCTGCTTTGCAGGAATTTTAAAAGTATCAAATTGGTTTTCCTGCTCTTGTTCTCAAACAACAGACCTCGCATCTGTCACCTCTCCCAACTGCCAGTTGTGACTGAACGTCTTGCTTTAACATCCCGAGCAACGGCTGGCACGATGCACAGCAGACATGGCTCACAGGGGGGGGTTATTCAAATTTCTGTTGTGTCCAGACGGATGCAGCTTAGCCTTTATCGGCCTGTCTGGCAAGTAGGATTCCCAGTCATCTCTGACCACTCACAATTCCATCAACTAATCTTTTGTCTCCTACACATTAACCTTCTTGGAGGTAATCAATGGAAAACACAATTTTACACAGGGTTTATTTATTAGTGGTTTTACCCAAGATTCACACAGTTTTTTTTAATTGACACTTATGTGGAACATGTGAATCTTTGTGTGAAAGTTGTGTAATTCTGGGGTACAAACAGGAGTAAATAGATGGAATACAGTAGATTCTTTTACAAATGCTAATTTTAATGGGAGACAGGGAGGAAGGCAGAAAAAAGGAAGAAGGAATAGAAGAGAAAAGAAAAGAAAAGGAAAGGGAAGGGAAGGGAAGGGAAGGGAAGGGAAGAGAAGAGAAGAGAAGAGAAGAGAAGAGAAGAGAAGAGAAGAGAAGAGAAGAGAAGAGAAGAGAAGAGAAGAGAAGAGAAGAGAAGAGAAGAGAAGAGAAGAAAAGAAAAGAAAAGAAAAGAAAAGAAAAGAAAAAGCAAAATGTGATTTGAACAAAATTTGTGTAATCCTTGGATTATTAAATTGGCTAAAAAGACTTAATAGATTATATTTTTTATATGGGAGAATGGAAGAAAAGACAGAAGCAGGGGAGGGAGAGTAATAGGAAAGAAAGAAGGAAGGAAAGACTGAAGGAGGGGAGTTAAGATAGCTATAAAGATAATGTGAATTTTGTGTTATGCCCCGTACACACAATAGGATTTTCCGACGGAAAATGTGTGATAGCACCTTGTTGTCGGAAATTCCGACCGTGTGTGTGCTCCATCACACATTTTCCATAGGAATTTCTGAGACACAAAGTTTGAGAGCATGCTATAAAATTTTCCGACAACAAAATCCGTTGTCGGAAATTCCGATCGTGTGTACACAAATCCGACGCACAAAGTGCCACGCATGCTGAGAATAAATTAAGAGACGAAAGCTATTGGCTACTGACCCGTTTATAGTCCCGACATACGTGTTTTACGTCACCACGTTCAGAACGATCGGATTTTCTGACAACTTTGTCCGACCGTGTGTATGCAACGATGGAAGGGAGGAATGGAGGATGGAAAGTAGGAAGGGGGAAAGATAGCTTAAAAGATAATGTGAATCTTGGGTGAAAGCTGTGTCATCCTTGTGTTATATTAAGGCTAAATAGACCTAATAGATTCTAACTCAAATCAAAAAGGAAGTAAGGAATGAAGGAAGGAAGGAAGGAAGGAAGGAAGGAAGGAAGGAAGGAAGGAAGGAAGGAAGGAAGGAAGGAAGGAAGAAACATCCAAAATGATATAATGCTATAACAATGCTATATGCATTATTATTGGTACAAATTCACAAATACAAAAACAGTACCAGCTTAAAGCGGCTCTTCAGTGATTTTTCATATATTAATTTCCATCTATTAAATTCTCTGCCCTTGTTGTTTTAAAGGGGTTATAAATTTTATATATAACAAATATGTCATACTGTACTTACCTCCACTGTGCAGTTGGTTTTGCACAGAGTGGCCCCGATCCTCCTCTTCTGGGGTCCCTCAGTGGCTCTGGTGGCTCCTCCCCGCATCAAGTGTCCATGTTGGAGAAGGCTCTCCTAAGGTGGACACCCATGCAGGCGTGCTCCTGAGTCCTGCATCTGCGTCCATTCACACAGAATGCAGGACTCGGCCCCGCCCCCCCGGCACTGCGTCATTGAATTTGATTGACAGCAGTGGGAGCCAATGTCTGCACTGCTATCAATCTATCCAATCAGGACACGAGACACCAGCTGGTGTGCTCGTTCCCGGCCAGAGGATGACAGCGTTCAGGTAAGTAAAACATGGCTGGCTGCAGCGCTACAGAATGTTTTTCACCCTAATGAAAAACCATGGTGAAAAACCATGAGGGTTTACAACCCCTTTAACTTTGGACAGTAAAACATTTTTTTTCTGCCAGTAAATACCTTATACAGCCCACTTCCTGTTTCTTGTCTGTTAAAAAGCCTAGGCTTATGACATCATACACAGCTCTCTCTCTCACTCTCATGAGAGTTTGCCAGGAAGGGAGGGGGATGAGTCAAAAGAGGGCCAATGAGAGCTGCAGGGCTCCAAAGCTGGAGGTGTGCCTCTGTGTGTCTGTGTAAATCCAAGAAGTGAACAGGCAGCAGCTTCAGCTGCCCAAAGTTAAGCCAGACTTAGTAAAAGGAGATTTCTGCAGCATAATTGGAAAGTACAGAATCACAGTATATATAAAATAATATGTAAAGTGGTTGGAGGGAGGGTTCAGAATGGCAAAGATGTTTTTATTACAAATTATGTGAGCAGACTGCAGTTCCTCTTTAACACTATCTCTTTCTAAGGGACCATACAGACTGGAATGCATGGATTGCATAAGTTGCATTAACATGCGTTGACATACATTTTCAGAAGTGTTTTGTTTTTGTAGGATCCTATTCAACTGACTTGAATAGCATAATTCAGGTTAATGCACCAAAAACAGAGCTTGTATGACCTTTATCCAAGCTGGGACAATACAGAAGGCTCAATTCACTAAGATGGATGAGATGGTTTAACTGCACTCCATGGGATCAAATGAAAGTACAGGTTTTTTGAGCAGCCCAAAAGACTGACACGGTCACTCCCAGGAGATCTTGCTACATCAGGGACAGGCAAGTATAGGACTTGGGAGTGGGCGGAAAGGGGGGCAATAAATAAGGGTGACTACACTAAAGGTGCATTAACACTTTAGCTCCATTTGTTATGTTATTTCCTAAAAATGTTGATTTCACAAACATAAATATCAAAACGTGGGGTTTTTTTTGTGCATTAAAAAAAATTAAAAAATAAAATATTATCTTAAATTTTTCTGCTCACCTCATTGAAGCTCACAGTTGTCAGTCTGAAGCTAGTGGTATTTTAAGGCACAAAAACCCCTCTGATCTACAGCGACTGCACTTCCAAATGCACTTTCAGTGCTCTTGTAGCGCACAGTGGATTTGCCTTCAGTAAATAAACCCCAATGTGCAAGAATCCTGCTGATCCATGCGAAAATTATTTTATGGAACTGAAAAATCTGATTTCAGTTGAATAAAAAAGCAAATATTGCTTTTGAAATGTAAGCCTAATGTGTGGATGGGAATGAGGTCTACTGAAATTCATGAATTGACTCATGTCCCTTTTTTATGTGATGGAAAATGCAGCAAAATGTATGACAACAAATCTTAATCAAGTACATTTTTGATGCTAAAACAAATAATGTAAAAGAATATGAACAAAACACTTGACATAATCCCTTTATGTTGACAATTGATACATGGGGAGAAACCATAAAGGGTGTCATAGACACCCTTCAAAATTCCTTTAGGCTGCCACACCAAAACTGTCCTTGTTAGTACATGTTAGTACCTAAGTACATGAATCAGTTTGAGCCAAGCACTCAGGTTGGAGTTTCCATACTGGACTTCCTCAGTGTGCTCCCTCCTTGGCCACCGCGCCCATTATACTGGCCAAGAAGTTTGTAGTAGGGGTGAGCAGAGTTTGATAGGGAACTGAGAGACCATTCCTCTATCGGGTCTTATGTTAATTGACAGCACACAGTATTAGACAGATCCATAGCTGCTATTTAGTCCAATCCAGTAAATCAAAAGTATGGCAGACCTGATGGGGAGATAGTCTCCCACTTCCCCACCAGGTTTCCTCTACCTATTAACACAAGTAATTTCACAAATACAAACATTGCCATATTTAGTTAATGACATCACTAATATCCCTGGCCCTTTGTCTTCAATTCATTTTGGCAGAGGAATCCCCTGACCAACAGGTGAATGGGATTGGGGATACAGCCCTGTGCAGGAAGCTGTCACATTAATGACAGCATTTCAACACAGCCATGCCCACTCTGAACACTGGCATACGTCTGTATGCCAACTCAGACTTGGTCTTTATTACCTCCAGCCTCTAAAAATGGCCAAAGACAGATCAAAATTAATCTAGTCTCTGTCGAAATTCGGCCAGTCACTGCCATAGCAACAGGTTATTAAAGTGGTTGTAGTTAGATCTGAATTTGTTGCCCGTGTCGGTAATGTTAAAGAAGCTGGTGGAAATGCTTGTCTGAATTAGGAGTAGGCAGTTTTAAGAGGACCTACCTCCAGAATAAAGACATTAAAGCTGGTCACAGATGGGTAAAATTTCAAATGAAAACTCTTAGGAAAAATAATGTTCTAGGAAAGTTCATTCATTTTTCTAATCCTTAATAGGTCAAATTTGGCATTCATGCTGGACCTCAGCGATGAGAAAAAAGAACAGGATAAAAATTGTTTCTTAACTAAACAAATTTCTAACACATTTGTTAAAGTCCATTCATTCCTAAATCAAATGTTAGATTGCAAATTAAATCTTTCAAATGGCATTTGAATATTTTAAGAATGTTCTGAGAATGTTCGTATGAATTTTCCTAAGACTTTTCCTTAGAATTTTTGTTTAAAATTATATCCATCTTTGGCCAGCTTTAGACTTTATTGCGTTCCCCTGATTGTCACTATGCCTACAGTCCATCTCTTTGTTGTGAAATATCAATTTGATAGGTGTATCAGACAAAATATTTGTTAGATTATAGGAAAAATTTCAGAAAATTTCAACACAGGTCTGTAATCCTTTTTGACCTTCAGATTCTCTTGTAGACAGGGATATAGATGCACCAAAAACCTCTCTGAGCTCCAGGATCTTCCTATCGCCTATCAGACAGCCAACATTTCTGACACAATGTGACAGACCTTGGGGCACAAAAGCCTCTTCTAGCTAATACGCAGTGATGATTGTGTTAGTGTTTAGGGAGATTGTGTAATTTTCCCCCCTTCTCCCTCAAGGCCAATAGCCCTGTAACAGGTGTTATCAAAGCTCCCCAGTTGCTTATTCTATGCTTGTGTGAAAAGATAAAAACTAAAACTAATCTGAATCATAGGGAAATAGGGATGCAGCACACATCCAAAAACACATGAGCCAAGGCACCACAGAAAAAGGACCAAATCATTTTAAATGTATCCTTGAGATTTAATTTTGCGCTTGTTCTTAGCTCTTGAAAATGCATACAGTGCAAATACAATAACATTCTGATGATAACTGCGGTGCCAGCTGTCAGAACATAGAATATGTGTAAATGCTATTCATGGCACGTATAGTTCTTGCACTGTCAACAAAATTTCCTTCTGGGAATAAAATAAAAGCATGATTTCTTTGTTTTCGAGCTTGAATATTCAATCCCATTAGCAGCTTCACTCAAGCTTTCTTAATGCCTCCAGTCAGCCAGAGACAGAACGGCCCACAGAAGATTACAGCAGATTTGAACAAAAATAGAGAGAACATAGAACTTCAATAATGTTAAAAACAAAAAATGGT
The DNA here is from genome assembly GCF_042186555.1 of Aquarana catesbeiana. Lineage (NCBI taxonomy): Eukaryota > Metazoa > Chordata > Amphibia > Anura > Ranidae > Aquarana > Aquarana catesbeiana. Next base: position 195,669,779 of record NC_133333.1, on the reverse strand, counting down.
TCAGTAAGCAAATGCATTAACTTTAAAATTACTAAAGCCCTTATTCTCTCTAAGGCAATTACACGGACAAGATTAACATAAACAAATTGCTATAATTTAGTCTAATAACTGCAAATAAACATCTATTGCTCTTGTTAAGACTAGCCACTATTGGAGATTTTTAACATCTGCACAATTCTTATTTTTGCCTATGGTGCTCTTGCCCTTTGCTAAAGTGTTGACTGTACATACCCCAATTTCCACAGGCAGGGCAAAGATTGCCAGTGATGGTCAGGTAGTATTCTGCAGTGGTAGGCAACTTGGAAAGTATAGGATGCTTCAACTGCAGCCCTTGGCGTCACCAAGGTGCCATGTATATTATTCCATATATATAATATATATATATATATATATATATATATATATATATATATATATATATATATATATGTAATGCCACTAAACTTGGTCAGAGACTGCAGCAAGACTACTGGAGAAGGTCACAAAGAGCAGACATGGTACACGTGTTTCTGGAAACTAGACCCATGTTACATGACACTGCTAGAGATCACTGCCATCACAGCCCCTTTTCAAATCAATGATTCCTTTCCAAGTAGTGAGTTCAGACTGCTGGGTCCAAGGGCTACAGAGCAAGCATGGAGGGTCCACAAATAGCCCTTGTGCTGCAGCTTGGGGCTCCAGGGGTACAGTTTTGTTTTTTTTGTTTTTTTACAAATGGACATTGGTGAGCTGAATCATTTATTGGTTTCTACTATCTCTAATGGGTCAAAATAAGCCAACTCTGCAGGACGCAGCTTGTTGGGGCTCTTCATACTCTGGGCTCTCATTCCTCACTCATCTTGCTACAAACATGTAATTTCAATTAAAAACCCAGAATGAAGAATGCAACTTTCTTACTGGAGATTATCTACTTATCTACTAAAGAAGTATTTTTCACGCTAACTTCGATAACCAACAGAGTAAATCAGCCCCATGGGTGGGCCAGAAATTTAGATTCAGATATTTCTGGATCTAAATGGTTTCCTGAAAAACTAGTGGTTGTTTGGAATTTTTATAAGGACTAAAACATTTCCAAGAACCCATGAGGATCATTTACATAATTGGGTTGGTTTACTAAATGAAAATCTTAACTTAGCGTACTGAATAAGGTGAAATTTTGCTGACTCCCGGCATCCAATTATCTACAAGCAAAAGTAACATTTTTTTTTTCTTGCATGTTATTGAGTATTCTTTGCAAAGAAATGTTTTACCACATTCATCAAGCTAAGGGAAAACTTCTTTGAAAAGTGAAGGACCTATTTCCCATTAGTAAAACAACCCCAATAATGCATTATAACTCTGCAATATAAGCTATCATTATGATGTAGATTTCTTCAACAGTTTTAAATTCAGTGTTGTGTTCATACAGACATTCTAATAATTAGGAGGCCAAGGTCCGATTCTTTGAAATAATGATGATTCATAAGGCCTCTTTACAAATATGGCAAACCAAGAGTCCAAAAAAGGTGCACAGCCCTTTCTAGTTGAAAGTCTTTATGCTTCTTTAATATTTAAAATACCGTGATGATAAATTTGATTTACTACTACTTCAAGATTTTATTGTAGGTTAAAGGATTGGTTTTAAAGTAAAGATCAATATGATCTTCAATATAAGGCCATAGAATCAGAATTTATAGAAAGGTAAATTAAGTGTATAAAAATGTCACTTGGGTGAATTAAAATAGGTATTTAATGTTTTCTTTTTCTGGCATATCAACGGGAAGCTTGATGGCAGTACAAACTTTAACAGTAGATTAAAAATAAAACATATAAGCAATAAGGGGGGATAGCTGAAACAGGGCAAATTCCTAAGAAGGTGGTTTAGTAATGACAAAAAAAAAAAAAAAGAAATGTGGAAAAGTGACGACAGAAAAAAGACTGAGTAGTCTATCGAGTCTGCCCGTTTTTTTTGTTAACGTATGTGTCTGAGTATAGATCTATGTTTGTCCCAATCATGTTTGGAGCCATTTACTGTTGACTGCCTCACTACCTCTACTGGAAGTTTATTCCAAGCGACAACTAAATTTCAATAAAATAATACTTTTTAGAATTAGTTTTGAACTTTCCTCCAGTTAGTTTGAGGTCATATCCCCGTGTTCTTGATTTTGGTTTCATATTGAAACAACTGCCCTCCAGAACCTTATTCACCTCCTTGATGTACTGTATTTAACGGTTCCAATTATGTTTCCCCTTTCCCTTCTTTCCTCCAGACTGTACATTTTACCTTTCTGAAGTCGCTCTCCATATGTTTTATCCCCCAGACCTTTCACCATTTTTGTTTCTCTGGACTCTTTCTATCTTATCAATATATTTTTGTAAGTGAGGGCTCCAGAACTGAACACAGTATTCAAAATCAGGTCTCACTAAAGATCTATATAGAAGAATCAGGACCTCCTTCCTCCTGCTGGTGATCCCTCTAGTGATGCATCCTAGAATTCTATTTGCTTTTCCCACTGCCTGGTCACACTGTTTGCTCATTTTGCAATCATCTGAAATGAGTACCCCCAAAACTTTTTCTTCTGTAGTGTTGGGCAACACTGTATCCCGAATGTTGCACTCTCTCAAGGAATTATTTTTCCCTAGGAGTATTATTTTACATTTAGAAACATTGAACTGCAGTTTCCACTGTTTTGACCAATCTTCCAGCAATGCCAAATCATGTTCCATGTTACAGACACCTCCAGGGATATCAACCCTATTACACACCTTTGTATCATCAGCAAAAAGACATACCTTACCCAACAAAACTTTATTTATATCACTTACAAATTGAATAAATAGAACAAGACCTAGCACAGAGCCTTGTGGTACACCATTTACAACCACTCTCTGGTATCTATTGTTTAGCCAACTGCATATCCACGGAACCAACCAAGGGTTAAGTCCTAGCTTGTACATACACTTTTGTAATAGATCATTATGTGGAACTGTATCAAATGCCTTGCTGAAATCAAGATATGCTATGTCCAGAGCACCACCCTGGTCCAAAACACTGGTAATATAGTCAAGTAATATAGTTTAGACTCTTTTTCTCTAAGTACTGGCCATAAATATGCACATTTGCATTGTCTGAGTGTGCATGTTTGCAATTAAGGAGGTGGGGAGTACAGGGGTCAAGGTCTAAGAGGACACCTCAGGAAAAAGAAAATGATCAGCCAAAAATATAAATTTTCTGCAGTCTGCCTCATCAAATGCTGCTGTATTGTAGAGAAACCAAAGCTTGCCCTTGAACCTGACCCTTACAGAGGTGTTGAATATCTGGTTTCTGCATGAAAACTGCAGTCCCTCTTCTGGTTTCTAAAGCTGCCCTTAGCTTAAAGTCCTGGCCCCTTTTGCAGGTATAACTACAATGTAAAATGTAAAACATTACAAATATGTGCCTATACAGTTTAAAATCAAGCAATACACTGTCTCACCCTGCTCTGCACATGCTCAGTTGCTCTCCATTTTTAGCCATTTTTTAGGTACTGCTGAGTTTGTAGAGGCCAATCTGCTGAAAGCCTTAAAGTTGGATTAAACCTACTATCCTTTACAGCCAACAAAGCTGCTTCTGTTTCATCTGCAACTGCCATGGTGCTGCACATGTGATCAGTTATCACACCAGCCATTTGATGGTTTGACAGTTTGGTTGATGACAAAAGTAACTGTGACAGTTTTGAAACCATTAAATGCGCTTTATTATTTACTGCTGGGGCTCTGGGCTTCAGCAAAATGGCCGCCTCCAGAGAAGAAACAGGAGCAATACCGGAAGCAATTTACAGCACACACCTATTTTGGTAGCATAATTATTAATGTGGAATGTATGTTTCTTGCTAAAGAACATTATTTTTTATCACGTTGTTAAGGATGAAGTTCTACTTTAACCATTTGTTTTCATTCAGCCAAAACAAATGGATTCCCCCATCCACATAAGTGATGTGGATGTAGGAATTCTCCCTACTGTGCTATTGTTTTTTGACAGCAGGACTCCTCTACTGATCAGTAAAGTTTTCCAACATTCCCGTTCAATAGGAGTCAGTAGTTAGATCAACTTCTTTCAAGTTCAAATGGCCAAAGATGGATCAAAATTTGGCTGATTCAGGACCGGCCGAATTTCAACGCATCTTTGGCCAGCTTAAGTCACAAAGTCAAAAAAATGATACTTGACTCTGTATTCTCTAAAAGGAGCGATACTAGAAGGTGAATAGGGGGGCAGAGACAAGGGATGGTCCTCAGAGGTAAGGGTGGAGAGAGTACCTGTACTTATCCTTTGTCCAAATCTTGCCTCCTTAACCTCCGGAACATCTCCAAAATACGCCCCTTTCTAACCAATGACACAACAAAGCTCAGCAGTCCCCGAGTTATGAACACAATAAGGACTATAGGTTTGTTCGTAAGTCGAAGTTGTTCGTAAGCCACAACACTGCATTTGTAAGTGTAACTTCCGGTCAGAACACTACATTCGTAAGTGTTCGTAAGTGTAACTGCCGCCTGTGAATGGATGTGGGATTATCTGGGCGCTTGTTATGTTATCTGGGGTGTAGTACGGCAGTGTGGGATGTGTCTGGAGGTGCTCGAAAGGTATCCAGGACCAGCATAGAGCACAAGTGGCCGGCATTTGAGGCCGTTCGTAAGTAGGAGTCGTTCGTAACTCGGGTGTTCGTAACTCTGGGACTTCCTGTAATTCACTCCCTGGTTATCTCTCGCCTCGATTACTGCAACTCCCTCCTCATTGGCCTATCTCTGCATACTCTATCCCCCCTTCAGTCCATCATAAATGCTGCTGCCAGACTCATCCACCTTACCAACTGCTCTGGGTCTGCTAATCCTCTCTGTCAATCTCTCCACTGGCTTCCGCTCACCCAACAAATGAAATTCAAAATACTAACAGCTACCTACAAAGCAATCCACAACTCTGCCCCAAGCTACATCACTGACCTAGTCTCAAAATACCAACCTAATCATTCTCTTTGTTCTTCTCAAGACCTCCTGCTTTCTAGCTCTCTCATTACCTCCTCCCATGCTCGTCTCCAGGACTTTTCCAGAGCCTCTCCAAGCCTATGGAACTCCTTACCCCAATCTGTCCGTCTATCTTCTACTCTATTAGCTTTTAGACGATCCCTGAAAACCCTCCTTTTCAGAGAAGCCTATCCTACCCACACATAACAACTGTATTTTCATTTTGTCCATCTGATCATCCCTCACAGCTACTACCCATAGTTCCACTTGACCCTCCCTTCTAGATTGAAAGCTGTAACGAGCAGGGCCCTCTGATCCCTCCTGTATTGAATTGTATTGTAATTGTACTGTCTTCACCGATGTTGTAAAGCGCTGCGCAAACTGTTGGCGCTATATAAATCCTGTATAATACTAATAATAATAATAATAATAATAATAATAATAAGAGAAAAAAGCATTGATTATTGCTATGGACAATGCTTTATAAAGATTTGGATTGTATATGGTCTGCGGGTGTTTCATGAGCTTGTAAAACGCTTTCAATTAGTGGAAGTGAAAAATGAGCCCACAAAGTGTGGGCAAAGAAGCAAACCTAAGGCAGCAAAAGAGTTAATTAAAACTATAATGTAACGACAATATGGCCTTTTAAGAATCAGTATGCAGGAAGAGAGACAGATCACCTCTTAGTGAACCCAGAGATAAGACCATAAACATCAGCAGTGAGTGAAGGGATATAGTTCCAGCCTTTGAAGTCCTGTATCATAAATACAGATGCTAAGGCTATCATGTGGAACCAAAGCATATCAACCTGAAGGGTATTTTCCTCTAAAAATGTGTCACCAAGGCTCATTTACTCTAGACCATTTTGGTCTCTAAATATAGAATCTAAACAACAACTGTTCCTTGGAATGCTCCTTCTTTTTTATTTGTCTCTGACCGGTGTTTAGTACTGACACAGATGGTCAAGATCTGTAATACCAGAGACTTTTTATTCGTTTAAAACGTTATTGTTGTTATTATTCTCTGTTGGTGAGCTGTGTAGAACAAATCAGTGCCATCTAGTGGAACTCTCAGTGTTTTATCAGTAAAAGATTTAATTGCTTTTTGTTCAGCAAGGCTAAACGGAAAATAAGTCACCTTGACCCTGATCTACTAAAGAACTTTTCACTGATTCACTGACAATCGAATCAAATTCTTGTTTGCTTTAAATGCCCACTCATGAGCAGGTGCTTTACACAGGATTGGATAGATGAAGTTAATCTTCACACTTTCTGGTAGTGATTTTCAACATCTATAGTAAATCAACCTCATAATGCATTTATTGTAAAAAATATGTTTGTAAGAAATGATCCAAAAACACAACATTTTAATATATAAGATGAGCACTAATAAAAAAAAAAAAAAATTCAATTACGGTAGTTACTACTGTAGTTTTGCTATTTTGATTATACATTGTTATTATTATACAGGATTTCTATAGTGCCAACAATTTGTGCAGCGCTTTACAATATAAAGAGAGACAATACAGCGACGATACAATTCAATACAAGTGGGTTAGGTGGGCCCTGCTCCTGTAAGCTTAAAATCTAATAGGGAGGGGCTGGTGGAACAAAATGTAATAACTGTAAGGGATGAACTAATGGGAGAAATTAATATTATTATTATTATACAGGATTTATATAGCACCAACAGTTTGCGTAGCACTTTAGAATGTTAGGGCAGACAGTACAATTGCAATACAATTAAATCCTGGAGGAATCAGAGGGCCCTGCTCATTAGAGCTTACAATCTAGGATAAATAGAAGATTTGGTAATTAGCTGAAGGCAGGATAGGCTTCCCTAAAGAGATGAGTCTTCAGGGATCACCTAAAAGTGGATAGAGTAGGAGATAGCCGGACAGAATGGAGTAGAGAGTTCCAGAGGATGGGAGAGGCCCGGGAGAAGTCCTGGAGACGAGCATGGGACAAGGAGACAAGGGAGCTAGAAAGCAGGAGTTCTTGAGAGGAACAGAGAGGACGGTATGATTTGGACACAAGATTGGTGATATAGCTCAGGGCAGAGTTGTAAATGGCTTTGTATGTTGTTTTTTTATAGTGTTTTGAATTTTATACGTTGAGCAATGGGAAGCCAGTGGAGGGATTCGCAGTGAGGGGTGGCAGACTTGTAAATGGCATTATCGAAAAATGGAATACATGCATTTTTTATTAGTCGGAACACATTCCTCAGTGCTGGCTGGATAATGGCTTGTTCTGGCACACGTTTTCTCTACGAGAGTTCCCACTTAAAGTGGTTGTAAAGGCTGAAGGTTTTTTTCCCTCATGCATTCTTTCTATGAAGGTAAAAAGACCTGTGTGCAGCAGCCATGCCCACCCCTCCAATTCTTACCTGAGCCCCATCTCGTTTCAGCGATGTGCATGAGAGCAGCTGCTTTCCGGTTCTCTGTCTCCTCCTCCTAAAACAGCAGTGGAAGCCATTGGCCCCCGCTACTGTCAATCACAGCCAGTGAGCCAATGAGGAGAGAATGGGGTGGGGCCAAGCAGTGCTTCATGTGTGAATGGACTCACAGAGCAGTGGTTTGGGTGCCTCCATAGCAAGCTGCTTGCTATGGGGGAACTTGGCAGGAGGGATGGGCCCGGAGTGCCGATGGGGTACCTGAGAATAGGAGGATCAGGGCTGTTCTGTGCAAAACCACTGCATAGAGCAGGTAAGTATAAAATGTTTGTTATTAAAAAAAACTGCCTTAATACTTATTTTTTCAGTGTGTTTTCAGTTTTTCAGAAACACACTACAGTCCATTTAACATGGATTTCTATGGGTCACATTCACATCTGGAATTTTTTTGGAAAGGGTCAGATACTTTTTTCTGGTTTTTGGTTCCATAGACTTCAATGGATCAAAAATGTATATTAAAAAACGAAAAATGCACCTGGAATATGCAAACTGCAACCTGCATAGGTGTGAACCAGGCCTTAAAGCGAATCCCTGTTTTTCTACAAGACTGTATCTGAATGAGGATCAATGGGGACTAGGGCTGCAACTAACGATTACTTTCATAATCGATTAGTTGGCCGATTATTGTTTCGATTAATTGATTAATCGGTTAATAACCTTAAAAGTGTGGTGTATAATTTAGTTAATATGTAAAGTTTTTTTTTTTTTTAAAAGGCAATTTATTCTTAAATATCTCTATGCAGGGGTAAATATAAATAACCAACTATATAGTTAGGGAGAAAAATCTCTAATCCACTCTGAGAATAACAGACAGAAGAGATATACTGTATATACCATGAGAAGGTATATACTGTATATACTATTAGAGTACATACACTGTATATACTATTAGAGTAGAGATACTGTATATACTATTAGAGGAGAGATATATTGTATATATTATTAGAGGAGATATACTGTATAAACTATTAGAGGAGATATATATTGTATATACTATTAAAGGGTGAATCTGGTAAATATCATCAGACCCAGAGATCAATTTTTTAATTTAAAAAACAATGTATTCCTTAAAAAAAAAAAAGCCATTTTAAGAACGTTAGTTCGATTTTCTAATCATGAGTGGGGTCAAACCGACGTTCATTTTCAACCACAGTGATGGGAAAATTTGGAAATAATAGAAAACTTCTTGGTCAAAGGAATTTTCAGACAGTGTATGTGGTTTTCTTTCAGAAATTACATTCATTTTAAAAACAGAATGTTAAAAACAAGTGAAAATTTCAAACAACAAGATATTTTTTGTATGAATATTTAAAACAGTCTGAAAATTGTTCCGTGTGGCCAGCATAAGGCTCGGTACACACCTATGCAGTTTGCTTTTTGTGTGTTTCTGCAGTGCTTTTTGCTGTGCGTTTTGATTTTTGCGCACGTGATTTTGTTGCGTTTTACGCTTTTGCTTTTTTTTTGGCCAATTTGTTGTTGGGCAGATTAAAAAACACAAATTGCTGCAAAAACGCATTACATGCATTTCTGCAGCTTCTCCATTGAAGTATATTGAACCAAAAAAGCACCGTTTTGTGTTAAAAAAAGTCCCTGACCCTTTCCAAATACGCAGCAGCTGAAAAAAGCATAGATGTGAACGTGTCCAATAGAAAACCATGTAAATGAACTGTAGTGCGTTTCTGCAAAAAACACCAAAAAAACACATAGATGTGATGCAGGTGTAAGACGTTTAGTAACATAATAGGGTTCAAAAAACTAAAATTAGCCCTTTATAGTACAAAAAAAGCAGATCACCACTATTGTAAGGGGTTCTTTTTTTACTATTGAATTGTGAAAGTAATATTTACAGTAGTGATTATTTGCTCTTTTTGTACTATAAAGGGCTCATTTTAATTTTTTTTTTTTTAATCTCATTATGTTACTGGCCGATTAATCGATCATGAAAATAGTAATCGATTAATTTCAAAATCGATTAGTTGTCGATTAATCGATTAGTTCTTTCAGCCCTAATGGGGACATACAAATGGTGATGTTTTTAAATGCAACAACAGCAAAAAACAGTTGATAGGCGATATGTGATAGATATGTGAACTGTCTTACCTACCCAAAAAAATGGCTTTTTTTGCTCAGTCGGCCTTGCACTCTAGGCATATGTCAAAAAACACAGTCAGATACCTGACTATCAGAAAAGTTAAAAAGCACAATTTGAACAAGCATTTAGGCTGGATTCACACCTATGCATTTTAAATGCTTTAAGCATTTTGCAGATTTGCACTACAGAATGTGTTCCATAGGAAACCATGTTAAATGGACTGTAGTGAAAATCTGCAAAATGCAAAAAGCACAAAAACTGCATTGGTGTGAATCCAGCCTTATCCTTGCCTAAACAATGAAGGTTTAGCAGCACACTGATGATGTCATGCCTAGTGTTAGAGCGACAGCATTTTGCAATACAAAAGATCCTATTTGGAGCGATGACCTCTCCTCTTTTAGGCAGAGTTTTGCTGCATAGAAGAATACAGAAACATTAAAAGTAAAAAAAAATGATTTATGAAAAAAAAATATTTTTAAAAGCTGGAAGGTTTTTATATCTGCCAAGACAAACAGCTTTAAAGCCTTCACTTAGACATTCGTTTTTAGTTTTTAAGTAAAGAACACAATATCTGTAAGATTTTTCTTCCTGTTTGTTGCACCATTAGAGAGATTCTGTTTCCTTTACATGTGGCATATCTGGAAAATGAAGGGGCCATTGTTAGCAGGACAGAAAGGCACAGACCAAACATTGTTAGAACTTATAACCCTTAGTTATAGAGTTGCTGTGAATCTTAAAACTGGTACATGCAGTAAGAAGAAGAGGAAGAACTTCAAACAAGCCCAATAGTTTTAGTGAGGCAGCTCTCATACAAAGGTGGTATCTGATGGGAATCCGACGGTAGCTTAAAGCTGAATTCCAGGAATTCAGCTACTTTGTAAAAAAAAAAAAAAAAAAAAAGCACACAAAAGTCCAAAGAGGTGCATAACATCTCATGCATCTCCTGGGGTTATTTCTATTATTGACATCTGCCAGTTTTATTGCACTCCCAGAAGAGCTGTCACTATATTTCTGGGAGCCCAACGCTGATGCTTTAAGTCTAAGCATCTTCAACATTAGAGTTGGTACAGCTGCTATGCCTGTATGTCTGTCACAGAAGCCTTTGTATTATGTGAACTCAATTTGAAAATACAAAGGCTTCTCAGAATGGACAGTAGAGGGGAGGGGCAGGCATATCCGCTCTGTATGCCCCTCTCTCCTTTTTCACACCCCCGAGTATCAGTGTATGCTTCAGCAAAGTCATAAACCTGTCAGTTATAAATACTATAGAGAGGTTCAGGAGATCTCATGCTATCTACAGAAGACTTCAAGCACAGTACAGCCACAGTAGGAATGGTGGAAACGTTTCAAAGATGGCCGTACATCAGTCAATGATGATCCTGGCCGTGGTGGTTCCCAGCCCACAGCACTCATTCCTATGAACATTCAGTGCCTGGAAAGCCTGATCCTGGATAATTGACACATAACCTGTGTGCACAAGAGACAAATCTTTCTGTGGTGCACTGCTGACGAAGTGAAGCAAGCTGTCCTAGGATGGTTCAAATCTTTCTATGCCGAAGCTTTCCGGCCATTAGTTAAATGCTGGGATAGGTTTATAAATGTAGCAGGAGAGTATGTTGAAAAATAAATGCACTCCTTGAAATTTTTTCTTTTATTATATAAAACAAAAGTCCCGGTTTGATGTAAGCACCCCTCGTAATTTACCAAGAGAGACCTAACCTACCAACGAAAATCGTGTTTACGTGTATTTATGATGCCCTGTAAAAACTATTATTTTTCCTATGGGACTCTCTTTTTTCATCCTGGAAGAAAATGCCGTTTACACTTTACTTTATCATTGTTTTTCCAAGAGCAGTTAACCATTTTAAACAGGTTCAAATGTATTGCACCATGCAGCGGCACAGAGCGAAACTTAACTTGACCATATTAAAACACCATCTTCCAAGCTGAACTCTATATTTACGTCATCCCATTTAACTGCAATAACCGATCATGAAATGCCTATAACAGCTTTGGCTGTGCATTTTTGGCAGCTGTCCCGGAAAGAGAGAAATAAAGGAGAATAATTGCAAAACAATTAATTGTCATAGCATAGGCCTAAATGCACAGTTCCTTGGTGCTGCTCATAAAATGCGATTGTCTAGATGAGACAAAGTACCTTTGAAAAAACAAAATGTTTCTTTGTTATGATAACTCAAGGGAGCAATTTGAGCTCTTGGTTAAAAATCAATAAAGAGACAACACAAATCTTAGCATATTGACCAGGTTTCACAAGAGGAATTGGAGTATTCTGGTAAGGTGTATTCTGGACTGCTTTTTGTAAGATAATTTGGCTCTAGGTATAAAGATTTCACACATCACAAAAAAAGAATGATGGATTGAGAAAGCCACATGTCAACCAATGTTTGGAGAAGCTTATTCTCAAGAAGCCCGACAACAAAATATATTTTCAAGAAAGGTTTACGAAGCAAAATGATTTAACAGCTTTATCATTAATACTTATGATTGACAGTCATAAAGACAGTGAGGTAAGCATGTGTAGAATAAATTGAAAGCTGTTTTATTGTTGCAAAATAAGTACATTAATGCTATATTGGTACATAGATTAGCTGGAATTTAGAAGAACAAAGGTGAACTTTGCCTTTAAAGAAAAAAAGAGCTGTGCCGAGAGAGTGCGCTCCCGCTACAGTTATTGGCGGCCAATGGAAAGCTCCCAATCTCTATTGTGAAGGCTAATCATGGTGGTCACATCATCAGAACCCCCACCCTGCCTCCCGGCATCTGAAACCCCTTAAAGTGCTAGGAGGCACCGTCACCAAGGTGTTAAAATAATAACATTAAAGTGACACTAAACAATGTTCTCCAAAAATAACCCATACACATCCACTAACTTATGACCCTGTAATCTGTTTTTCATGAAATAGTTTCTTATTGTGTTTGGAACAAACAGTGCATATCAGTTGCGGCCATGTGCACAGCTCTATGCTCACTACATATCCCATAGTCCTTAGACCATATTGGGATAAAACTAGAGAGGGTGGCTGTGTTCCTACATACAGTGGGACCTTGGAGAAGGAATGTAGCCACTGTCTAACAGGAAGCGAATCACAGCAGCAAAAAAAAGAAAAAAGAAAAGAGGAAAATGGAGGTGGCAATTGCTGAGAAGGTAATTGCTGAGTTAAAATTAGTTTTTTATAAATATTTTTTAAATAGTTTTAAATAGTTTATTTTTATTTCCAAAGATAGTGGAAATTAGCATAATAAATCATATACTACCATCTGACATAGAAGTAGCAGTATATGCATATGTCATTTAGGCTGGACATACACGGAGCAAATTTTTTTTCCTGCATCTAAAAAAAAATGGCCTGATTCTCCGATCAACAGATACAGTGTTAATGCAGGAATCCCTCCTTTCGGGCCATTGTCTTTTCCCCATGTGGGTGTGGGAAGCCGCTAGCGATAATCACAGGTAAAACCCAGCATGCTGGTTGTAGCCAAGTTAACTGATCAACTTGGCACATTCAGCCTGTCCTGCTGAAACAAACTAGATTCCAACTGTGTATGACCTGCCTTAAGCAATTTTAATCATTACAACTTGTATTGGTGTCTTCGATATATGTTAATTGAAATGATGTTTATTGACACTTAGGTAAGCCATTCCATTGATAATGAACCTCTTTTTTTCAGGGGTAAGGAGGAGGGTGAGATGGAGAGGGTTTTGTGTCTAAACCAAATTTAATTTAGCTTTAGGTTAGGTTCACACCGTTGCAGGTAGTGCGGCTTGCGTTTATGCTTTTGAGACCCCAGGGCCATGAACCCACATGGAAGTCACATTGGGAGCAGCAGCTGTGTCCCTGTAGCCACTGCATCCCAATTGACATCTATAGGACTGCCGATATGCCTCAACACCTATGCATCCCTGTGCCAGTAAAACATGGCCACATATTTAACCTCTCCATGTGAATGAGGCCTAAGAGCAGGAGTAGGTATTGAAAACAGTGCACTTCCTATATCACTGATATTTTAGCTCAACAGCTATTAAACGTAGGGTAGTATCTGTACTAAGCCAATGTTTGCTCCCTCTAGTTCCTAATCTATAAATCTCTACATTTAAACACAACAATAAAAAAGACAATCAAGCTTTTAAACATTAGATAGTTATCCATAATAATAACACAAAATATGTGCTCAATTAAAAGCCATACTATCCCTTTAACCTGAAAGTATAGTGTGGTACCATTTATAAAATACTGCTTTCAATCCAACATAATGTTTCCTCTGCACCAAAGTTTGTCTGTCTTCAATATGTTATGACTACAAAGTAAATTTATATCACTAGGGCGATCAATGATCTTTGGTAAAAGTATACAGAAATACATTTTTTTTTCTATTTGCAACAATTCTGCCCTTTGTGTGCTTACATACAAATGAAACATTATAGACATTATATTAGAGATAACACAAATATATTATGTTATAGGCATCTGTTCACTGCACGGCCACTACAATTATTAACAAACAGTTTATGCAGCGCTTTACAGTGTAGAGGGGGGACAGCACAATTACAGTACAGTTCAATACAGAAGGGACAGGAGGGCCCTGCTCATAGAGCTTACATCCTAAATGGGGGGGGGGGGGGGGGTGGTACAAAAGGTAATAGATGCAGGGAATGATTTGATGGGGGTGGTTTGGGGACAGTTGTTAGGTGGGCGTGGGATAGGCTTCCCTGAATAAGTGAGTTTTCAGGGATCTCCTAAAGGTGGACAGGTCAGGGGCTGATCGGATATACAGGGGCAGGGAGTTCCAGAGGATGGGAGAGGCTCTGGAGAAGTCCTGAGGCGAGCATAAGAGGAGGTAACAAGGGAGCTAGAGAGCAAGAGGTCCTGGGAGTAGTGGAGGGGAGGATTTGGGCACTATCTGCAGATGAGGTTGGTGATGTAGCTTGTGGATGGCCTTGTATGTTGTGGTTAGCATTCTGAATTTTATACGGTGGGGTAAAGGAAGCCAGTGAAGAGAATGGCAGAGAGGGGCAGCAGTCATGGATCGATTAGTGAGGTGTATTAGTCTAGCAGCAGCATTCATAATAGATTGAAGGTGGGATAGCCTACATAAGGGTAGACCATTAAGGAGAGAGTTGCAGTAGTCAAGGCAGGAAATAATCAAGGGGTGAATAAGTTGCTTTGTGGTGTCATTAGTCAGAAGGGTCAAATTCTGGAGATGTTGCGGAGGTTAAGGCAGCAGGATTTAGCCAGTGAATGGATGTGGGGGCTGAAGAAGAGGTCAGAGTCAATTATTACACCTAGCACCATGGAATGTGTGGAGGGACCAATGGTTGTGCTGTTGATCTTAATGGTAAAGTCATGGGGGGGGGGGACCGGGAAGGAGGAAACATTACAAGCTCAGTTTTAGAAAGATTGAGTTTGAGAAAGCGGTGTGACATCCATACCGATATGTCATTCAGTAAGTCTGAGATCCGTGAGGAGATCGAGGGGGTGAGTTGAGGAGTGGAGAGATAGATCTGGGTCTCATCGGCGTAGATGTGGTATTGGAAGCCATTGGAGGTTATCAACTGGCCCAGGGAAGAGGTATAGAGCGAGAATAGGAGGGGCCCAAGGACGGAGCCTTGTGCTACCCCAACAGAGAGAGGAAGAGGAGCGGAGGAGATGGAGTTGTAGGTGACACTGAAAGTGCGCTGAGATAGGTAGGAGGAGAACCAGGATAAAGCAGAATCACAGAGGCCAAGGGAGTGTAGTTTGCTGAGGAGGAGCAGGTGGTCAACTGTGTTGAAGGCAGCAGAGAGGTCTAAGAGTATGAGTATGGAGTAATAGCCATTGGTTTTAGCAGTTAGTAGGTCATTGGTGAGTTTTAGTAGGGACGTTTCAGTGGAATGTTGTGGACGGAGGCCAGACTGTAGGGTGTCGAGAAGGTTGTTGTCCGTGAGGTAGTGACTCATTCGGTCATGGAGAAGGTGTTCGATGAGCTTGGAGGCAAATGGGAGCAGGGAGATGGGTCTTAAGTTATTCAAACAGGTGGGGTCTAGTGAGGGTTTTTTAAGTATGGAAGTAACCAGTGCGGGGAAGGAAAGGTGCCGGAGGAAAGGGAGAGGTTGAAGATGTGGTTTAGGGAGTTTAGGATAGAGCGGGAAGGTGGTCTACAATGATCTGCCCCTTCATACTTCACAATGGTGGTACACGATGTATAGGAGGTTCTCAAATAAAAATCTAATCTGTTTGCTTTTGACACAGGTAAGTAGTAAAAAAAATGGATTTTCTTTTCTGTCAGCTACCGTTTTATATTGACCTGAACCAACCACAAGTACAGCCTTAACCACACATCCAGCCTAAACAACAATATCCAACGACAGACTAATGAATTATGTCTATACAGTACTATTGCATCTTAGTGAAAGCACTTTGTTCCACCTAGCATAAAATATAACCATATGGTGGATGTGCCACTATGTTTTACAAGGGGACTGATAAAGGTGAGGATCCCTAGTGCCTCATGCACACCGGACATTTGGCAGTTTGGCGTTTTGGCAGAAAAAGCACTTCAAGTATATGGCGTGGAGCAGAGTGCAACTGGGAGGAGGGCCAGCATGACTGGGGTGGGCAGTTGAGGCAGAGTAAATAGTAGTGTGATATGAAAAGTGGTTATCCACATACCTGATTGGGTCCTGAAGTGATGGGGGTGTCCGGTAAGGAGTAGAGGGGAGGAGGTTTTTGTCGGAGCTTAGTCGGAGATTCTCATAGAGTCAAGAAGGTTTCTCTTGCCCACTCTCCCTTGTTTGTTTGGTCTGGGGTGCTTTTTAGCCAATTTTTGTTCTAACAGGGGGATTGGTTTCAATAGTGGGAAGTTTGGGTGGGTACGTTTTTACCTGGCTGTTCAATTTATGGGTTCATTTATTACTAGTCATATCAGCGGCGGGAGGTCTATTGGGTCTTTGAAGGCGGTGCTGGAGAATTAGGGGGGTTGGGCCCATCTGGAGGTATGGGTATCCCTTCTTAATAATACAATGGTAACATCTGGGTTTTAAGTTGGTTGTATCTGGTAGTAAGTAAGTGCTAATTGTCCCTGAGCCGGTGTAATTTGAGGCTGGGGGCCTTTCATGGGGTGCAGATATAACTGGTTGGTCGAAAGTAAATAGGCCTTCAATGATCTTTAGACCGGGTAGAATTAAACTGAGGTTTTTTTTTAACGGGTTATGTATTGAATGTAATTTATGCATTACGATTGTTTATAAAGTTTTTGTATTTCAATTGTTTGTACTAAAAAAAAGCTGCTATGGCCATTCAACTCCAAAATACTGTGTCATCTGGTCAATCTTGGAGGGGAAGGAGGAGGTCAATTGTTGAATTTTATAGGTAGCCGAAACCTCAGAAATCTGCACATCCAATGGTCATGCCTCTAAATGCATGTGATGCATTTAGGCGTGTCAAGTGCTTTGACATTAACTCAATTCATTGGCCAGAATAGTAATTTATTTGGCCATTGAAATTAACGAATGCTTTTAGACACGTTTAGGTGTGTTTACAGGTGTCAAGCTTTTTTTTTTTTTCGCCAAAAACGCTGCTACTCCTGGATGCACATGGAAGTGGGTATTTTTCTTTTAGTATTGAATGCAAAATGTGCCCTAGCAAACAAAAAAAGGTGTGAATGAGTTTCTGGCCTAGTATGCCCCTTTGTTAAAGTAGTAGTAAAGTCCACTTTGTGATTTTTACCTACAGGTAAGCTTATAATAAGGCTTATCTGTAGGTAAAATTAATATCTCCTAAACAGGCACCGCCTCCCTGAAAAAAGATCCCCGATATTTTCGGACTAAGTATCGTTTTTGGACTTTTTCTAATTTTTTTATACTCTATGTAACAGAGGAAGGCTCTGCCACTAAGTATATAGGAAAATGTGACACAGGATTCGCATTAAGGGTTAATGTGAGGTTCAAAACTATCATTTCTGAGTTTTTTTGGCTTTCTTCAGATTCTGCATTTCTGAATCAGAACATTCAATCCTGTGTCTGGGTTTTGCTAAACACCTGCAACCTGGCTGACTACACAAGTGTGCAGGGTCATTATATAATCAGGTCTGAGAATTGCTCAGAGCTCCCATTTTAGAGACCACTTCCAGTTTAGAGACCACTCCCAGTGTGGGTGACGGAAGGTCTCACCCGGGGTCAGGGGGCCCCAGCCAGAAGCCACGAGACAGAGGTCTCATCGAGGGGTCAGAGGTCCCAGCCCGAAGCCACGAGATAGAGGTCGTCTCATTGAGGGGTCAGAGGGCCCAACCAGAAGCCACGAGATAGAGGTCTCATTGAGGGGTCAGGGGGCCCAATCAGAAGCCACGAGACAGAGGTCTCATCGGGGGGGGGGGGTCAGAGGGCGCAGCCAGAAGCCACAAGACAGAGGTCTCATCGAGGGGTCAGAGAGCGCAGCCAGAAGCCACAAGACAGAGGTCTCATCGAGGGGTCAGAGGGTGAAGCCAGAAGCCACGAAACACAGGTCTCATCAAGGGGCCAGAGGGCCCAGCCAGAAGCCAGGAGACAGCACGTCTCGGTTCCAGGAGTCAGGTTAGCTCCTATCAGGGGTGTCAGGAAAACCCCAATTCTTAGGCCAGAGGTGGGCCATGCAGCAGGGTGATGTGACTGAAGGCTAGAGAGCCAAGTGTTCCAGGGGAGCTGGATGACACAGTCAAAGACTGGTAAGAGGAGGAGAAGTGCTGCCAAAACGTGAGCCAGGTGGCTTGGTATCTTAGTTCATGCATGTTATGTAGAAGAAATCCCTGCGTGGGCAACTGATGTACAAGTGAACCTTTCATTTATTCAATAAAAGTGGGCTGCCATGCCCTAAAATTACAGTTTGGGCTGGCGCAACTCATTGTAAATGCACCTGTTGCTTTAGTTTAATTACCCCAATCTCACACCTATCAACAAGTTAGCGCTATGGTATAATTGCTTTTTTGGGGTAGAATTTTAATTGTCCCCTAGCCAGGTGAAGTTCCTCTTTTAATGTTTTATTGTTTTCTTTTTATTGACAAAAAAGGAAGAGATAAAGTTAGGATAAAAGAAAAAAAAATAAAAAATCACACTAATTCTGTTAAGTCAGACCAAGGGCACGAAAGCCTATATTTCATTTCGGTGATGTATGCATTACATAATGACATTTCATGATGCACTATGATCTGGAGCAGCTCAATGAATCTATTCTTAGCTGTAATCCATTTAAAGGGCTGAATTCCAGAACTCACAGCAGCGCTAGTTCAATCAGCGCACAAACCAGATTCCTCTGTTCGCTACAAAAATGAGCTGGATAAGATAAAGCCTTAATTTCAGATAAGAAAACATTCTTGTTCCACATGCCTTTGCTTTGCTACCGCTGGCATGCATCCAAATTATATAATAAATAACAGATGGGTCTTAGACACAAGGATGCTGGCAGATAAGTTAGAAAGTACTGGAGCTAGAATTAAAAAAAAATAAAAAAAAAAATACAAAAATACTGTTTTGCATAATTATTTGTGTTTACAGATGTCAATATGCTGTAATCACCTGCTGAGTACACACATGCATTTTATGCTCAAAGTGTCTACGGGAAGATGGGTAATTGGCTACTTTTTCTCTGGAAAACACAGCAGGTCACTTTTGTGCAAAAAACATTTCTTCCATTTCTGCAACGCTCTAATTATGTGGAAAGGCATCAGCTAGCTGCATTGCTGACATTTGCTAGGCTTTCATCTAGCAGGTGCCTGAAAAAAACGATGACGGACTAATGAATTACAACATGAAAAATGCAGAGCGCGTAAACTGATTCAAGTATCATTTCTAAAATCTGGGACTCATATGCATGTTTTTCACACCTCCAAATAAAAATAAATTAGAGGTAATTACTTATAATAAAATAATAAATCAGCAAAGGATATAAATCCGATTTTAACTGCTTTAGCAAATCCAGGTATTACCTTGTAAAATAGCAGTGATGTCATCAGTTTGCTGCACATAGCCTGTGCAGACAGCAGAGCTGGGGGAGGGGCCCAGCAGGCCCACCCACTACATGCTGCCTGTAGAAAAAGAAAGAAGGGGGCGGAGACTAGACCAGTCGTCCTGCACAAGAAGAAAGAGCTGTAGTGACTGGTCTTTATTACAGGAGGCTCCTGCACAGAGGCAAAGCTTCACACTGGATTACTGCACAGATCTAGAAGAAATACACAAAAATCCAAGGAAGAATATACTTGTCTCTTGTATTTCGACATTATTTGTTCATCCCTGAGTTAAGATTTAACCCCTTCCCTCCACTGCCTTTAGGGGCTTCTAGATGCTAGGAGGCAGAGGCGGGCATTTGGGTCATGTGATTGCTGTGATTGACTGTTGACAAGTATACATTGGGAGCTTTCCGGTCCCCACCTGTGACTGTGCTGGGAGCATGCAGACCTCTCGGCTTTAAAGTAGATGTAAACCCTCCACTGCAACTTTTGCTCTTCATAATCTATATAGCACAGGCAGCTGATCGCTGCCTGTGAAAGTTTACTCACTGTTTTTGTTGCGATAGAAAACGTCCTTCAATGTGCAGTGACGTCAGCCGCGCTTGCGCATTGCGTATATCATTTAACGCCACACAATGTGTGCAGTTTCTGTCTCCTTTGCATGCCAGGTCATTATCTTACACTGAGAATGGCACAGAAGGAAGCCTCACGATACCACCTTGCAAGTGATTTGCCATCATTATTGTCTTAGCTCCGTTGCCATAGTAACGGCAATCGAGCTAGAGGCTTGGGTTCGACCTTATGGCGCATGCGTGAGATTTGGACAGGGAAACAAAGTAAGGGCAGAAATGACGTCCACAAACGATTCAACATACAGGAGTATGAATGGCGCGGCCAATACTCGGAAGACACTAAATAATAAAAATGCGGAACAAGGTATTTGCAAACCTTGTTTTTGAGAAATTTAAATGTGTGTGCTTAGCAATCATTTACAGCAATTATTTAAAAAAAAAGAAAAAAGTTACGGGGTTTACTGCCTCTTTAAAGCCCATATATGTGTACGGCCAGCGAGAAGAGGTTAAAGTGTACTCAGGCATTTCTCAAATTTATCCCCAAACTTCCCTCTTTCCTTCTTGATCATGTTCTGTCATGTTCTTTTTTTTTTACCTTGTTTCTAAGGCGAGTAATAGCTTTTTTGATATCATCACCAGGCCTGTAAAATTCTTACAGGGTCAGCTGCTAGAAGCTTAGTTTCTATTAATGTTGGCACACCCCCAGGACTACATCTCCCAAGAGCCCTTTCCCTACATACAGTGTGCAGGCAAGCATTTGGAAGTGAAGGCAGCAGCATTATTTTGCTGGGAAATAAATTAAAGAGGTAAACTTCCTCTGCAGACATGTACCTATAGGTAAGCCTATAATAAGGTATACCTATAGGCAATGTAAATATCTCCTAAACATGTACCGTTTAGGAGAAATTTACATTACATGCAGCCAGTGACATCACTGGTGCATGCGCTCTGAAGGATCGGCCAGGGGTGCAGTTCCTTCTGAGCCCTGTGCTGTGAACGGCGGCTCCCACGGGACTGATGTCATTGAGTCTCCAGCCAATCACAGTGCCGGAGCCCGCAAACCCGGAAGATACTCTGGGGAAAATGGCAGTTGTCACAGCGGTGTGCAGGTGCCACTGAGAGAGCTTTGTTCTAAGCTAAGTATTTCATAATGACCTAGTATGTGATGCATACCAGCGCATTATGCCTTTGTCTTGCAGGTTTTGTTTTTTTTTTGTTTTGATTTTTTTCAAAAGAGTTTACAACCTCTTTAATGTAAGTGTAGTGAAGTAGAGAGGAGCAGGCAGGACTGACAACTTTGGTTGCGATTTCAAAGCAGCAAAGTCACTGTGTTGACGTAACCTAAACAAGAAGTTTGTTATTTGCTGGCAGATTAACAGGTTTATTTTTGGACTTGGATCATCTTCAAGGCCTCATGCACACTGCAGCTCAAAAAAGTCTGTTTTACAGGCATTTAACATTTTTCTTCTGCCTCTAAACGTCCCTCCATGCTGGCTTATGTGTCCATGCACACATAGGCATTTACAGACATTTAGAGGCAGGGTTTAGAGCAGGGTTTCTCAACCAGGGTTCCATGGAACTCTAGGGTTCCTCCAGAGGTTGCTAGGGGTTCCTTGAGCAATGAGCAATTACTGCCTCAAATAAGTTCCCACTGTCACCATTGATCTTTTTAGCTATCTGTAAGGGGGTAATTATTCCCAGTGACCACAAGTGTAAGGAGCATTCTTCCCACTGACCATCCCACTAATGTTTTATGAGTTGTAGATATCGTAATTATTAGCAGGGGTTCCCTGAGAACAGAAAGTTATTTCAAGGGTTCCTCTGTGTTGAAAAGGTTGAAAATGACTGGTTTAGAGGCAGGAAAAAAAACAAAAAAAGCATCACTTGCACAATCAGAGAGGAGCATTTGGGCAGAAAAAAAACATGCATAAAAGCGCATGAACACGTACATTTAGGTGCATTTGTGTGTTGACTAGAATTAATTAATATTCTGGTCAATAGAACACATAATGCCAGACACTCATAAACACTTGTGAAAAATATTTCTAACATGTAGCTGCTTTCTTTGAATGGTGATGGTGCCAAGCAAGCAATCTCCCACAGTCAGTATGAAGATTACGGCTATCGCTGAATGTAACATGTTCTACTACAGTGATTTTCAGCATCCCCATTGGCCCTCCAGATATCAGATATGGATACTTACATCAAGCCAAGCTGGACTAATGTAGGTATGCAAAAAAGACCATTCCTGGAATTCCACTTTAAGACAAACTTGTCAAAAAACAGATAGTCAACTTCCAGGAATGCCAATCTCCTGGTGGCCCACTGGGATCAAGGGTTTTTCCTGCCAACCTCCACAGCATTGCTGTTTTCTATTGTGATGTGGAGGTCATCAGGAGGAACCACTAATTGCAGTGGAGGACCAAAAGGTCGATATACCAAGTATAACTTTCTGAGCAGATTTCAGAGGAAGATTTAATTTCAACCGCACAGCATGTCCAAGGTCCACATGGTGCCAACTGCCAACCAATGCAGACCCACCTTATAAGCTTTCATGAGCATGGGCACCAGACGAGGTAAGTAATCGGATTTGGTTTTACTTTGTTACCGGGGTCTGACTTTCCCTGACTCCACCAACCACCACCTCCCTGTTCAATGAGTGTGCATCTCCTGGCCAGGCTGTCTCAATGGACAGAGGAATGCAAAAATCAGGCCTCAGTAACAAAGTAAAACTAAAGCCTAGTAAACACGGGCCGAAGGTTGGGCGGCATTGGCCAGTTTAATAGAAACCAGCCGACATTCAGCCCGTGTGTACTGCAGTCAGTCCAACAGAAGCTGGCAGGGCCAGAAGTGCGCGCTTTCCCTGTTCATTCCCCAACTTAGTCGTGGGTAGGCGGAACACTTTGGTGGGGGTGTGTCAGCCACGCCTCTTGACCTTTGACCACTGGGGACACGCCTGCTGCCCTTTGGAGAGGTCCCTATTCCAATCCCTGAATCCTAACCATGTTCTTCAAGGGGAAACCCTAACCCCTAACCCTTAACCCTAAACCTTAACCGATAAAGGTCTGTTGATCGGCTCCTGATCAGCGTTCTAAGCTAACGGCTGAAAACGGTGACCAAAGTATTCTGGCAGGGGGGCCGTCCCCTTGTCAGAACACAATAGCACAGTAGGTGAGATCACTGTACTAACATTGCATGGGGTTAGTACAGCAGCTCCTTCTGAGCTGTCAGGTTTTCTTCGTTCAGCCCTGCTGGGTTGAATGAAAAAAAAACTACTAGTGTGTACTAGGCTTAAATTAGTAAGGAGCACAGAAGAAGGTTTACTGACTAATATAATTATGACAGCGTCCCCAATTTATTCATGACAAATTGAAAATGCATATAGTGGTGTGTTTGATGATATGCATATTTTGTTGACACAGAATGGGAATATCCCAACAGACACACTCCAGTAATGTTTAATACAATTTAATAGATTTGTTAGATGTGGAACAGCGATAATGCCCGTCATAGGCAAGGACAGATCTTCAGCTGTGTTAAACAGATTGATGTGTTTGCTTTAATTTAATCACCACAAAAGATTTCTGTCTCCATGGCAGAGATCCCTATATCATTATATTACTCTGTGAGGCTTAGCTAACAATTATTGTATATGGCACATTTGGTGATACAGTGATGAGTAGAGCAATGAAAGCTGTCAGAGGACGATCACATGTCAGTGTAATAGATATGCATATGCAAAAGTCACCGGGTGACAGAGCTCCAACTGCACTGCATTATGATCAGAAAGTTTGTAGCCTGGTAAGTATTCTCCAAGGAGTCACACTGTAAGTAAGCTAAAGGATGACAGTTGAAAACACGGTATAGCGTCTTCAAAACACATAAGTGACAGCCTAGAAAAAGTTGTCAGTATCTGAAATCGGAATTTCCATCCAATTTTTCAAATACTTAACTTGTTGTATTAGGTTCTTTACCTTCTCTGGAAGGTACTTGATCATGGCTTGCAGGGTAACTCCACCTTCGTGGAAAAAAAAGCTAATAAAAAAAAATAATATAGCGTACACAATTGCTATACAAGTCATATTATAATTGAATGTTCTGTAATTTCCTGTAAAATGCAATGCAATATGGCTACCTGGAGGCGTTCTGTACACAGATGGTGTACAGAATGCCCCCAGAAATATCATTTCCTGCTTGTGTGATTGGCTCACTGATTTTCCCAGAAGTCTGCACTAAGATACAAGTCATATTTTAAGCATCACCTGCAACAAAAACCTCATTTTGATGTGATACTCCCAAAGTGAAATCACGTCTAAAGGAATGCAGACCCTGCCACTTTCCTCATTAGAACCCCGCTGTCAGGAACGGTGTCATTATTTGGTTCACCTGCTGGTGGCACTGTTGTGTTCAGCACCAAAGGGTGTAGTTCTGGTGGCCACCAGCAGGTGTCTCCCTGCCAAGATTACTAACCGACAATCAAGTTATACCTGTGGGTCTGCAGGGGGTGGTGCCTAGCATGCATTCGCTCCATAAGACGCAGAGACATTTTCCCCCATATTTCTAGGAGGAAAAAGTGCGTCTTAAGGTGCAGAAAATACAGTACATGTTATGTCCCCTGTGGGGTGTTTATATATTTTGTGCACCTTTACTCTTTACTACCTTCCATAGTTTTGTTAGCTGTTTTATCTTGTTTGCTTTTGCTGTCTTTGTGAGACAAAAAGTGTGCCACTTTTGAATTATCATTTGTACTTTAAAAAATGTTTTCAATAAACTTAGACTGAACATAAAAATAATTTAAGTGTACGTAAACCCAACTAAAAACTCATATAAATGTTGGGGTTCTTGGACACTGTACTGATGAATGGACATCAGATATACCTGGCAGAAAGTTCCTGCATACAACACTAGGATAGGTTGTATAAAACGCGTATATGTGCATAGATTTGTAAAAATTCTTTCTTTTAAAGTGGTTGTAAACCCTTACATACACCCAGTGAAGTGACTGGCCTCAGGCATCACACGGAGATTAAACAAATCCTCCAACATAAATTGTACTCGTTAATCTATGGCTGCCTTTCCCCTACATCCAAAGTGCAGAATTTACACAGGATCTCTCAGCTCTGAAAAGCAGGGGGTGGAGAGCTGAAGTTACACTCATTGAGGAGAGCTCTGAGAGCTGATTGGAGGAAAGGGACACACCCCCTTCACACAGCACACAGGCACAGAGCTAAAGCTGTCAATCAGCTGGAATTCTCTCCCTTGTCACCATTTTTTCTCTTGGAGTCAGGAAAAATTGGCAAAAGTGACTCATGCTTACAGCAGAGGAATGAAGCAGCAGACAAAAGTGGTACTTAGTACTCTGGATTGAGTCAAGTACACATTATAAAGGGATATGTTCACATTTCATGTCTGAGGTTTACAACCACTTTAATCAAGGAGGTGTGGCATACCTTTGTATATGTGCATATTTGTGTGTACGTGAGTAAAATACTGACCTGCAATGCATATTTTTGTACATTTTTTTAAACCACTAGTTTGCTTGACTGTGCCTACAGACCTATTTGAAACGATGGGTTGCATTTAGATCAGTAAAAAAAAGCCTAAAACTTATGCAGTATGTACCTTGGTTAACGAGTAACGCGGTTAACGAGCGTTTTGAAAGATGAGCAACTTTTTAAAAAAAATTTTGACTCGGTTTGCGAGTGTTGTCTCGCAAAACGAGCAGAATTCAAGCTAATGTGGTGTGCAGTACCGCATTTGGCCAGAGGTGCGGTGGCACCAGTGACACTTGAAACGGTTCGGAGCCATTCGGAGCCGTTCGGAAATACTTGGAATCACTCGGAAATACTCAGTTCCTGAGTGTTTCCGAGCCTTTCCGAGGGTTTCCGAGTTCAGCCGAGCTATCCCCGAGTATTTCTGAGTCTCTCCGGCACCCCCCCCCAGCCAAATGCAGTATTGCATGCAATAGAAGTCAATGCGGAACTAATTATCTTCATTTCCATTGACTTCTAGGGGGAAACTCGCTTTGATATACGAGTGCTTTGGATTACAAGCATTCTCCTGGAATGGATTATGCTCGTAATCCAAGGTTCCACTGCACTTCAAATAAACTTAAGAAAACAAAGACTAAGATATCACTGGGCAAGTCTATATATGATAGAAAAGGATTTGCTTTATAAAAAGAAAAGTCGGGCAGCAATCTGCAATAATCATTAAATGCAGAATTGTAATGGTGCATGTCCCATAACCTAGAAATTGCCACACCAGGCTATGCAAGGCTTTCCTCACTGAATCTGAAATTGCAGAAAAAAAATGTAAAAAATCTTGTCAATTCAGCTAAATATGGTATGGTATGGTATGGTATAACATTTTTCCTATTTGCATTTTCAATTGTGCTTTTCCATGTATTATACTCACCACAACTAACAGTGCCTGAAATAAGCTACAAAGGAAAACCAAAATAGCAAATAATGAAAAACAACATTCGAAATGCAACATAATAGCGTTTTAATGACTCTTGTCCCCTCTGGCAGTTAAGCAGTTAATGAGTTATGTTTGGTGGAATCCAACGAGAAAGAATGTTGTACGTTTCAAAGGATTGTCCAAAATTGATAATCAGGGACAATTAGCATGAAGAGCAGGTGAAAGTGATCATTTCCGCTGCCTTCTGGATATTTGCCAAAAAATCTTTTATTATTTAGTGCCTTTTCAGCAAGTTTCCTAGCTGACAAGAGGAAAATGTTCCGATTCTGGCTCGAGTCCAATGTGCTTTGTGAAGTAATAGTTTTGCAAGGAGATAGCCAAGAGGGTCAATTTTGTTGGCTGGCAAGGGAAGAAAAATGTTCAGTCCTGGAAACTTTCTAAAATAATTGGTAAACTGGAGTCGTTAGTGTTAAAATTATTGGATGGAAGAAGCAGAAAAAAAAAAAAACATTAAAGTCACAAATGATTCTAAAATGACTTTCCTGGCAAGATTAATAAAAGTAAAACAAAACAGGTGTATAAAAAGCAAGCGCGGAAAGGAAAGACCAAGGTCAGATTCATCTCCTGCACGTTTTTATAAAATGATAATTCTTTTAAATTACCGCTTATTGCCCTTTCAAAATGCATTTATAAGTGGCACCCTGCAATTATTGGCTTGCAAAAAAAAAAGAAAAAAAAGAAAATACAATTTAAAAAAATAAACCAAGGGTAAGAACAAATTCAAGGTTTTAAAAGTACATTCCCGTAAAAATGTAAAATCAACTTTTTTGGAGCATACAGGAAATAAATCTGATCAGGGCTTTTGTTTTCACCCAGAAACATTTCCCCAATTTTACCCAATTTTCTAGTAACACCAACTGTTTAGTCAAGTGAAATTTTGGGTTAGGTATGCCCAGTTATGGCAGCCTATGTTTCTTGCTGAATTTGCAGACTATAGGATTATAAGACTATCAGTCCTGCCCCAAAGCTCATCTGGGGACCCCGCAAAAGAAAGGACAGTTTGGAGTATACAGTATATTCATATTAATCACTTAAGGACCGAGCCTCTTTTTGAGATTTGTTGTTTACAAGTTAAAAATTGTTTTTTTTTTTTTTGCTAGAAAATGACTTAGAACCCCCAAACATTATACATTTTTTTCCTAACACCCTAGAGAATAAAATGGCGGTCGTTGCAATACTTTCTGTCAAACCATATTTGCACAGCGGTCTTACAAGCGCACTTTTGTTGGAAAAAATACACTTTTTTGAAGTAAAAAATAAGACAACAGTAAAGTTAGCCCAATTGTTTTTATATTGTGAAAGATAATGTTACGCCGAGTAAATTGATACCCAACATGTTACGCTTCAAAATTGCGCCCGCTTGTGGTATGGCGACAAACTTTTACCCTTAAAAATCTCCATAGGTGACATTAAAAAAATTCTACAGGTTGCATGTTTTGAGTTACAGAGGAGGTCTAGTGCTAGAATTATTGCTCTCGCTCTACCTCTATAGCTCACGTGTGGTTTGAACACCGTTTTTATATGCGGGCGATACTCACGTATGCGTTCGTTTCTGCACACAAGCTTGGCAGGATGGGCGCGTTTAAAATTTTAAAACATTTTTTCTTATTTATTTTACTTTTTTATTTTTACACTGTTCTTTAAAAAAAAAAAAATTGTATCACTTTTATTCCTATTACAAGGGATGTTTACAAAAAAAAAAAAAAAAAAAGCATGACAGGACCTCTTACATATGAGATCTGGGGTCAAAAAGACCTCAGATCTTATATTTACACTAAAATGCAACAAAAAAAATTGTCATTTAATAAAAAAAGGCCCTTTAAAAGGTATGGTCTTCCGTCCTTCAATGTTATGGAGACGGGTGGAGGCCATCTTCCGCTCACTCGTCTTCATACCCAGGAAGGGGAAACATCCGATCACCTCCGCCGCTGCCAATGGATCCTTTAAGCGGCAGAGGGCACCGGAGTACCGATAAAAGTGATCTTGAGGGGAATCCCTGCAGTAAATTATTCAGTTAGGACAGCATTCTAAGAGGCACCACTATTTTGACTCCCTTTTCTGACCAACTCTGGACATTTGAGGCTATAATAAGAAAATGAACCATAGGGGGATGTTGGGCAGAGCAGTCACTATCAACATTATAACATCCAGGGCTTTTTTTTCTCAAACAATAGGTGCTGGAACTCAACCACGGCCCCCCAAAACCCCCCCCACACACACACACCCTCCAAATCACATCAAATAGTGGGTGTGGTCAGTCAAATTTCACCAACAGTAGGAGGATCTTAAAGGGGCATTAAATACCAGGACTGCATTACATACAGAGTGCAGAGCTGTCACTTGTAAATACAGAAAGCAGACTTCTGTGTTTACAAGTGATTGTGGTGAGCAGGCATCAAAGGGTCTGAGCCAGAGGTGGTGGAACTGAGTTCCACCAAGTTCCCCCTGAAAAAATCCCTGGTAACATCTCACCTTTCTCTTGTTTGTTGTTCTATATAGATAAAAGGTAGCTGTGACTATAAGGCCTGATGCATAGCAGCTTCAAAAATGTGCTAAGCCACCTTTTTGTAAATGCGTTTAGGGGCTTCAAGCGCTTGGGCATTTATTAATTTCATTGGCTGGAAATTAATTTATTCTGGCCACTGAAAGGAATAAATGCTCAAACCCTATGTGCATAGTGCTTAGGCATAGTTAGTGTTAGTGTTTACACGCATTTAAGTGTGATTTGGCATATTTTCAGCCAAAACACTTCTCTCTTGGATGCACAAGCAATGTTTTTTTTCTCCTCTAAACTCCTGTAAATGCCTATGTGTGTATGGGCACATAGAACAACATGGAGGGGAATTTAAAGGCAGAAAAAAAACATCAAACACCTGTAAAACAGGCATTTTTGAGTTCAAATGTACATGAGGCCTAAGGCAGACAGTATGCTTCCTCCAACTACCCTTTTCAGTGTTATGCCGCGTACACACGATCGGAATTTTGGCCCGCAAAAGTCCGATGAGAGTTTTTCATCGGAAAATGCGACCGTGTGTATGCTCCATTGGTTTTTTGCTGGCCGAATTCCAGCCAGCAAAAGATTGAGAGCATACTCTCAATTTTTCGGTCGGGAAAAGTTCCTATCCGAAAATGCGATCGTCTGTGGCAACTCCGACACGCAAAATTCCTACGTATGATCGGAAACAATTCGACGCATGCTCGGAAGCATTGAACTTCATTTTCTTGGCTCGTCGTAGTTTTGTACATCACCGCGTTCTTGACAGTCGTAATTTCAGCGAACTTTTGCGTGGCCGTGTGTGTGCAAGGCAAACTTGAGCGGAATCCCGTCGGAAAAGCCATCATATCTTTTTCCCAACGAGAAAACCGATTGTGTGTACGCGGCATTAGTGTTAAAAAAAATTAAATTGCATGATACAATGGGCAAGGTTCACATCATTCAAGTATGTTTAAAGCTGGCCACAGATAGATTGAAATTTGGCTGGTTCAGCAGGAATTGGCAATATTTCGATCCGTCTATGGGCAGGCTGGTTGTACTGAAGTTGATCCATCAATCAATTGTTTTTTTTGCCCGATCATTGCTGGCAGCCGAAGCTACCGGCAGTGATCATTGCATTTTACTGGTGGGAAATACTCCCCGTGCTCCTCGTGCTACTCTGTGGCAGAACACAATAGCGCTACTACAAAACTCTACCGAGGTATGAAGGAGGTATACATGAGGAAGTCAAAAATAACTTTTGGATGAATGTTACAATATCATAGCTATCAGCTGTTCCCTTTAAAAAAAAAAAACACAGTCCCTCTTTCAAACCAATTTCTTCTGTCCCTCTTTCCTAGGGTGTCCCTCAAAGCAACCTTGGACGCTGTCCCAGGGCAACCTTGGCCCCAGTGGAGGTCAGTTGAAAGAATTGGGTTGAGGGGGGCAAACCGGCTAACTCGCCTAGTTCCCCATTCTGCCTTATTCCTTCTCTGTACATACGGACCTTTTTTTAAACGTAATATTTAACCTCCAAATGTGTTACTAAACAAAACTTTTCATCTAACATCTAAAATATTGCATTTGTGATTTTGAAAAGGCAGAATCAAGTGAAAAAACACCTGTTGTTTTAACCAATCATTTTTGGCTATTAGCTCCTCTTGGTCCTCATAACTGGGGGGCTGACAGTGGTTTGTCAATTGCCACATTCACTATATTACCAAGAGTATTGGGGATCCTGCCTTTACACGCACATTAACTTTAATGGCATTCCAGTCTTAGTTCATAGGAATCTAAATTGAGTTGGCCCACCCTTTGCAGCTATAACAGCTTCAACTCTTCTGGGAAGGCTGTCCACAAGGTTCAGAAGTGTATCTAAGGGAATGTATGACCATTCTTCTAGAAGCGCATTTGTGAGGTCAGACACTAATGTGGACGAGAAGGCCTCACTCGCAGTCTCCGCTCTAATTTATCTCCAAGGTAATCTATCAAGTTGAGGTCAGGACTCTGTGCAGACCAGTCAAGTTCCTCCACCCCAAACGCGCTCATCCTTGTCTTTATGGACCTTGATTTGTGCACTGGTGCGCAGTCATGTTGGAACAGGAAGGGGCCATCCCCAAACTGTTCCCACAAAATTGGGAGCATGAAATTGTCCAAAATGTCTTGGTATGCTGACGCCTTAAGAGTTCCCTTCCCTGGAACTAAAGAGCCAAGCCCAACCCGTGAAAAACAACCCCACAGCATAATTCCCCATCACCAAATGATTTGGACCAGTGTACAAAGCAAGGTCCATAAAGACATGGATGAGCGAGTTTGGTGTGAAGGAACTTAATTGGCCTGACCTCAACCCGACAGAACACCTTTGGGAAGAATTAGAGCGGAGATTGCGAACCAGGCCTTCTTGTCCACATCAGTGCCTGACCTGACAAATGCCCTTCTGGAAGAATGGTCAAACATTCCCATAGACACTCTCCTAAACCTTGTGGACAGCCTTCCCAGAAGAGCTGAAGCTGTTATAGCTGTAAAGGGTGGGCCAACACAATATTAAACACTACGGACTAAGACTAGGATGCCATTAACGTTAATTTGCGTGTAAAGCAGGTGTCCGATTACTTTTGGTAAAATAGTGTACTTTGTGCTAAAAGGTTTCCATCTTTCTCATCTCGGAGAGTTTGGACATATGAAATCATCACTGTAAAATGTCACTATGGGGTTGATTTACGAAAAGTCAATCGGCTGTTCACTTGGTAATTTGCCCCAGTGCTTAGTGAATGAGATGAAGCTCTGCTGATGTCCATCATCCAATCATGTGCAAGCAGAAGTGCTGTTTTTTTTTTTTTCTTGCACTTGATTGGGCATTCTTTGCAAAGTGAAACTTCAGCACAAGCTTTCCACAGTAAGCTCTGGGGAAAATCCCCTTGCAAAGTCCAACTTCCTTTGTAAAGTCAACAACCTATTTGTCATTCGTAAATCAATCCCTATATCTCCCTCTGGAGATCAGATTGTAAACACTGCTCAATGACATGGATTGTAGTGAGCCAATGGGATTATCTTCTCTTCCTTTGGCCAGGCAGTGGACTCATTCTACGCCATTCAGCTGGTCTACTTGAATAGGGGGAAAAAAAAACCTTTCATGACAACAATTGCAATTCCTCCCCAATCGCGTTCATTTTTTTTTCTCAGGCGTACTATAGGTTGCCTTAGTGCACGGACAATGCAAAACAGGAAAACTTCCTTTCACGCAAACTGATTAATATGCAGAGACGGATTTCTTCTTTCCTTTTCCTTTTAAAGCAAAATTTGAAGAGCTATCAAAAAAGAAATTGTGGTTGACAAGAGCTCAGGACTTGATTACAATTACAAATGTTTACTTTTGAAAAGTCAGTCTATCAGCATTGCCGAATACAATTTTAAAATAGGCCAGTTGAGTCATGTCTCTTCTTGGCAACGTACTTTCTGTATCAGCTGACAACAAAAGGCTCCGAACTAAAAATTATTTTAATGAACGTGTCACTGCATATTTTGATCTTATTGTTTGATTAACTGCATAGTCCCAAGTGTGCATGGTAAGAAAAAAGAGCGTTCCACATGAATCAAATAACCCAAAATTGCATATAAATCCATCAATGAATATGTTCTATATTACTGGGTTGAATCTTTCAGTATTAGTTAGGATCAGTAAGGAAATGTATAACCTGTAATTAGAGATATCAAATAGCATCTTAAAGCAAGTGGAGTTTGAAAGACTAAAAAAAAAAATAATGCAATAAAACAAAATTACAATGTGAAAAGTGATAGTGGATAAACATTTCCCTATGCCATGAAATCATGCCAAGGTTGATCAGCCTTATTAATGGCTTTGAGAAGAACTGTCTCAGATAGTCTGTGTACGCCAATCAAAAAAAAAAAACGTAGCCTCCATGGCGGTATGATTATGCCAGATTTTTGCGTCTCAAAGCAGTACAATTGTTTTGCATGGAAATTTGGCGTTTTATATTGTAGGCCTGTAATTCTTAGCAATAACACACTTAAATCTGTCCAAACAAGAGTCTAGTAGACATCCCGGGTATGATAAAGTTTGAAGCACAAAATCATACATGATAATATAATAAATAACTATAAATAATTATAAAAAATAATAATATAATAATAATAAAATTAATTTCCCCACTAATCACTATTGCTCAATTCTGCAAGTGTTCTAATTTACTATCGCTGTTTTCTAGCTGGTCTAAAACCACTTTTGACGTAAAGAGACACTTTTTGGTTGCTATGGACAATCTCAAGTTTCCAGGCAGAAAGAACAGCATATATAATATAAAACTGCATGCAGGGCACTGGACACAGCACTAGGGACAAAAGGGATGTGAAATGATTTCATACAGTAATGTAATCTGTAAGATTACAGTGTGCTGTATGTGTTATGAATTTTCAATTTTTTTTTAATTCTCCGCTGGGCTCCGCCCCCATGCGTCGCGACGCTCGCAGGGAACGGAGCTCGGCACACAGAGTCATCGGGCGGAGGACACAGCCCTCAGACACAGCGGGGGGACATTGCAGGATCCTGGGGACAAGGTAAGCACATGCACCAGGATACTGCAATGCAATCCCGAGTGTGGCTCGTGGTTACCACTAATGGTACTGAAATTTAACCCCGAGCCACACTTGGGAAAACCGCCAAGGAGGTTAAAGAGGAAGTTCACCTTTGTAGAAAAATCTGTAAGGTGACCTCACACAGGATGCCCTCCTCATCCACCCAGTCCCGCTGACCTGTTGCGCGATATAGCCGCTTCAGGGGTCCGGGGCTTAGAAATCCCCTCGGCATTCACAAGTCTTCTTCCCCACTGACAGGCCACAGGAAAGAACAGGTTGCAGGAAAGAAAATCGCTCAATTTCCTCATCAACACATTCAGTGTTGATGGGAGAATCTCTCCCACTGAGCTACTGCGTTCTCTCCCCGGGGGGGCACGGGGAGCTGTCCCTTTTGGGGGAACAGAGTGATTATTGCTAGATGCTTAGCCAATGGCGGTAATTGTATGTAAAAATCCAACATGCTGGTTGCTCCCAAGTCCATTGATGGATCGACTTGAGTAAAAATCAGCCTGCCCATATATGGTTTGAACCATCTAGGAGCTTCTTGACGGGTGCAAAGTAATGACCCCTTCACTGTGACGATTCTCCAAATAAAAGACCGAGTCAGTGACCAAGCTGTAGCGTTTTACTACTATGGCAATAAGTGAGTTCACCAACCAACATCTGTTAGACAGCCTGGTCACAAGATTGGCTGAAAATAAATGGCAAATCTTTTTGCAGGTTCTCATACAGTATGTTTATGCTATATTTAACAGCAAACCTATCACTGGACCAAAAATAATTAACTGAGATTTTCCTTCACTTCCTGTCCCATAGCCAAAACAGGAAGTGAAGAAAATCCCTCCAAAGTGAGGGAATCTTGGAGTGTCACCAGAACTAGTGTCCCCATTGGAAGATTTCCCCTCTATTACTCTTCTGGTATCAGCCTAAAATGTGGGATTTTCTTTCATTTTCACTTTCAATGATAATGGTTATTAGGACAAATAGGGTGAATTTCCATATCTCTGGGTACAGACAGCAATAAAAACTGGCAGTTGTTCTAATCCCTCTCCACTATATCCAAAACTTAAAAAAAGGTTTGCCTTTAGTTACACTTTAATGATTTTAATAAAGATATAACTGCATTAATTGGTGTTTTATTTTGGTTCATATGTATTTATGTTGAATCTTTTTTATTAAGTTTTAAATAAGATTAAACAATACAGAGTGAAAACACGGGAGTATCAACCCGACTCCAACAGATGTACAAGCATACTGTAATATTGTAATAATAACAATAGAACAAGTATTGCGTAAATATGATAAATTATAGGTTTTTAAGGCATGGTAAAATGAACATAATAACTGAATTATTAATTAAGCGAGAGTCCACTAATAACAAAGTTGTAGAAAACCAAGCTCAACATATATGGTATGAAAATATGGTGGCACTACCTTTAAGATAACCATAACCTTATATAGGTAAAGGTGACAGAAGGGTAGGGGAAAAAAAAGGGAAATGAGGGGAAATGGAAAATAGAGAAAGGATAAGGATAAATAATAGGAAGAGAAGGGGAGGGGGTAGCCATTTATATGTGAGAGGGCCCATGAGAAGCATCACTAACTCTAGCTACAAAATCATCAAAATTGGAGGAAAACCAGAAATGCAACCATACAGTCCACATAGTGGTGTGGGATTCATTATTCTCAGCATCCCACACAACCATATGTTCTAGGTGTTCGATTATATCCATTTCACAAGCCCAATCAGCTAAAGAAGGGATCGCCATTTGGCGCGAAGACCTAGCAATAACTGAGCGAGCAGCCATCAAAAAATGACAAATTAAGCTCTTCTTGATTTGCTTATAGGAGCTCGGCAACATAGACAGTATAGTTATGCGAGGTTCATTGGGGAATTTGTCCCCCACAAGTTTGTCCTAGAAATGGAGAATTTAATCCCAAAAGGGGGTAATTCGTGGACAAGTGGGTTCATATGTATTTAAATCAGCTATAAAGACGAAGTCACTTCCCACAGATTCTTGCCTTTGGTAATGCAAGTAATGTAAGTGAACAAAGTTCTAAATCCATTATTTTACAACCCCTACCGTGTACTTTAATGTAGGGAATTAGTTAATAGACACGAGCAAAAGATATTATGGTTTATGGCTATTATTTTTAATTACCTTAATAAGGAAAACGAAAACTGAAATTCTGAGAAATACATGCAAAATGAAATGAATGTTTAGTTTAACGTGCTACATAACAGTATGGGTTAAAACCTGCTTAAACAGAAATAATGACAAGTAAAGCCTGAATAGAACGCTACGTGCTGCTCAGTTGCTAAGATGGTCATTGTAAAACAATAAAATATATGTGGTTTTATCATGGTAAATATCAGAGTTCTTGCTTGGCTTAGCAAGCAATTTAGGTGGAACACAAAGTGCTTCCAATACATGAGAATGCTCAGCAAGAGGAGACATAAAAATCACCAATTTGTAGTCTAATATGACTTTTATCCATTCAAAGGACACAGTAAAACAAAATTTGAATGCAAATATAGAAGCACCCCTCCACAATTTACATTCTGTGTTCCAGCATGGTCAGCTTTAGTTTTTTCCAGCCATCTTTGTCAGTTGCCTTTTATCTAAAGTAAAGCCCATTAAATGTAATTTGGTTATAACAATTCGGGGTTGTGGCAAACTGAAGAAGCTACCATACCGAGGGAGAGGACATTTCACATTGAGACAAAGTTGCACAAAGGAGCACTGACCCCAATCTACATAACAAATAAACAAGGACCTTTTGACATTTTCTCCATTATTCTTCCATCACAAAAGAGTACTTCTTCAGATAAAGGCCTTTTGT
Organism: Aquarana catesbeiana; assembly: GCF_042186555.1. NCBI lineage: Eukaryota > Metazoa > Chordata > Amphibia > Anura > Ranidae > Aquarana > Aquarana catesbeiana. The sequence goes on along the minus strand of NC_133333.1, from coordinate 195,633,319 downwards.
TATGGTGTTCAAGGGGGATGGTAAGTTCTTACTATCTTACTTACTCTTGAAGCTGTCCACTAGTGTTGCTTTCTGCAGAACGTTAAATGATGCTACACCATTTCACAATTATTGTATGGCAAATTTGTATCAGTTTAAATCAAGTATCTGCTTTAGGACAGCTAAGAAAACATATGTCTATCTTTATTATAGTGCAGTTGAGAAAGTCCCAAGAGCGTGGAAACCACCTCAAGGTTTGGAGTTGACACTTATTGAGCTTTTTTTACGTTTCTGTTAATGGGTGCACTTCTTAAGTGCTTGCTGCCTACTTGATTGAACCAACTATCACCAGGATTCTCCATTGATTTGTCCACCCCTGGTTTCAGCGGAAAGCATATTGAATTTTCAAGCAGAGCATATTTTTAAATTATGTTTGCAAGAATAACTTTAACTTAATATATAAGTTTGATGTGGCCTTCAAAGTTTTACATTCTTGCTCTTCTGTGTCTTTTTCGTTGTATTAAATGTAGCCACTAGAGCCAGGGAAGACAAGCGTTAAGCCTGGTACACACTAATAGTTTTGCTTCTAAAAAAAAAAAATGGACTGTCCGACATTAGTACAGCGATCTCCCCCGCTAAGCTGCTGTGTTCTGACCAAGGGTAGCACTACAAAGCAGAAAGCAAAGCTTGCATGAACAGATATGGCTGCTCCAGTTAGGTAATCTGAGTTTTCTCCCAACTCTAAGATTACTGGTAAGTTCATTTGATTGTAATTGAACTCTAAAGCATAGGTCTAGCTTTGCAAAAAGCACACTATGCTGCCCCATATGGGTATGGGCCCCATATGCTCTTTAAACAAAGACATTGGAGGTGATTTACTAAAAGTGATATTAAAAGCAATAATGTTTTTATCTCTTCTCGGGTCCCCTGCCGACACTCCTGGCCCCTCCCTCCTGTCAAGTGCCCCTGGAGCAAGCAGCTTGCAATGGGGGCACCCAAAGCAGACGCGCTCCTGATCTGCTGCTCTGAGTGTCCATTCCCATAGAGAGCTGCTGCCCAGCCCCGCTCCCTCTCTCTTCTCAATGGCCCACTGGCCATTGGTTCCTGATGCTGTCTCATCCAATGAGGAGGGAGAGTGCCCGGAGAGCCGAGGCTCTCGTGCACATTGCTGGATCGCGATGGGGCTCTGGGGGGGGCTGCTGAACAGAGAAGGTTTTCTACCTTACCAAGGTAAAAAAAAAAATCTTGAGCCTTTAGAACCACTTAAAGGAGTTAAGAATTTTCACTCAAAAAATGTAACTGGGTTCCTATTAAATACCTAATTACGTGCAGAAGAAATAAATAAAGAGGAATTTGCTTTGCAGAGAAGAGGCTTGCAAGGGCAGCTTGTATAACATGGAGGGAGTCTGCAGGAATGAGGATACCCTAGGCATAGACAAGCATTTATCCCTTACGGTGCTGGGGTAGGCCCACTGCGAGTGAGGATTTTTAATTTCACTGGAGTTTAGCTGGAACAACTTTAGCTAAATAACTTTCTTTTTAAGTGGTTTTAAGCAGTACCATGCATAATCATATCACTTGAGTGTTCAATTTAAAACCAAACTTTACCCATAACAACTTGATAAAAAATAATGTTCTGTAGCGAATAACATACATTACATTAAGAATTATGTGACCGAAATTAGTGTGTGCTGTAAATAGCTTCCAGCATTGCTCCTGTTTCTTCTTGCTGGAGGCTGCCATTTTGCTGAAGCCCAGAGCCCCTGAACAGCAGTAAATTACAAAGCTGAACTAAACCCATCGATTTAACGGTTTCAAAAAACAGTTACATTCCTGGAATGCTGGGATGACTAACTGTCTCATTTTCTTGTATCCTCAAACAAACTGTCAAACCATCAAATGGCTGGTGTCATAACTGATCACATGTGCAGCACCATGGCAGCTGCGGATCAAACAGAAGCAGCTTCCTTGGCTGTAAAGGATAGGAGGGTTTAATTCCACTTTAAGCCTGTCAGCAGATCGGCCTCTACAAATTTGATACAGTGCCTAAAAATAGAGATTAACTGAGCATGTGCAGAGGGCAGGGTGGGACAGTGTATTACTGGATTTTACACAGTATAGACACTTATTTTTAATGTTTTACATAGCTATACCTGCAAAAGGGGTCAGCCTGAAGTGATCTATCAGGACTGTATAGTGGCGAAACAGTACAATGCTGGAGTGCGGAATCAACAGTGGTTGGTCATAAAAAAAAAATCACTTGTTCGCATAATAACAGTTGACCAGAGGTATCTCTTACTACCCATAAAAATTACACTTTTTTCCCAATGAATATGTTTTGTTGACTTTGTGTATACTAGATAGATGTGCAACAATCATTATATAGTAATCCACATGGACTAATAACGGATGTATCTGTTACATTGCTTTATAAAGCACTGCAGAATATGCCAGTTCCATATAAATAAATAAACAGCAATAAAGTCACAGTCAGTAAAAAGAACGTTGCTGCCAATTCACAAATATATTCCAAAAACAATATAGAAAACAACTTTATTTCATGATATATGCTTCTAATGACTCCATCTTTCTGGCAGTAGCATTTCATGTATCTCTCATATGCATCTTAGCAATCAGTCAATCACTGGTAAACCAGTATAGTCAATTCATTGTCTAAATTTATTGGAGAAGCTGCATGCCAAAGTCACCACATACGATAATAGCTCAAACCACAGACATTTGTATTTATGGCAATAAACAATGCCCTATAATTTGTAACGTCGAACAGAAAAAGAGACTTCTGCGAGATTTTTACAACCTTGAAAAACAAGAAGGTCCCCTTCGGGCAACCTGGTGCAAATCTGAGCAGCCTTCAATCTAGGCGAAAGCTGCCAATAGACTGCAAGTGCCACAAACTTACCAACACGTTTGAAGCTTTGTTATAAGGACCTTCCCAACTTTCATGGGACCAAGAACCAAATGGTAAAGAAGTCTTCAGATGAAATGCTAACTTTAAATTACATAGTGTATACTAAGGCACAGGTGTCAAACACAAGGCCCGCTGGCCGAATCCGGCCCTCCAGGCCATTTCATGTGGCCCTCGCACCTCTCCTGCAGCTGCAGGAGAGCCCCAGCCCTCCTCTAGACCAGGACTTTCTGCTTTCTAGCAATAAATCCAGCTTCTTCCCAGCAGCAGCATAAGGAGAGGGGGTGCACTGTGATGTTAGGGAGAGTAGGGGACTCAACTTCTGATGGTGGGGTGGCTCTTGACATCTAATGTAAGGGGAGGGGATGCGCTATACATCTAATCTTACAGATACAACCGGCCCTTTTGAGGACAATCATAATGCTGATGCAGCCCACGATGAAATTGAGTTTGGCACCCCTGTACTAAGGTATTATCTTGTTCATGTATATAGCACCAACTAACAGCAAAACAGAACTGCTCATCCTACTAAAGGAATAGCTCTCATAAGTGTTACAAAAAATAAATAAATACAGGTCTATTCATTTATGTCTAAATGCCTGTCTTGGTTTTTCCAATTAGATGGCATTAAATTGTGAAGACAATCCCTCCTTTGTTCCTAGCTTTTTGGGAGAGGGTTGTGTTAACTAGAGGATGCTTACCTAGTTCTCCTGTTTCAACCCCTTTTCCTTTTTTTTAATTTTTGCTAGGACACAGACTGCCTTGCTGCCCAGTGTCCTTGGATTGCTAGGATGGAGGCGACTCGTGCCGCCTAGCATCCTTAGTTTCTAGGATCGGGGCCGGGAGAAGGGGTGGGCGAGAGGGGAAGCTGCCCAGTTTGGCATCTTTACCTTGGGCGCTGGATGACCTTGTCCCAGCACTCGTTAGGATGTGGGTGGCCAGGCCATACAGCGATACTTGTAGTTATAGTGTAGCAGCTGCCTGTATCCTAGCAAACTAGGATGCTGTGTTGCAGGTGCTGCCTTTATCCTAGCAACCAATTAAAGATGGAGGGGAACTGATACGACCATTCCATCTGGATAACAAATGATGGCGCTTGCCTTGGGGGAAACACCTGGTTCAAGAGATAAGTACTGCCAATCATAGTTAATTGTAGCTTTATCAGCTTGCCAGATAGATGGCTTGAGAGTGGTGGTGATGGTGGTAGTGGTGGTGGTGGTGGGGGGGTTTCGAGCACAATATTTCTGTAATGAGACAAGCTAAAAATGACATGCATTATGTCACCTGGAGGACAGCAGCAAAACGTGTAGTAGGACTTCTTCACTACAACCCATTAAGAGGTATATTCAGTAAATGCACACAGACATACACAAAAGAAATCTCTACCATGCACCCTGACAACCAGCAAAGATAACCTATATTATTTATTTATTTTTTTAGAAAGAAAAGTCTCTGTTGCACACATTTTCATATATAATTGGTATCTGCAAAGATAAATTACAGAGTACATAGAGTAGCTGTTGCTGCCCTCGGGAAGCTTAAAATGTCCCTACCATTGTCATGTAGACACATATGCACTGTTGTCAGTTTTGGTAGTACCCAATAAATCTGCCACTATGTTCTTACAGGGAGGGTGGCAATAGAGATATTTTGAGGAAGAACATAAAAACTCCATGCTGGCGGTGTCCCTGGTGAAAATATAATTAAGTACCTCAGTACTGCATGGTAACAGCGTTAAGCACTAAACCATAGACTTCTTTGTATGCAGGTTTAAGCCATGTTAAACTATAAATACAGTTTTAAGTTACCAGGCTGATTGAAAGGCATACTTTACCAGAAAATTAGCAACTATGATTTCATTTACCTACTGGGTTGCCTTTCTTGGAGACACTAGTGGCACCATGTACCTGCAGTAGTAAGTGTCTCCATGTGATCCCATAAGGCCATAACAAAGGTTAGTTCCTTGCACATGGGCTCCACAGTTATTTGTTGTACCTCTTACAAAAGAGATACCATTCATGGAGAGTGGACCCATCATCTGGGTTTGCAACCCTTGTTACAATTGGGCCAAACTAATATTTCCCTGGGAGATATTTTGCTGCTAGAGTCCCCATGAGATATAGGAAGCCAGCATGTGATTTAACTTGACCGAAGCTGAGCATAATGGAGATATGTTTTGGGTTGAAGAGTACCATTGACATACTGTGAAAAACATTGGTGTGAAGCAACACACAGAAGCCAAAGAGAAAATAACTTTTATTAGTCTGTCTACTCAGGGCTGAGGAAGTCTGAGCCAGATTTGTCAAGTTTGTTTTACCAGCATAATCCTAACATGGAGTTATGACGAATGACTATTTGATATGTTAGTACTGTTAGTGTGAGAACTCATCCATTCTTTGTGACATTCATTTGAATTTTCACAAGGGTCTCAGGTTCAGAGGGGTTTACTTTTATGCTTGATGATAAAAAAGTATGATTGACCTGCACCTTTTCTCTGCTGCAAAGAATGCTGGCCCAGTGCTGGTAGAACAGACATGTTATATATCAGTTTTATCAGTTACCTGTCAGTCTAGCTGTCTGGGACATATGGGGGCTTGCCCTGTTTTAGATAGTATGAGGTTGAAGGTCAATTTGACTTCATTTAAATTATACATGGTAACCTTCTCTAGCCTGAAAAGTAAGATGCTATGTTCTGAAGATGCCTAGGGAAATTAGATAATAGACTCTCTACAGGACACACAAAAACAGGTCTGTCTAAATTGCCACTGTGTTTCCCCTGTGTTATCCTGCTCCACAGACCTAAACATGATCATTCATGAAAAGTGTTTGTTTGTATTTAGGGATGCACTGGTTGGCCCAGATGCCTAAGCATGGTTTGACATCTACATGTCTATGGGGTTGTTTTACTAAAACTGGAAAGTGCAAAATCTGGTGCAGCTGTACATGGTAGCCAATCAGCTTCTAACTTCAACTAGTTCAGTTAAGCTTTGACAAAAAAAAACTGGAAGCTGATTGGTTTCTATGCACAGGTGTACCAGATTTTCCACTTTCCAGTTTTAGTAAATCAACCCCTATATGTCTGACCACCGTAGTGTTTATTACCTGCCTAAATTATCAATTATCTGTAGCCTAAATGCCCAAGTCTTACATTTAAATGAGTTATGAATAATGCTGCAAAGCCACCTGCCTGATAAGTCCATTTTATGAAGCATGACAACATCACTGCTGAAGGTGGGGATGCGTGTTAGACACCCACAACTCGCCCCCACTAAAAGCCTACAATTTTATTTTACAGTTGAATTTAGGTCAGATTTTTACGGCTTGGAGCTCTCCCTAGTTTATTAGTAGCTAAATTATGATATGTATTTGACAATAAAATAAGAAAAAGCCCATGAATATCATTTAGAAATCCCATTTCATTGCTCTTTTTGGTCAGAACTGATGAAAAATAGCATATAAATGGGTGTCATGGGTTCCACATCACCCGTGCTCTTTAGACTGCCTTAAAAATAAGCACAAATGTTTCTAATATAAGCATTTACAGACTTTAATGATCCAGAGTAAAACATAGGTAATAATTTAGCAGCAGGAGATGTTTCACAGCGATCATAAATCCTATGCAGCTCTCAGCTGAGTGCTGTCGTCACCATCATTCGCCAAGCATTATGCACTCATTTACTTTAAACCAATTATCGTTTTTCCACTCAACACCTCTTGAGAATTTGCTGTTTATAATTTATGTTGCAATGCCTATGACATAGTTATCTATTTTAGGGCTTTGCATGTTAGAAACAAAGGCACATCAATTACTCAGGGCTTATAGTCTATGTTTTGCGCGGATCAATAAATCTAAGTGTCACTTCAAAAGGACATTACACTCTAGATCCAAACCTCTACTCATGGAAATGTTTATAAAAGCAGTTGATTATAAACATGATGTTGTGGGTAACAAAGTACAAGTTTGGCCACAAACTTCAGAGGGTTGTTGGACATGCAGGCTCAGGGCAGAGAGACACTAAAGGTTATAGTTTCTCTTAGTAGGGAGAGAGAAATGGGCAAGGCAGTGCAAGGGGGAATGAAGAGACACCAACTTACAACTGGAAGAACACTAGTGATAGGGGCAGGTTTTCCAACTTGTCTAATCATTTGTTCCTCCGAGCATTATTGTGATCATTGTGTAGTAGTTATTTGGCTGTGACAGAGACATGAGATGCCACCTGATCTGCAACAGGTATTAATGATGTATTTTAATGAGCCTCAGACACCCTAGAGCTGAGCTAATGGCTTCAGTTCATGCTGTGTTTGGAAGTGTTTCAGGCTGCAATTTGTGAGCACTGATCACAATGCTTGACATGGACAGTTTTCATAGAAACGGTATGCATGTCTTTATCTGCGTTACATGTGTATGAGCTACTTTTGAGAATACATTTGAGTACCATTGATAGCTGACATTAGCAGCCTTACTAAAGCAGATACATGTACAGTATGTTCCTCATACCAGAAGGACGAAGGCACTACTATCATAATCTAAGGCTCATGCTCTAAAAGCTTTCATGATTATAGACTTTGTAGGCACTTTGTAGGCACTGTATTATAAGCTACATACCTGCACTGCAGTACCAGTTTTTACATAGTTACATAGTTAGTCTGGTTGAAAAAAGACACAAGTCCACCCAGTTCAACCAATAGATGGGAAAAAAATTATAAATTATACAATCCTATATACACAATCCTATACTCACAGTTGATCCAAAGGGGCAAAAGGCAAAAATTTTTTTTTAAAAAATAAAAAAATAAAGCATGATCCAAGTTGCTCCATCGTGGGGAAAAAATCCTTCTTGATCCTGCAAGACGCAATTGAATATTCCCTGGATCAACTTTACTTATAAATAGTAGTAGCCAGTTATATTATGTACATTTAGGAAAGAATCCAGGCCTTTCTTAAAACAATCTACTGAGATGGCCAGAACCAGCTCTTGAGGGAGTCTATTCTACATGTTCTCAGCTTTTAGAAACCTTTTTATATTTGGAAATTAAATCTCTTTTCCTCCAGACATAAAGAGCGGCCGTTTGTCCTCTGCGATGATCCTAAAGTGAATAACTCAACACCAAGTTCACTATATGGACCACTTATGCATTTGTACATGTTGATCATATCCCCCCTTAATCTCCTTCTCAAGAGAGAATAAATTCAGTTCCTCTAATCTATCCCCATAACTGAGCTCCTCCTGGTCTTATCAGTTTGGTTGCCCTTCTCTGCACTTTCTCCAGTTCCCTGATATCTTTTTTGTGAACTGGTGCCCAAAACTGATATATTCCAGATGAGGTCTTACTAATGATTTGTACAGGAGCAAAATGATATCTCTCTCTCTGGAGTCCATGCCTCTCTTAATACAAGAAAGGATTTCTACATAAAAGAAATGGAAATAGGATGAAAAAATTTTTTGATAAATAAATAAATAGTGCATCTTTATACATCGAGACCAAAATGAGGGGCACATGAGGAGGATAGAGAGACACAGGGACGTTGTTCCAAAAGAGAATCAGTCCCTCCAAATCAGGGACAGTTGGGAACTATGCAAATTATGTTTGTCTCTCATTTTTTGGCCAAAGCAGACAGCCCTTGTGTCAAATACTTTGGTAAGAAAGACAGGCCATAGATGAGAAGTGCTTGATTCCCCCATCAACACAGACAGTATTAATGGTGAAATGCCTCCCACGGAGCTATTGTGTTCTCCTGGCAGGTGGGGGAATGCGGGGAGCTGTCCCTGTCAGGAGAACAGAGTGATTATTGCCAGCAGCTATAGCCGTTGGCAATAATCGCATGCTAGAAATCCAACATGATGGTTGTACCCAAGTTGATCATTGCATCAACTTGGGTACAATCAACCTGCCCATACATGAATTTGTCCCTGCTAAACTGGCCGAGATTCGAACCATCTATGGACGACTTAAGAGTATTGAGCCAAAATGTATTTCTATCTAAGTGATCTCTCTAAGAATCCATTGTTTTTGGTTAAACTTATTTGGATTGATATGAGTATTAGTTCAGCTCAGGCTTTTTTTGAGCGGGAATGCAGGGGAACACAGTTCTGGCACCTCCTGCACTGAATGTATGTAATGGCAAGGGGCGCTGTGGTGTGCTACAGGGTCTGTTGATGCTGACTGTTGGGGGATCTATTGTCGTTGGAGGGAATATATTGTTGTTGGGGAGCTCTGTTGTTGCTAGTGGGGGATCTACTGTTGTTGGGGGTGGGTCTTATGTTACTGGGGGGGGGGTCAGTTGTTGCTGGGAGGGTTCTACTATCGAGGGAGGGGTATATTGATGCTGGCTGTGGGGAGACCTATTGCTGCAGGGGTCTATTGTTGCTGGGGGGTGGTATTTTGTTGATGGATGGTCCATTGTTGCTGGTGGGCTGCATGGGATCTATTTTACTGCTTTTATTGTTATCAATAACAAGTTCCATACGAATTACTTAGTACCACAAATGTTACATGCTTTTTTATTCTCTAAAAGGGGTGGTCCTGGGAGGTGGGTAGGGGGTGGAACCAAGGAATAGTGCTTGGAGGTGGGTAGGGGCAGAGACAAGGGGTGACTTGGAAAGGGGGAGTTCCTGCACCTATTCTTTGAGAAAAAAAGCCCTGGTTCAGCCCATCCAAGGTTCATAGCAAAGAACACAAATTCAAGTCAGATCACATTATATTTTGATGAACTTTTTAGAATCCAATTCAAGGAATTGAAAAAGTAGAGCTAGTCAAAAATAACTCGCTAATATTTTTGGATTCTGAAATGTTTGCAGCAAAGCCTAAAAATAGGTTTCTAATATTTGTGAGGTGTGAAGAGAACATTGGGTCATTGAAGGTAAACATATAAAAGCAGCTTAAAATACATTGGTGGTTTTATATACTCATCTATAAACCTGTGAGGGCCCATTTACATGTGTGCATTGTCTTAATGCATATTTGTTGGTGTGCATTATGTCACACATTAACGTGAATTCCATTAAGGATTCAATCTAATTCAATGGACTTGCAGAGCACCAAAATTTCCCAAAAATCAGACATGTCCCAAATTTTTGCTACAACATGCGCTATAATGCGTTGCCATGCAATGCTACGCATATTTATTGTCTTAGTGCTATTGGCTGGTATTCGAATGAATGGCAATGCAATGTGTCAACATGTCTAACATTCATAGCATCAATGCATGTGTTGCCACAATGCATAAATGTAAATTGGCCTTAAGGCACGTGTGATGAAACGCATAGGGCGGAGCGACATGCCGACGTCATCGTGCATTCCAGGAGGTGCAGGATGCTTCTGTGTTTTTAGCCAGCTGGCAATTTTATCATGCAGTTTATGTTACTTCTGACTTGTAAGTGCAACCTATTTTTTTAATAAAATAACTAGAAAGGTTTCCACACTATGTAGAGCTTCTCCTTTCATGTTGATTGTGTCCTCACTTGGATGCCATCGAGATGAGAAGTACAACCCATAGCCTTACCCCTGAGTGGATTTTGTGGGAGAGTTTTGTAAATACCCGGCCAGGGTGTTTGGCTACATGCTCATCTGATCCCTCTTTAATTAGAGGGTCCACTAAATTTGGTAAGCCTGCATCTTTACTAAGGTGGCGTCATGTAATTTGGAGACCTAAATGGTGATTGGATGTTCATTACTCTCATCTGAACACTTATGAAGAGGATTGTCTCAAATTTTCATGAACTTTTTATTTGAGAACTCCATCATGATATCAGCATATTAGTGTATTTGAACTTGGATTTTGTCACACACAGGTGACATACAATTGATTACATGGGATTTATGTTATTACAACTACATGTTGACGTCCAATACAAAGTGGGCAGCACTGCACCCAAACGAGACCTATTCAGGTGAATAGGTCCATGCCGCAACTGGGTGCAATGCACCCAGTTGTATGGTTGGTTGGCATTTTCAGGGTTAAAACAAGCAATAATGAGGCAACATATCACCTCCGTCAAAGCCATCTGAAAAGCAATTCACCATGGATCATTTTTCAGTGGAGCAGCAAGGCCTGGCACATGTTAGAATTATCCATTAAAGCTTTATTGCATACTTACATTGGTCTAGCTCGGACCAATGAGGTCATGTGTATCTTACACTTGAGGGACCACTGAGGAAGTTGACAATCGCTGTAGTAATCTGCAGTACGACAGTGAAAGTGGACATCTTCCACTTCCTGTGCCACGTGGATTCCCTTCTGCAAGCTGACCACACTGCTGCCATTCACAGAACATAGGCCATTCTCTGATTGGATAAGGTGAGGAAAGGTGACATCACACCCTCCACCTTGTCCAATCAGAGAATGAAAAGAACTCAACCAAACCACAGATGCAACCTATCAGCTGAAGTCACTGTTGGGGTATTCTGGCAACTGTGGGTGCTTGCCAGCTGTCAGAATACAAAAGCTGGCAAAGGGAGACCATGTTTAGTGTGGATGGGGGGATATTTATAGATTTATAGGTGAGGTGAAGAACAAACACAAGTAATGTTTCCGCAATGCAGTGGTGTGAATAGGACACATAGGAGACAAGCTCTTAGAGGTAGAAGACCATGCTGGACTGACTTGCTCGGTTGAGGGTCTGTGAGTGAGTTATGGTGGGGGCGTGATGGGGAAGTTTGCTCTCGGTGAATCCGGCCCAACTTGGCAGAAAGGTGGCGGTGGGCCCCTTTGAGGGACTTGGGCTGCTACCTCTGGGTATGGCTTCAAGGTTGTTTTCACATAAACTTGCGAAGGTAGGTAAAAGGAGCGCCCAGTATCCAATCCGAAGTAAAATAAAGGTGAATAGTCGTTTTATTAAAAATGGTAGAGCATGATAAAACCAATGCATTTCCGGGGAACAAAGACTCCCCCTTCTTCAGGGCTGCTGCTGTATGCGATGATGGATGGGGATGTACCCAAAATGGTGTGTCTGACACTGAGATCGGGATGGTTGTGGTATTCTCCGGCAGTGGCAGCAACATATGAGACAAGGCAGTTTGCCGTCTAGTGAAGTGGGACTGCACTGGAATAGCCACCCAACGCAGTCTCACCACATGTAGTCTTAATGAACCCAGAGGCATGACTAGCCTAATGACTAAGTATGACTAGAACCTTCAGAGCCCTGCCATTCAATAGAGCTTTATTGGCCCACACTGCTGGCTCTTCCTTTCTAACACTGTGCACATGCTTACAGGAGGGTCATGCAACAGAAATAACGCCTCAGCATACTACTGCACCTTTGCTGTCCAGGGATAAGACCAAAGTTTGGTGGCCGTTGCTTCCTGTTGTCTCATCACATTGGATAGTACCATTACACACGATGTCTGCCAGCTCCCGCTACTCTATGGGTCGTTTATGTCCACTATACAGATATTTGTGTTTCATCATTTCAAGAGGAAGCCATGGAAAATGAATATCGGAATTTTGCATAAAAGAACAGTGGGCCTGTACATTTTGAGTCTATAAAGTTTCCTGGAAAAAACTAATTGTTGCCATGGCCAACACCAGTGATTCCACCTCTATAGGTCCCTCTTCAGGTTTAATTTAAAGAAAATGCTGTTCACTTCCGCACAAGAAGCTGCGTTCCATATGATGTCATCTGTACATAAATATCCTCAGTGAGGATCTACTGATAGATGTACATATGGATATGGTACCATGTAGAATACAATGACTGGCAGTTTATTATAATCAGGAAAAATACAATTTAAATCAACTTCCAGCCTGCATTGATTTGTTTTCTTCTTAAAATAAAACCCAGGGGAAGCAGGGAACGGCTCGCTGTGTCTGAGCCTATTTCTTAACAACTCCCCACAGACTGCATGTAGCAGGTGCTGGGAGCCTCATCTCCATCCCCCTCTACATCAACTGATTGGGGGGAGGAGTGAGCAAGGGGAATAGACAGAGTCAGAGAGAGAGAGAGGGGGGAGGAGAGCAGAAAGAAAGAGGAGAGAGAGAGAGAGAGAGAGAGAGAGAGAGAGAGAGAGAGAGAGAAAGGAGAGAGGGGGGGATAAGAGAGAGAGGGGGAGAGAGAGAGAGAGAGAGAGAGAGAGAGAGAGAGAGGGGGAGCAGAAAGAAAGAGAGAGAGAGAGAGAGAAAAGAGAGAGGGGGGATAAGAGAGAGAGATAGAGAAAGGATAGAGAGGGGGGATAAGAGAGAGGGGGGATAAGAGAGAGGGGGAGAGAGAGAGAGGGGGGAGAGAGAGAGAGAGAGGGGGGAGAGAGAGAAGGGAAGAGAGAGAAGGGAAGAGAGGGAGAAGGGGAGAGAGAGAGAGAAGGGGAGAGAGAGAGAAGGGGAGAGAGGGAGAAGGGGAGAGAGAGAGAAGGGGAGAGAGAGAGAAGGGGAGAGAGGGAGAAGGGGAGAGAGGGAGAAGGGGAGAGAGAAAAGGGGAGAGAGAGAGAGAAGGGGAGAGAGAGAGAAGGGGAAAGAGGGAGAAGGGGAGAGAGAGAAGGGGAGAGAGAAGGGGAGAGAGGGAGAAGGGGAAAGAGGGAGAAGGGGAGAGAGAGAAGGGGAGAGAGAGAAGGGGAGAGAGAGAGGGGGGAGAGAGAAGGGGAGGGAGAGAAAAGGGGAGATAGAGAGAGAGAGAGAGAGAAGGGGAGAGAGAGAGAGAAGGGGAGAGAGAGAGAGACGAGGAGAGAGAGAGAAGGGGGAGAGAGAAGGGGAGAGAGAGAGAGAGAGAAGGGGAGAGAGGGGGAGAGAGAAAATGGGAGAGAGAGAGAGAGACAAGGGGAGAGAGAGAAAGAGAGAGAAGGGGAGGGAGAGAGAGATGAGGAGAGAGAGAGACGGGGAGAGAGAGGGAGAGAGAGAGAGAGAGAAGGGGAGAGAGAGAAGGGGAGAGAGAGAGAGAGAAGGGGGGAGAGAGAGAAGGGAGAGAGAGAAGGGGAGAGAGAGAAGAGAGAGAGAGAAGGGGAGAGAGAGAGGGGGAGAGAGAGAGAAGGGGAGAGAGAGAGAAGGGGAGAGAGGGAGAAGGGGAGAGAGAGAGGGGGGGAGAGAGAGAAGGGGAGAGAGAGAAAAGGGGAGATAGAGAGAGAGAGAGAATGGGAGAGAGAGAGAGAATGGGAGAGAGAGAGAGAAGGGGAGAGAGAGAGACGAGGAGAGAGAGAGAAGGAGAGAGAGAGAGAGAGAGAGAGAGAGAGAAGGGGAGAGAGGGGGAGAGAGAAAATGGGAGAGAGAGAGAGAGAGAGACAAGGGGAGAGAGAGAGAGAGGGGGAGAGAGAGAGATGAGGAGAGAGAGACGGGGAGAGAGAGAGAGAAGGGGAGAGAGAGAAGGGGAGAGAGAGAGAGAGAGAGAGAGAGAGAGAGAAGGGGGAGAGAGAGAAGGGAGAGAGAGAAGGGGAGAGAGAGAAGGGGAAGAGAGAGAGAAGGGGGGAGAGAGAGGGGAAGAGAGGGAGGGAGAGAGGAAAAGAAAGAGAGAAGGAAAGAGAGAGAGGAAGAGCGAAAGAGAGGGAGAGAGAAGGGGAAGAGAGAGGGGAGGAAAGAGACAGGAGAGAGGGAGAGGATAGAGGGGAAAGAGGGGGAAAAGAGAGGAGGGGAAGAGAGCGGGGGAGAGAAGAAGAGAAAGGGAGGAGGAAAGAGCGAGAAGAGAGAGGAAGAGAGGGGAAGAGAGAGAAAGGAAAAAAGAGAGAAGAGGAAGAGAGAGAAGGAGGGAAAGAGAAAGAGGGGGAAAGACGGAGAGAGAGACTAAAAGGGGAAGTGAGGAAAAGAAAGGGAAAAATAGTGAGAAAAGTGGAGAGAATAGAGTGAGACCCCATTCACACAGGGGCAACACGACTTGCAGGTCGCCTCAGCGAGGCGACCTGCAAGCGACTTCCGCGGCGACTTGCAAAACGACTTCTGTATAGAAGTCTATGCAAGTCGCCCCAAGTCGCCCCCAAAGTCGTACAGGAACCTTTTTCTAAGTCGGAGCGACTTGTGTCGCTCCGATTAGAACGGTTCCATTGTACAGAACGGGAGGCGACTTGTCAGGCGACTAGGTCGCCTGACAAGTCGTCCCTGTGTGAATGGGCTCTTAGGGGTAAAAGGGGGGTAGAGGGAGATGGAGGGGCAGAAAAGGGGATAGAAGGAGGAAATAGAGAGAAAGGGGGAGGGGGAGAGAGCTGTGGGGTGGAAATGGCAGGTATAGAATGTAGTAAATCTCCCCTACATGTTGCACAGAATAAAAGCCCCCTGTATATGGTGAATATATGTCCAGGTACCCCAATACATGTGGAGTGAGTCTGCTGTAATCAGTGTCACCCTATGTAAAGAAGATGCCCTCCTGTTCCTGCAGAGGGGTTACGGAAAGAATCCGCCATCTGCCTGGCCTATAAATCAGTTGTGAAGAGTGGTGGAAAGCTGGAAGATGATGACATTGTTGTGTGGGGGTGGCTGGTTGTGGTGAGGGGGCAGAAGGTCACCGCCATTGTGGAGGACAATGCCCCCGCCCTCTATGAACACATGAATGGCCCGACGTCATACATCAATGTAACCAGGACACTCCTTTATTTCCCACCACAATCTTATTTATTGGCATCACACAGCATTGGCTCCACACCAGGCCAGTAAACACGCACTCTGCCATGTTGTTGTGTACATTGTCTCTGCACTTTGTTCTGTATAATCAGCCATGGACCTGTTATTTATTAGGATTGGAGGCCATAGTCCCTGATGTGTGCTATCTGAGGGGAGAAGGGTGGGGCTGGGTGAGGTAATGTCCCCCATAGCACAGCTCTATGGAGGTGAGTCGGAGGACAGTCTCTGTGTCACTAAACATGAGAACGATGCTCTGGGAATAAATATTTTCCCGCCCATGGGGACGGCTCCTGATTGGACCGGGAGCTCGGGGCACCGTGAGCGCGCTCAGTCTCCACCCTGAGGGCGCGCCGCTGAGATCCTGGCAGACGCCAGAGAGCGGGCACCACCGACACACCGATCATCACAACGGATTGTCACATTCCTCACATTGCGATATTGTCTCACCACACCGTAATAAAGTGACAGCACACCACCGCACCTACTATACTAGGACTATACCGCACTATATTTACCACAGCGCTGCACCGTTATACTAGTGAATGTACCGGGAGGAGGAGACCATCCCCTCACCACACAGCAATGCCAGGGGGGGGGGGGGGGGCATCACCCCTCCATCACCACACAGCACTGCCGGGGGGGGGGTCACCTCTCCATCACCACACAACACTGCCAGGGGGGGGGGCGTCACCCCTCCATCACCACACAGCACTGCCAGGGGGGGGCATCACCCCTCCATCACCACACAACACTGCCAGGGGGGGGGGCATCACCCCTCCATCACCACACAACACTGCCAGGGGGGGGCATCACCACACAACACTGCCAGGGGGGGGCATCACCACACAACACTGCCAGGGGAGGACATCACCCCTCCATCACCACACAACACTGCCGGGGGGGGGGGGGGCATCACCCCTCCATCACCACACAGCACTGCCAGGGGAGGACATCACCTCTCCATCACCACACAGCACTGCCAGGGGGGGGGGGGCATCACCCCTCCATCACCACACAACACTGCCAGGGGGGGGGGCATCACCCCTCCATCACCACACAGCACTGCCAGGGGAGGACATCACCCCTCCATCACCACACAGCACTGCCAGGGGGGGCATCACCCCTCCATCACCACACAACACTGCCAGGGGAGGACATCACCCCTCCATCACCACACAACACTGCCAGGGGAGGACATCACCCCTCCATCACCACACAGCACTGCCAGGGGAGGACATCACCCCTCCATCACCACACAACACTGCCAGGGGAGGACATCACCTCTCCATCACCACACAGCACTGCCAGGGGGGGCATCACCCCTCCATCACCACAC